>NC_065451.1:17454097-18063721 GCF_917563875.1 Diabrotica virgifera virgifera
CTTTGGATGGTGAAATGATTGTGAAAAGCAATTTTTAAGTACCTAGGATCGGTATTACAGAGTAATGGAGAAATAGATGGAGATGCATTCAGTAGAATTAGGGCTGGATGGATGAAGTGGAAAGAAGCGAGTGGTGTGTTGTGTGACAGAAAAATTCCAATGAAGCTGAAGGGAAAATTCTATAAAACAGCCATAAGACCGGCTATGATGTACGGAACTGAATGTTGGGCAGTGAAAAAGAAAGAGGAACAACGAATGCATGTGGCGGAAATGAGAATGCTTAGATGGATGAGTGGAGTGACAAAGAAGGATAAAATTAGAAATGAGTATATTAGGGGAAGTCTAGGTGTGGCACCAATTGATTCCAAAATGAGAGAGCATAGGTTAAGATGGTTTGGTCATGTTCAACGTCGAGACGTTAATCACCCAATACGAAGAATAGCTGAAGTGCAGATTCCTGGAAGGAGTAGGAGAGGAAGACCAAAGAAGACCTGGGGGGAGACGATAAGGCAGGAAGGACATGTTGCTAAAGGGAATTAACATTGATATGACCCAAGATAGAATTGTGTGGAGAAATACAATAAGGGAAGCCGACCCCGCATAGGGATAAGGCAAAGAGAATGATGATGAAGGTGTGAGCAGTGGGTACCACGACTGCTTGGAGGAAATCACAAACAGTGACGTGTCGACTGTGCCTAGCAGTCTTTGCAAGAATGTGAAGACAACAAGGAAGAAATCAAGTAGCAATCACGTGAATGGCGTAACTCAATTTCGCCGAAGTCGAAGTGTAAACAAACTCAATCTGTTTAGAAAGTCAAGGCAATGTCTTTTGAGATAGGAAGGGCCTATTGTTAAATCCACTTTTTGCCTCATGGAGGAACAGTAAACACCGAGAGATATTGCAAGGCAGTAAAAAGACGAAACAGACGAAGACAGAAACGTGCAATCCAGAACCGCCGGCGAGGACCATTGTCCAGCATTGTGAGGCTTCTCCATGACAACGCTCGACCTCATGTCTCATGACTGTCTGGATACACCTCTACAGTCCGGACCTAGCATCAACTGATTATAACTTATTCCCAAAACTAAGGAAACGCTTAGGTGGCTTATGCTTCAGTACCGACGATGAAGTCAAGAGGTTACTCAATTCCGCAAGGGATTGGCAGTTGAATTCTATAACAATGGGACAGAAAAGTTGGAGCCTCCTCTGCAAAAGTGTTTGGACAGAAACTGCTGCTTTGTAGAAAAATAACGTAAAGTATTAAAGTTTTGAAAATTATGTATAACTCATCATAACGTAGCGCTACAACCCTGGGTGGGTCGTGGCTGACTGTACAACTTTCTTCCAATTTGTTAGGTCTTCCATCAACCTATGGAATTCCTTCAATGGAATGTTCATTTTTCGGTGATCTGCTTGGATGTTATCTTTCCATCGCATTCTGGGACGTCCGAGTGGTCTTTTGCCAATCAAATGTATATTTTGGATAGGGTAAGGATGCTTTATTTCAAAAGGATTTATACATTGAGTGTCCCTGTTTAGAATTGCGGTCCTCTTCAGGGTCTGTAGGAATGTGTAACTGAACAGATTTAACTGAAACCCTCAAGGTCACTTGCTCCGCAACAACGAACGTCTGTCGTGTCTTCTCTAAGGGTAAGAACAGAGCAAGTGGATCGCGGTGGAGGTGGAGGTCGCAGTCGATATCCATGTAAAACAAACATTGTAGTGAATGGAAGAGAACAGAGCAGATAAGTCGCGGTGGAGGTTTAGCGCGATGCCATCCAGGAGGTTTACATCGATGCTTTTAAAAATAAAATGAGTTTGTTTTACATGGATGTCTACTGCGCGGCCTACAAGGATGCTCCCCTGTGAAGGATCCGTTCGAAGCCAAGTTGCCATTACCTGCGTTATCTGAGTTGATACTTTTTATACAGGGTGTCCAGAAACTCTACCGACAAACGAAGACAGGAGATCCCTCAGATAATTTTAAGACAATTTAACCCAATTCACCTAGTTCGAAAATGCTTCTGAAGGGAGCTAGAGCTCTTTGAAGATGGCGTCATGAAATTAGTTTTTCTTAAATACCTCCAGAAGGCTTCTATTTAGAAAAACGAAAATTGGTATGCATATTTACTTTTCAGAGATGAATCGATTCCATCGATTGCAAATTTCTAGTACCGGTCATAGGCGTCCGTTTTGGGTAGAGCAACGGGTATTTTATCTTATAACTTTTTTGTCCTTAACTTTTATGCATTTTTGACACCGGATTATTAAATTGTGAGGTATTCTAGTACTAAAAGGTACTCTTGCTTTAAGTCGGTAGGATTCACCATTTTCTAGAAAAATCGATTTGAAAGTTTTTCGTTTTTGGAATTTGAAAAAAAATTGAAATAACTTTTCAACAAAAAACGAAGTATTTTACCAACATAAAGTAAGAGTAACTTTTAGTACTCGAATACCTCATAATTTAATAATCTAGTGTCAAAAATGCTCGAAAATTCAAGACAAAAACATTATGCTATAAAATAACTGTTGACCTACCCAAAACGGACGCCTATGATCAGTACTAGAAATTCGCAATTAATGAAATCGATTTATCTCTGGAATATAAATAAATGTACCAGTTTTCGTCTTTCTAAACAGTTTTTTTTTGAATTTTTTTTTTGTAATTCAGAAAGTGAAAAATTTTCAAATCGATTTTTCTAGAAAACGGTGTGTCCTACCGATTTAAAACAAGAGTACCTTTTAGTACTAGAATACTTCACAATTTAATAATCCAGTGTCAGAAATGCATAAAAGTTAAAGATAAAAAAGTTATGCGATAAAATAACCGTTGCCCTACCCAAAACGGACGCCTATGATCGGTACTAGAAATTTGCAACGTATGGATTAGATTTATATCTTGAAGATAAATACGCATACCAATTTTTGTTTTTTTTTTTTAAATAGAAGCGTTCTGGAGGTATTTAAGAAAAACTAATTACAAGACGCCATCTTCAAAGAGCTCTAGCTCCCTTAAGAAGCATTTTCGGACTAAGTGAATTGGGTTAAATTATCTTAAATTTACCTGAGGAATCTCCTGTCTTCGTTTGTCGGTAGAGTTTCTGGACACCCTGTATAATCCCTTTTTTGTATTCAGTTTATTTTTGAATTTCTAGTAATTAAATTCAGTAAATTTTTGAAATATGAAGGAGGATCTGATTATCTACAGCTGACATTTCATCACTATCATCACTTGACTGACACAACATCGCAAAAGCACAGTCTTTTTGTCATTCAAATTTCATTAAATTAGTTCACTTGATAGTGGTTCTAGCTCGACTGACAGCGCAAGTGACCTCCTTGCTATGTGCTATATATATCGACCGCGACTTAACTAGTAGCATCCACCGCGACCTACACCTCCACCTCGACCAACTTGTTCCGTTCTTGCCCTTAGCGGTTGCAGATTAATGGGTGTTGCTGTACACCACTATAAGAACAAAAATAAAGCTATCTATTTTTAAAATTCAAGGGAATCTTACTTTACGAATGGCCCTCGTATAATAGTATATTTCTACGTTAGTGATTATTGCAAAAAACGTTACCCAAAACCACTTTTGATAAATAGACGACGATAACAGGAAAATGAGTGGTAGGTGGTTCTATTTTTGGGTTTGTTTTCAGCTATAAACAAAGTAAAAATATAATCAGCTATGTTTCAGTTGTTAATTTATCACACTCACACATATTTTTTGCAGATATACAATTGTAGAAATAAGCTAATTTATTGCGTAGTTTTGATTTTTTATAATTTCTAGGTAGAATTTATCTAAATATGTATGTACGTAATTATCTGGGTAGCAATTATTGGTATTTCCCATGTTTTAAATAGAACTATGAGAGTGTAGAAAACAAGTATTCATATAATAATATGAATTTACATTTAGATGGTGATTGAACAATTAAAAATAATCACCTAAATAAGTTATTTTCACCTACGAATTTAAATGAATCTAAGCAGCAATCTCGTTTTGCGGTACATATTTGGTACCACTCGTTTATTAGCGCCTCTTCTACTAACGCTACCACAGTTTAAAATTCTCCATAATTTTGGCTCTTCCAACTACTCTTTCCAAGCTGTCCCACAAATGCTCTACCGGACTAAGGTCTGGACTTCTAGGAGGCTAGGCTAGTAACTGAATACCAACATCTGTAAAGTATTGCATTGTTATCTTAGCTATGGGCGGCAGAGCATTATCCCGTATTAGGAGAAAAATTTTACCTACAAAATGCATATAAGGTATCACATGTTCTTCCAGACATTCCCTAATGTACCTATCAGCATTAAGGTCACCTGCATTACATAACAAGATCTGTATGTGCCTCAAAAGAACTGCCGCCCCTACCCTTATATTTCTTCACCAACCTGTACTACTCGTATAGGAGTGAAACAGCATTGGACATAGTGTTGTTCTCCAAGCCTTCTCCACAATATTTGGTGTCTGTCACGTAAATGTATCGTAAAACGAGATTCGTCTGAAAACATAATGTTTCTCTAATCTTTCATATCCCAATCTACATGACCACGACAGAATTCCTAGTGTTGTCTTCGGCCCTGGATCAGGTAAAGTTCATAAAATTTGTTCACTTAATCTTCAACGTATGGTGTCATTTGAAACTATGGTACCATGAACATCTACCAGTCTACTAGTCAAAGCTGTGGCAGTAACTGTTGGCTCTAGAAGCACTTGTAAGTCTTAAGAAACCGATCTTTCACCGCGTTTGTAGACCTTGAACTTCCCTGTGCAGGTCTTTTTGAGTAAGAACCAGTCTCTCGAAATCATTGTAAAGCATCGGATATTTTCCTTCGCGGAATGCCAAGCATGTCTTCAATATATCGAACGGAATGCCCATCATTATGAAGAGTCTCAGGTTGTGCTGCTTGATCTGGTCTAATTACAAATTATTCCTTGTAGTTATAAAAACAGTATTCTTTCCCAAAAAAGCAGCCAACATGCACCAAAAAGGAATAAAATCAATTTAACCAGCTAATTTTAGGCTTGGATCCCGAGTACCAAAAAAGTTGATTATTAGCAAGCTGAAAATTTGTTAATAGCTTAACGGTGTCTAGTAGGACAAACTTTGATGTATGGGAACGCTGGAACAGGAAAAGTTTTAATTGTGGAACAGGCTAAAAATTTGGAACGTCAAACTACGAAAACGTCCCATGTATTTTGTCGGACAAAACTTCCAATTGATTTGTTACCCTTTCACTAAACTCTCATGCAAAAATCAGACTGCTATTTATCACCTGTTATAATTCCTGTCATTTGACATGTTCTACGTATCGGACTTATTAAATTGCACAGTTGGTGATCAATACCTGTCTGATTTTTACACGAGTTTAATGAAAGGGTAACAAATCAATTGGAAGTTCTGTCCGACAAAATACATGGGACGTTTTCGTAGTAGGTATGAAGTTCCAAATTTTTAACCTGTTCCACAATTAAAACTTCCCCTGTTCCAGTGTTCCCATACATCAAAGTCTATCCGACTAGACCCCGTTAAGCTATTAACAAATTTTCAGCTTGCTATTAATCAACTTTTTTAGAACGCGGGATCCAGGATTAGGCCACAAACAATAACAAACTTTTGAACTGTTTACAATAGCAAACGAATGGATAAAAGCAACTTATATTTTGATAAATTATTTAATTATTACATAGGACAATTTAACAAAACTAAAAGTGTTACTTTTGCGAGTCAGTGTAGGCCATCTATTGGCAACATCAGTCACCTAATTCTTAAAAATGTACTTACTACATGAACCTTGAAACACACTAGCAAAAAAATTGTTTTGCGATATCCCCTGTCACTCATCATTATTGCCACTCCACATGGTGGAGTGACACGTGACACACAGTAACACAGAACTCACTCGACTGATTAATTAGTTTCCCATAAAAATCAATGCAAACTAAGGAGATTATTCAATTGAAATTGTAAACATTGATTTGATAAACGATTGAACAGTGTAAATAATTTGTTTAAGTCTCTTGAAAAATCGAAAATCAAAGACCAAAGTTCCCTCAAATATGCATTCGGTATTAACAATTTGTAATTTATAAGAACAAGAAGCAAAAAGAAAATAAATAAAATGGATGGTCTATACCGGGTGGTGAATTGGAAAATGGGCCATAGGAAACTCAATGTAAAATTCTAAACTGTTGAATTCCTGCGTCCCTAATTATTTTACATCAAAAGACATGAGAAACTATTGTTCTACGAATTAAACATATTCCAAAATTTTGAAAAAATGTAGTACAATTTCAGATTATTACGTCAAAATTAGGCCACACAGTGCAATAATGTGTCACAATGAAGTTTTATATTAACCATATTTGGATTGTCAATATTTTTATTTTATCATTTTTTGTTTAAAAAACAATAAAGTTGATAAGATACCCTCAGTTGAGGAGAAAGTATTAATAATAAAGATGTTTCATTCAGTCAACACTGTGCTGAGTCAGTCATAGTCAGTTAAATAGTAACGTGTCGCCTAACTTTTACACACATACATACCTACTGTGGCAAATGTATTATATTTTTCAAAATTTTGGAATTCGTTTAAATAGTAGAACAATTTTAACGTATGTTTTAAATACAGCTTTTAATGTTCTACAAATATTTTCTCATGACTTTTGATGTAAAATAATTAGGGAAGCAGGAATTCAACAGTTTAGAATTTTACATTGAGTTTCCTATGGCCCGTTTTACGATTCACCACCCGGTATAATCTTCGTAACGTACCCTTGAATCTGATAAACAAATTAGTTGTAGATTTAAAACAAAAAGCTAATTTCTTAAAAAAATTCTTGCAGATCTTTTTTTTATCCGTGCTAAATAAGATATTTGGATAACCGTTCCAGCAAAGAATACTTCATCCAACCGTCGGATGGAGTATTCTTTGGTTCCAGCAATATATAGATTGTGCCCTGATTCTAATTCATTTCGACAGTCGCAATTTCATTTCGACACCGCCATGACAGCCGCAGAATATAGCGATTCTTATTCATTTCGATATTAGTTACAACTGGGGATATTAACCTTACCATGTTGAGACTGCTCAGAATTTGGGTTGGCGCTCCCGTTTATTGGAACTTGTTGATAGTCTGGTAAAATTATCGAAAAAATGCCATTTTTGGGAAAAATTATTTACCAGTTATTTTATTGCTAAAATCGAATCTTAAGATTGCATATACAGTGCGTCCATAAAGTAACGCATAAATTCATTATTTCGTAAACCAGCGACATTAATGAAAAATCCTGAAACGGGTCGATTTTTATTTTTAGATTCAGATTTTTTGGCATATATATCATACTAGTGACGTCATCCATCTGGGCGCGATGACGTAATCGATGATTTTTTTAAATGAGAATGGTCATGTGATAGCTCATTTGAAAGGGTATTCAATTCTCTATTCACTAATATAAACATTTACCTAATTATTTATACAAGGTGTTCAAAAAACATTTTTTTAATTAAAATAATTGAAACAAAAAGAAGAATGTACGTAATTTATTTAATTCAAAATACGTTGTACTGTTGTCAGAAAACAGGAAAAAAATGTTTATTTGAGAAATAAATATTGTTTTTTGCTTAAATTCAATGTTAAAGCTGCCACCCACCTGTCGCTTGGCAGTTTGAACATTTCGTTTAAGCGAAAATCAATGTTTATTTGTGAAATAAAAATTTTTTCTGTTTACTGACAGTAGTAAAATGTATTTTGAATGAAATAATTACATTATATTCTTCTTTTTGTCTCACTTATTTTAATTAAAAAATGTTTTTTGAACACACTGTATAAATAATTATGTTAATGTTTATATTCTTGGATAGAGAATTGAATACCCTTTTAAATGAGCTATCATATGACCCCTATTCTCATTTAAAAAAATCATCGATTACGTCATCACACCCAGATGGATGACTTCACTAGTATGATATATATGCCAAAAAACCGTAATTTAAAAATAAAAATCGATGTGTTTCGGGAATTTTCCTTAAAGTAACCAGTTTACGAAATAACGAATTTATGCGTTACTTTATTAGTAATATGGGGTATGACAAGTCCGCAGAAAGTGTGTTATTTTATTTATAAACAAATTAGCACTTCTAAATCTTCTTTATTTTAAAATTAGTGGTCTGTAACTCCTTAAATTTTTCCTTTGAGCCAAAAACACTCAAATAAAAATTCACCGTAATTTAGTTCTGCACAAAGTAATTTTTTTTTCCGATTTCCTTCAACAAAAATTTTACTCAGAAAATCCGAGTTTTCCCAAAAAATCTGCAATTTTCAATTAAAATTTTAGGGAAGTACCTAATTATTTATCAATAATTAAATAATTGATGACATGAAAGATTTATTATAGTAGATTATACAGAGGGGCTAAATTATGGAATAAATTCATTTCTTTAAAACGGACGATTTTGGAGCAAAATCCCGAAAGAGGTCGATTTTTATTTTTAAATTAGAATTTTTTGGCATATATTTCTTACTAGTGACGTCATCCATCTGAGCGTGATGACGTATTCGATAATTTTGTTAATGGGAATAGGGGTCGTGTGGTAGGTCATTTGAAAGGGCGTTCAATTCTCTATTCAGTAATATAAACATTATTATCATTAGGTATTTATACAGGGTTGGCAAAAAAAAATTTTTGAATTAAATTAATTGGCGCAAAAAGAAGAATGTATGTAATTTATTTAACTCAAAATACATTGTACTGCTGTCAGAAAATAGAAGAAAAGGTTTATTTCACAAATAAGCATTTCTTTTCGCTTAAATTTAATCACAAACAGCCTCCCTCCTACCTATTGGCAGTTTGAACATTTAATTTAAGCTAAAAGCAATGTTTATTTGCAAAATAAACATTTTTTTCTATTTTCTGCATGCATTCTTCTATGCGTCAATTAATTTAATTCAAAAATTTTTTTGGCCTCCCTGTATAAATAATGATATTAATGTTTATAATACTGAATAGAGAATTGAACGCCTTTGTAAATGAGCTACAACGCGAACCCCTATTCCTATTTAAAAAAATAATCGATTACGTCATCACGCTCGGATGGATGACGTCACTGGTTTGAAATATATGCCAAGAAATTTAATTTAAAAATAAAAATCGACCTGTTTCGGGATTTTTCTCTAAAATCGTCCATTTTAGAGAAAATGAATTTATTCCATAATTTAGCCCCTCTCTGTATACCAGGAGACCGGCGACAATCTAACCAATAGTTTAGCAATAATTAAAATGTTAATTAAAAAATTTCGGTCGAAATAATAACCAGAAAGATTATGATACACCAGAATAACTATGATTTTCGTATAAAAAAGCACTATACCTATTCAACGTACCTTACAGGATTGAAATTGGACCATTTGAGCGGTCTCAGGAATGTTATAAAGAAACAATTTTTTGGCTTATAAACAAATAGAACCCCTCAGAAAATATTAGATTTAATTAAATTAAGTTAACGCTGTTGAAAAGGGTACGGCTTCTGTGTCCTTTTCGAAGAAAAACAAATTGAATTGCGAGGAGTGATTCCAGGTATAAATGGTCAAATTTGACCGGCATTTGCGACAGAGTTATAAACAACAGGATTTTAATCTTTGAACCATAAAGCGTCGTTTAAACACAACGATAAGTCACAGCAACTAGTTGTGATGACAAGTTGAAACGCTGTTTAGACGCTGCGATTCAATGCGATACCACCTTCAACCCAACTCCAACTTTGATAAGTTGTGCGATGCACCGTTTAAGCGTCGTTTAAACACAACGATAAGTCACAGCAACTAGTTGTGATGACAAGTTGAAACGCTGTTTAGACGCTGCGATTCAATGCGATACCACCTTCAACCCAACTCCAACTTTGATAAGTTGTGCGATGCACCGTTTACACACAATGATAAGTTGCAACAACTCGATTGACCTTGATAAGTTGTTTGATTTATCGCTGTGTTTAAACGACCCTTTACACACAATGATAAGTTGCAACAACTCGATTGACCTTGATAAGTTGTTTGATTTATCGCTGTGTTTAAACGATCCTTTAGATACCTTTTAATTCCGGTCCTCTTTGTACATACAAATTTTCATATATCTTCAAGACACTTATAACAAAAAAGATTTATGTCACTGTCACCAAATTATTTAATTATTGATAAATAATTACTTCCCTCAAATTTTAGTTGAAAATTAAAGATTTTGTTTGGAAAACCCGAATTTTCCGAGGAAAATTTCCGTCGAAGGAAATTGGAATAAATTATCAATGTACAGAATTAAATTACTGTCAATTTTTATGTGAGTGTTTTGGTTTAAAGTTAAAATTTTCGGAGTTATAGAGCAATAATAAAAAAAAGATTTCGGAGCGCTAATTTGTTTATAAACAAAATAGCACACTTTCTGTGGACTTTGCACAGCTATATTACTAATATAGGAAATCTTAAGATTTGATTTCAGCATGTCCAGCAATAAAATAGCTGGTAATTAATTTTTCTTGTTTTTTACTAATTTTCCCAGATTATTACCTTACATCTTTCATTGAGTTGATGATTCATGTTGTGGACATTCTCAATTATTATTATTTCTAATTTAATACTATTCTATCTAATTCCTCAAAACAAGCAAATTTCAATTAAACCCAGCTATATTATAATACCTTTTGCTTTAGTTTTCCTTGCAAGAAATAAACAAAACACATCTAAACTAAACCTAACCTCGCTTTTGGCCATTCATTCATCTCCGTGTCAAATAATTTCGACAGTCGAAATTATAATATCAACACCCTTTTTAAAGTCGCTATTAATTTCGATAGTCGCTATTTCATGACGTCACTTCGTTAGTTCAACTAAAATCCACAAGGCTCGCACAATCGCATTTCAACCGTCGCCATATTGAAAGCGACTTGTTTAGTGTCGAAATTTGATTTAGAATCAGGGCCCGGGGACGAAGATTTAAGAAAAAACCAAATTTTGTTTTGTCATTGACCATATGAGACACACAAGGAAGAAATAAGAATTGCAAGGAGTCTTTGGAAGATGCAGAGATTGGAATCAAAGTGAATGGAGTATTAATCAACAACATACGATCAGTACCGGCGCTAGGGTATAAGGCGCTCGCCTGCAAAACTAGCATGGCGCCCTTTAGTCTCTTTTAAATTAATATTTTGTATCGCACCAGCAGAAAAAAGCTCAATTTGGCGCCCCCAAACAGGAGCGCCCACCTGCAGTGCATCCGTTGCAGGCCCGTTATCGCCGGCCCTGCATACGATATGCTAATGATGGGGTCTTAATTTGTGCCAACATAGTGGATCTTCAAGAACTTGTTACTATAATAGGAGAATACAGTAAGCGAATGGGATTAGAGATGAATACCAAGTACCATAGGCGTAACCAGGGGGGTTTTGGGGTTTATAACCCCCCAATTTGTATGTACTTTGAGCTCTATATGCTTAACACGATTACTATTCCATACCCCACAGAGACCATCAAGTAGTTGTAACCCCCCCTTAGGATCACCCTGGTTACACCTCTGCCAAGTACGTTGAAAGAGTGAGCAAATTTAATATCTGGGTCACACTCATATATCTGACTGTATCTGGGCACATCGTGCGAAATGAAAAATACCAGTTGAGGCCTATAGAATCAAAACCTGCTAGATCCATTTTTTGAAAATTTTCAGGAGACTAAAAAAACACTAAAAATTTGTACTTTTAGTTTGGATTTAACAGATTTTGATTCTAAGCCCACATAATATTGCTCATTTTCAAGTGCTCTTAGGCGCAATTAATGCACTAAAAGTAGGTATTGAACCATTTTGATAGGAAAACATACAAACTTTACAGAAAAAAGAAGTATTTTATTGTTCATAAAACCATGGAAAAACTATGGACATAGCAGGGTTTGATTCTACGTTAACATTTGCATGGTATTTTGAAGAGGGTTTAGAAGGTTTTGAGCCGAAACCTTATGCCCGTAGATTAATAGAAAATTGAACTTTGAAATTGTGTAAAAACAGGGAAATCGAAAAATTTTGGATTTAGCAGGTTTTGATTCTGATGAGCTCAGTTCTTTCAATTTATAATCGAGGGTAAAATTGTAGGCAAGAGACAGGGATTAACGCCATACAATCTCTGACACATATTGCAAGAAACAGAGAGTTAATGGAAAATGTGATCGTTGACATCAATTAGTGGATTTGCATCTGACGAAAAAGACAAGGTCGGGTCTACCCAAAATCCCGACAGCCAAAATCCCGATAGCCACAATCCCGACGGCCAAAATCCCGACAGGTTTGATAAGTTTCTTTTTAACATATAATTACATTTATTTCTTGTTTTTTGTTTATGGCCGTCTGTTTTTTTATTTATTGTTACTAAACAAAAGTATTTACCATTGAACATGAACTAATTTTCTAAATAAAATTTCTAACATGGTTATATGAATTAAATTATTTTTTTGCCAAAATATAGCCCAATAATATTAATCATGTTTACTTTCATATAATAGACATTATCATGTCACTTACAATCTTCCATTTCAGTAAGTATAGCTTTTATATTATAAAATGAAGTGTTTAAATATTTTTTTCTTTTAAAATACATAATAATTAGTACCCGTACTTATTAGTAAGTATGTAATGATTTTTCAATTTCAATCCTCTATAATAAGCTTTGGTATTGCATTTGAAGAAACAAACGAAAAAGGGGAAGGCCACAAATGCGATGGTCAGATGCCCTGAAGAAGCACACTGGGTCAAAATGGATGCAAATTGCCCAAGATAGAGAGGCATGGAAGAAGGAAGAGGAGGCCTATATCCAAGGATGGATGTTTAGGGCTGATTAGATAGATAGATTTGAAAAGGAAACAATAAATCAAAAATGAATAACCATTTTCAATTTCGTTGCAAAACGAAATATGGTGGGATATGTTATATGCCATTAGAGTGAAAACTTAGTCTTCTGAAACAATAAATATTCAAAATGTAGTAGTCGGAATTTTTACTTATGCAGGATTGTTGCACGTCGGGATTTTGGCCTGTCGGGATTCTGGCGTGTCGGTGTTTTGGCCGTCGTGATTTTGGCTGTCGGGATTTTGGCTGTCGGGATTTTGGGCACCACCGGACAAGGTCAACCTATAGAAAACGTCAGACGGTATGTGTATTTGGGACAAATCATAAAAGTAGGCAAAGAAAATCAAGATACGGATATTACTATAGGTAACTGCTTATCGTGGGCAGCTTTTGGAATCTTCAAATACATAATGAAGAAAAACGAAATTCCTGTAAGTTTGAAGTGGATATATTTTCCCTGTTGGTAGTTGCCTGTGAGTCAAGAAAATTTGGGTGAAAAGGAAAAAGACGGAGAAAAAGAGTCATAGAATTTCATAGAAAACGAGTGATATTTTATAGAAATTTTTTGTCTTGTTGCTCAAATATGCTGCTCAATAACTGCTTAAATAATCTTTGTGTCAGTAGGTGGTTGGAAAAGATATGACAGATTATGCATTTGTTTTTTATTTTTATCATGTTTTCTAGTCCTAGTATAATTTCAACGACTTTGATCGTACAAATTTTTCATTTTTTGAATTATAAAACAGTCGATACTACTAGTTTACAAATAACTATGAAATAAAGGGAATTCAATTCATATGAAAGATAATAATAAATTATTGTTCTAAAAGCGTTGGCAGACATAGTTTAAAGTATTGATCTGAATTGTCAATAACTGGGTCAAACAGTCTTATAAAAAGCGTATTTCCGGACGATTAAATGTAAAACTGGGGTATACGAATCACAACAAAATGCATTTCCCGGTAGTATTAAAAATTCATAGGAAAATTAATATGAAATTCATTTTAATATCTAATAAAACAGATCTAAAAAACTACCGTCGTATCAGTTTGCTATCACACATATATAACCTTTTCACAAAAATTACCAAAAATACTGGAGGTTAAGTAAGACTTCTATTAGCCTAGAGAACAATCTGAAGTTAGATCGGGATATAGCACTATGCGTTATAACCTAACGACCACTTACTACTAACAAAGAATCTAAAGAAGTATGCAAAATACAACAAACTATTGAAACAGGTAAACCGCGCAGTCGACGTTGGCAAACCGCCTGCATATAAACAAGCCCGTAGGTACCGGAAAGTTTTTGTGAGAATGGAGGAAAACGATGAAGATCAAAAGTCATTATTGCTTGTTTGTTAGCAGAAGACGAAGAAGAAGAAAAAAATCTAGAACAAGAAAGCATAATTTTTGGATACACAACATATTCAAGAAGAGATCGGAACATAGAGAATATCACACACTTTTACTCACTTTATAAAAATTTTTTTGTCGGCATTGTTACAGCTCATACACCGATTCTCTCTGTAGACTGTAAGCTATAGTAGAAATGCGACAGTAGACCGCACAGTAGCACCCATTTTTCTAACTAATTATACATTTGAATATAAAGGAATACACAAAGCTGTTACAATTTGATTTAAGTGGAAAATAGTAACTACATCAATAAAAGTTTGATTAAAGATTAATCAAAGTTGCCTTTCTGAAATCGGTAAAATACTTTCTGTGGTTTTTAACTCTGTACTTGTAAGGCCGATGCCACATTATGAGTTTTGACCGGATGTGGTGAAAACGCATCCGTTTCCAACGCAACCGGACCGACCTGTCACACTATGCGTTTAGTCTGGTGCAGTTTGTAAGCGCGTACCGATGACTCAAAACGCATCCGTTTCCAACGCAACCGGACCGATCTGTCACACTATGCGTTTTCACCGGATGCAGCGGAAACGTATCCGGTCAAAACGCATAATGTGGCATCGGCCTTACACACTTTGATTGCTTTTTCATCTTTTGTGAGGGACAGAGGGACAATGAAATGTGACATCTATTGTACACTAGAGACCGACCGAATGTGATTTTTTTGGCCGAAGCCTATGCCGAAGTTCGGCCTGAAGGATACCTTCGGCCGAAGCTGAAGCTGAAGGTGACTAAATATTTGCATTCATAGTAGGGATAGTCGATGGTCGATGTTTTGCCATTAATATTTAGGTAGGTAGTCAAAACACCAGTAATCTTGAGTTTCAACAAATACAATAAAATTATTATTACTGTCCTGACTAAAATAGGGTAGTGAGGACAGCGAGAGACGGCTCCCCAATAGGAAGACGATCAGTGGGAAGACCATGTCCATGAACCTAGCAGAGCAAGGTTAGCAGAATGGAATCAGACCAAGTGCATAATTAGGTGCTAATTAGGTGTTAATTAAGTACCCCAATCGCGAATTTAGTGCTCCTTTTTTTTTAAATTATGACGTGTTCTGCCAGGTACATATGAACTCAGCAGAGCACAACCATAAAAAACATCAAATCGAAAAGTGACCAAGCTTATAATTAAGTACTAATTAGGTGCTAATTTAGTACCCTAAATTAGCACCTAAATTTAAGATAGGTATGTTTGGACTTTTTTGATTTTTTGAGGTAGTACTCTAATGACTTCATATGTACCCGGCAGAACATGGCTTAAAGGAAAGAAAAAATGGAGCATTTAATTCGCGATTGGGGTACTAAATTAGCACCTAATTAGTACTTAATTATAAGCTTGGTCATTTTTCGATTTGACGTTTATTAAAGTTGTACTCTACTGAGTACATATGTACCTGGCAGAACGCGTCATAATTTAAAAAAAAAAAGAAGCACTAAATTCGCGATTGGGGTACTAAATTAGCACCTAATTAGTGCTAAATTATAAGCTTGGTCACTTTTCGATTTGATGTTTTTTATGGTTGTGCTCTGCTGAGTTCATATGTACCTGGCAGAACATGTCATAACTTAAAAAATAAAGGAGCACTAAATTCGCGATTGGGGTACTACATAAGCACCTAATTAGCACTCAAATGTGAGATAGGCCAGCAACTCTATTGATGATGTTTTCAACGGCTTGACTTTGTACTGACCTCGCATGAACTTGAATGCAGTACGCGTCAAAATTTGGAAAAAAACTGAGCATGAAATTCGTTATTAGGGCACCTAATTAGCACCTAAATTTAAGATAGGTATGTTTGGATTTTTTTGATTTTTTAAGGTAGTACTCTAATGACTTCATATGTACCTGGCAGAACATGTCATAACTTAAAAAATAAAGGAGCACTAAATTCGCGATTGGGGTACTACATAAGCACCTAATTAGCACTCAAATGTGAGATAGGCCAGCAACTCTATTGATGATGTTTTCAACGGCTTGACTTTGTACTGACCTCGCATGAACTTGAATGCAGTACGCGTCAAAATTTGGAAAAAAACTGAGCATGAAATTCGTTATTAGGGCACCTAATTAGCACCTAAATTTAAGATAGGTATGTTTGGATTTTTTTGATTTTTTAAGGTAGTACTCTAATGACTTCATATGTACCTGGCAGAACATGTCATAACTTAAAAAATAAAGGAGCACTAAATTCGCGATTGGGGTACTAAATTAGCACCTAATTAGTACTTAATTATAAGCTTGGTCACTTTTCGATTTGATGTTTTTTATGGTTGTGCTCTGCTGAGTTCATATGTACCTGGCAGAACACGTCATAATTTAAAAAAAAAAGGAGCACTAAATTCGCGATTGGGGTACTTAATTAGCATCTAATTAGCACCTAATTATGCACTTGGTCTGATTCCATTCTGCTAACCTTGCTCTGCTAGGTTCATGGACATGGGAAGACCACGAAAACGATGGAACGACAACTTACTAGAGGCACATTGAAAAAACAGACAGTCATGTCTATACAAAAAGAAGAAGAAGAAGAAGAATAAAATTATTATAGTTTCTAAGAATTTTACTACGTGAGAAATATTCAAATGAAGATCTTTGAGACATCTTGGCCTATTGTTAAAATTTATATCCTACCTACTACCTGAAAGTTTGTAAAACGTTTTGGTTTATTAGGGTATAAAATGGGGTGTAAATATTATTCAAAGTATCAAAGGCTCGCCGAAGCATATTGTTTAGAGATTATTTATATAAGCTTTGATCGCGCAGTACGTCCTGGGTATACCCAGAGGGAGAACGCCTGCGCATTACAAAATTGGGCGTTCGCGGAGTCCAAATCTTTCCCTCTGAACACCCTCCGGATTTTTAATTCGGTGTTCGCGCAGTACAGAAAAAAGATCCTGAACGTGCCCGGGATACGCTCTCGACGTTCGAGGATTTTGTTTCGGATTTTAAGTTCGCACAGGCGCACAAAATATTTGGGAAGAATTTCTTGACATTCTGTTCTTACTCCTTCCCTCTTTTTTCCTTGTCTAAGCTTCTTCCAATTCTTAACCTAAAATATTGTTTTGTTAAACAGCTTGTAGATGTAAATTCTGGTTTTTAAAGTTTTGAAATTATGTAAAGTGTTGTATCATTTAAATATTCTTCAAACAAATTTTAATATTTTTTATATTAAAGCTTTTTTAGTTGTTTTTGTCAATGTTTTCCATTTCGTATGTTTATAAATAAGTAGGTACCTTTTCTAGTATTATTTTCATTCGATATTCGATAATTATCTATTACGGTAGTATGTATTACAATAAATTGTACTCTGTTTTTACTTAATTTCTTCTATCTAAATGAGCTTATAAGTACCTACATATTCTTGTGGTTTATTTTTCAGTTTAATATGAGTTAAATTAGTCTCTTATTGAATATAATGAAACATAAACAATACATCAAACTTATTCTGAAACTATTTCTTGTGTCTTGTTATATTTCATTATTTCTGTGGTGTAATAAACCACAACACAATGCCACAACCCATTAAATTCAATACATAGATATCAAAATTGGAAATTTGGAAATGATTGTTTTACTAAATTATTCCTTCCTTCGGATAATGTTCAACCCCAGGAAGTTAAAGGTAATTTTTACATCTAAATATCAACAATCTTTTACTCTCTACAAAAATGTAAGCTGGATTTCAGAGTGGAAATAACCACATTATATTGTGGAAATAATAAAGAAAGACTCTAATCTTTCTACCTTCTAAGGCCGAAGTCAGATTATGCGTTTTGACCGGATGCGTTTCCGCCGCATCCGTTGAAAACGCATAGTGTGACAGATCGGTCCGGTTGCGTTGGAAACGGATGCGTTTTGAGTCATCGGTACGCGCTTACAAACTGCACCAGACTAAACGCATAATGTGACAGGTCGGTCCGGTTGCGTTGGAAACGGATGCGTTTTCACCGCATCCGGTCCAAACGCATAATGTGGCATCGGCCTAAGAAAGGCATTAAATTATTGAATAGAAAGTTAATCCTTTGCCTGTTGCCTTTATTCTCTTTTCTCTTTCTCTTTGTTGACATACAAATTTGTTGCATTTGCATTTTTTTGACATTTATTTCGAAATAAGAAAGAGACAACAAAAGGCTTCCTTCTCTAACCTTAATGTATGCAACCCGTCATTACATTGCGAATCCGAAAATTGTTCGCGGAGCGAAAAATCGTTGACGTTGACGCCTGCGCATTGGAAACTAATCCCGAACTTACTCTGGGTATGCTCGATTTGTACTGCGCGAACACTACTATAGTATAGTATACTCGGAGCATTTTATTATTCCACCTTCGGCTTCGTTTTGGCCGAAGCCGAATTTTGGCCGAAGGTTTAAATATTGGCCGAAGGTGGCCGAAGCCGATGCCAAAGCTGATTAATCGGTCGGTCTCTATTGTACACCTCTCTCAGTAACATCATTAACAACTCTAATATTTTTTAAAAAGTTCATTGTTTTAAGATAGTCTTCGTTCTCCTCACATGTTTGCACTAAAGTTTTCAGCCTACTATTTTCCATTTACATAAATGTGTAACAACAGCTTTGTGTCCTCCTTTATATTCCAATGTATAATTAGAAAAATTTGTTGTTTTTTAAACGAGAATAATTTTTATAGTTAGATACACGAGATATCTTGAGAAAGATCAATAAACATGAAAAATGGGTAATATTTATGATATTTTAATCCCCACAATCAACTTATCATTAGGGCTTACAATACCGGGATTCCGGGATCCCGAATACCGGGATCCCGGACGATATTTTCCGGTATTCTATACCGGTATTTATAATAAAATACCGGTATTTCGGTATTAGCTTAATTTATAAAAATGGAATTGATGCACAATAAACTTTCTTCTAAGATATTTTTTGCTATTACAAGAAATTATTTTTGAAGATAAACTACCAATATCAAATATCATTGTAAAAAATATTTATTAAACACATTCATTACACATACAAGTCTATGTGTAATGTGTATAAGTATATCGCTTTCTAAAAGCGTGAATGTGGTTAATTTAAGGCGGACGGTGATACATATCAGCTTCTATAACCAAATTATTAAATCTCATGTATATCGATACATTTTTGGCAAAGTAACGTAAGTGACATTTTTGGCGAATCATGTTTTTCCATTAAACAAACGCTCTTATTGTTTAGAAGGTACTGCCGGAGTGTTGTAAGCCTAGACATATTATGTTTGAATTAATTCTAGGCTTATTACACTTTGGCAGTACCTTCTAAACAATAATAGCTTTAGTTTAATGGAAAAACATAAAATGTCACTTACGTTACTTTGCCAAAAATGTATCGATATGTTACAGTTCAAGTTGATTATCCAGTTGGAGTTGACTCCAACTAGTTGGAGTCGACTCTAACGGCTGGTTTCAGTAAAAGTTGATTATAAATATAAAATGAAGATTTATATTCAACATTTACTAGTAAAAGTAGACTCCAACTAGGAAAAGTATACTCTTCCCAATGCCATTTAGTAAAAGTTGATTCTGATTCACACAAACAGCCGATTCTAGAAATTAAATGTTACTGAATATGTTCAAATTAGTCTAGGCTGTATCGTCGCCCCCGTTAGGTAAATTATTCCAGTTCGATTTTTTTTGCAAAAACTTACTAAAAAAGAGGTCCTCTTCGACCAAATAACGAATCCACAGGGTGTCAGATGGTACTGTGGTCGAAAAATTGTTTAAACAATTTTTTTAAACAAACACAAAAAAAATTTATTATGGACAATTTTCTTTAATCATTTGGGTCATTCGGAGCAAAAGAGGTCTTTTGTGATTTTTCTGTAAAATTTTGTTGTTCTCGAGTTATACGCGATTTAAAATTTGCAAAATACGAAAATTACCATTTTCAAGGCTTAATAACTCAGTTAAAAATTATTATTATGAAAGTCCGAAAGTCACCAAATAAAATTTTAACGACCCCCCTACAAGATACTGAAGAAATTTTTGTTATTATTTTATTACTAAGCGGTTATTTTTAATTATTAACAATGAGCGCTAGGAGCGTATTGACGCAGCTATCAATGTGAGTGCGAGTGAGATGCACCATTGCACCATTTTGACATTTAAAAATTCAAACTTCTGTCAAACCATAAAACTGTCAAAACTTTTTTTGTAATTTATAGCTCACATGTCATCACCATGACTAGTCGAAAGTTCTTCTTCTTGTGGTGCTTTCTCCTTTAGTGGAGGTTAGCGACGACACTGGCAAATCTGTCTCTGTCCAATGCGGCTCTAAACAAAGATGTTGAATCAAGGCCGGTCCAGTTTCTGATATTTCTAAACCATGAAATCTGGCGCCTACCGGGACCCCGTTTTCCTTCACTCTTACCCTGGATGATCAGTTGCGTGAGGCGGTACTTTTCGTTTCTCATTATGTGTCCCAGGTAGCTAATTTTTCTGACTTAAATGATTTTTAGCAGTTCCCTATCTGTACCTATTCTCCTCAGAACATATTCGTTGGTGGTGTGGGTTGTCCAAGGTATTTTCAAGTCTCTTCTATAAAGCCAGAGTTCAAAGGCGTCCAACTTGTTCATCAGTGTTGTGTTGCGTCCAGGCCTCCGTTCCATACAAAAGTATTGACCACACATAGCAATGCAGAAAATGACATCTAAGGCTGATATTAATGCTACTGTTACAAAAGAAGCTTTTCATTTTGATAAACCCCTGTCGGGCTACCTCTATTCTCGCTCTTGACTTCTTGTTTTTAATCAAGTTGATTGTTGAACCAGCAACCAAGATATTTGTACTGGCTTACGTATTCAAGCTATTGGTGTTTCACATATTTATTGGAAGAGGTAAATTTTTGTTGCTTGATATTCTTATAACTTTGGTTTTCGCAGTATTGATCTTCATCCCCATTTTTTCACAACTCTCAGTAACCCTATCCAACAGTATCTGCAGACTATGGTCCGAATCAGTCATTAATACTGTGTCATCTGCATAGCGGATGTTATTTACTCTCTGACCGTTTATCCTGATTCCTTCTGAAGGGTGCGATAAAGAGTTCGCAAATATTACCTCAGAGTAGACGTTAAAAGTATGGGTGATAGCACACAACCCTGTCTAACACCTTGTTTTTTAGTTGACGTAGAGCATATTCCAGCTCGGACTTTAGTATTGGAAGACCTTCGTCGTTTTCGGTATTTAATGTAGGAGGTTCTCTGATGTCATAGAAGGGTTCCTTCATATAGTTTTCCCACATGTTTATTTGTTCTTCGGGGCTTGAAATCAGTTTGCCTTCTGCGTTGATTAGATTATTTGGCCCTTGTGAGTATGTCGTGCCTGTGAATTCCTTGAGTTTCTTATACAGATGGAAGTCATCATGTTTTTTATATAAGTTTTCGATTTATTCACATTGTTCTGTTATCCATTTTTCTTTTGCAATTTTTATTTTTTGTTGAATGGTTCTATTTAATGCTTTGTACATTGCTTTGTGCTGTTTGCATTTTCTTCTTTCATCCATTAAATCCAATATTTCCTCTGTCATCCATCTTTGCTTCCGTGGTCGCTGTTTTGTGAGCATTTCAGTTGCCGTTGTAAGGGCGTGTCTGATTTCCTCCCGAAGGCGAAAGTTAAGGATGTTTAATTATATGAAAGTGTGCTAAAAAACAGTGCGAAAGAGTAAAACCCATTTAAAATACATTGTTACTTCAGCCACACTTTAAACTCTTCATGTACTGCTATCTATATTTACAATTTTCACACAATAAAACCTTTACATTTTTACATAATATGAGATAGAGTAGATAAAAATTATTTTTGTGAATTTGGTTAACAAAAATTGGTTAAACAATTTTTCGACCGCGGTACCGCGTGACACCCTGTGTATTTGTTATAAGGATTGTTATACGGATGTAGTTCTTTGAGTAAGTTTGTGCAAAAAATAGAATCAGAATAATTTACCTAACGGGGGCGACGTTATAGCCTATACTAATAAGTAGATGAAACGGTCAAAACAAAGAAACGCACACTCATCAAAAATGCACTTGAGATTCTCGTATAATCAACATTTACTGAATCGATCCAGGAAGAGTCAACTCCAACTAGTAAAAGTTGATTTAAATTTTTAAAATCAACTTTTACTGCTCGTTTCAGTTGGAGTTGACTTCAACTAGTTGGAGTCAACTCTAACTGAGAATCAACTTGAACTGTAACATATACAAATATATAAAATGAGTTCTTAAAATTGAGTTCAAAAATTTTTAAATATTAAAAAAAGACTACTTTATTTTATAAATAAGCCGAAAGATTTATTAATCAGAATTGTTTTTACATGTTCAGATCTATTTTTCATTTTTTTGTGTATTGTGGTGTATAAAATAGGCTCACTTATTTTCTGAATTATTAATAATAATTGAAAATATATAGCGGTCTAAATACAGAGTAATCCATATAAAATATTTGTCACAGTAAGTTAATCTTTATATTAATATATTTTAAAGTTAAATTAATTTACAATAGCAAATTTCATGAATAAAAGTACTTTCCTATTATATGCAAAATTTATCCTAGAACCAAATACATATATAGTTTTTCTATTTGCACATTTCTTGTATCTATCTATTCCTACTCTCTAGGAATGTTATAAACAACATCTACTCATTTCAAAACAAAATTTAATAGGTTTCATATATTATTTAATAAAAAGTCGATATATAACAACTGAGGATAGTATAAATATAACGCGTATATTTTTTATTCATAATACCGGTTTTAATACCGGGATCCCGGTATTTGAAATTTTAAATACCAAATACCGGTATTGAGATTTTGGCTCGGTATTGTAAGCCCTACTTATCATGGCCTGTGATATTTTTTCTGAATATACCTATATAATATAAAATAAAACTTAAAACTGAGTTTACTTGTTTGATTACGTACAAAAAGTTATTTAAAAATGATATATAACTTTTTGTGCGTAATATTAAAAATATTAAACGCGGGTGCGTCCACTGATCGGCATTCCGGATGACTCATCGGCACGCATCGCAAAAGTTGCCACTGGAGGCATCGTTTCGGGCTTCGGCATTGCCGATGATGCGATACGTACGATACTGAACGGTGGACGCAGACGCAGTTACATAAGTTTTTATACAAGGCAAACTAAAATCCGTTGCGTACGATGCGTCCGATGCAGGCCTGTGGACGCTTGCCCATTATTTTGCTTTTTGATACTTAAACCTCTTATAGTAAGATACAGTTGATCCAAAAAACGGCACAACCCAGACATCCAAAGTGAAAGTTATCCTTCAACACCAAATTGTTCTATATGGTCCACATATTGTTCAATAAAAAGTCACACCATTTTAAGCGTCGGGTTTGGGGGGTAGGTGGGGGAGAAGTCGGTAAATTAGAAGTTTTTTACGATTTTCGTCAATATTTCGACAAATTTGCACGACAACATCGCATGAATACCTTTCCAATAGTAAAATTTTCGTTTCAAATTTAATGTAGAACATTTTTGTATAGAATATTGTTCACGCTAAACCACTTAGGTTTAGAAATATTGACGAAAAACGTAAAAAACTACTAATTTGCCGACTTCTCCCCCACCTCCCCCCCCCCCCCAAACACGACGCTCAAAATGTTGTGACTTTTTACTAAACAATATGTAGACCATATAAAACAATTTGGTGTTAAAGGATGACTTTCACTTTGGATGTCTGGGTTTGGGTCTAGTTATATACTATTATTGAAGACTACTTTTCAAAATAATTTTTTTGTTTTTAAATTTTACGTAATTTTGTTATATTCTCATATTTTTTTAATGCAACCAGTAATTTGATATTATAACCACACAATATATTATATTATGTCACGTTTAAATGATTCCTTCGTCCTTGAATATTTTAGACGATAGTATATTGTACATCGTCCTTGGTTATATCTGACATTTTTGTAACGAATTAAACAATTCTAGTTAGATGATTACTTCGATTACATATCGCAGAATTGAACGCAAGGCCAAGGTCCCTTTAATTTAAAAATATCAATTTAACGTGAGGCTGTCCCGTCCCGCTGAAACCACACATTGCAAAGTAAATGGTTCAGGACGTTTGCGTAGGATTAAATGCAAAATGGGTTGTTATTGCTAATAGATTTTTGTCATTGGAATTTATAAAATAAATGCGGTTGAACTTTGCCTCTGCAATAAATTTATATAACTCAAATTGGTTTTAACATAATTCTACATCAGTTCCAATTTCCATACATATTATTTATATATCTAAAAAATCCACAAGGAAATTGAATTCCTATACGAGTTGGCTGTGTACCATTAATCACAAAAATCCTTATTTATTGTTTTGTAAATTGACAACTTGGTTCCCCAATACATGCGTTTAGCCACTAAAAGATGTACTCTCGAGCTGGATTTATGGTTGATCTCTCAATGTATAAATAACAATGTTTTTCCTAACTTTTGTAAAGTTAAAGCTCCAGGTAACGTTCCAGTCAACTTAAAGAACACCTTTATTGTAGAGAAACCTACTAGGGTTTTCTTTTTTTCCTGTTTATTTATAGTGAATTCATCAATGTGTTCATTTAGAACCAGTGCTTCTTCTATTAAAAGAACCAGCAAAGTATTAGTAAAGGTTTTAAATTTTTTTATCCTGCATGAATTTTAATTTCAAATATCTCATTGAAAATGAAAAGAAACTTTTTGGTTAATTTAAGGGACTTTCGGCACTCCTTTAATAATGTTGTAACCTCGGAAACCTTTTTTGTGGATGGTGCTAGAAAGGTCACCAATGGAGACACTGCGACGGCAGCCAGATGGTAGGCGGAGAGCGAGTCGTGGGTTCGAAACTAGCTTTTGAAACGTGGAAGGGAGTCAATAGAAGAAATAGGTAAAGATAAGACAAGAGAAGGTAGATAAGAGAAGAGAGAGAAACAGATAAAAAGATAGATAGGTAAAGTTACCTAAGATAAGAGAAGAGATACAGGGCGCCACTTAACTTTTTGGGGTTGAAAGGGGAAAATTAAGAAACCTTAGAAACGAAAACAGGTAGGTAAGGAAAGATAATGAGGTTCTGAGACCAAATACAAGAAAAGATATAGACAGTTAATTAGTTAATATTTAGCGGTAATTTCTTTTATCAGGGAACTTATTAATAGTAGATAAATAAAACTGGTGAAATAAATAAAAAACAATATATTAACAAATGGCTCACCAGAAGGGTGAGTCCAAAAAAACACAAGAAATAAAGAGAAAACAATGTATATACACCCATCAAAACTGCACCAACAATTAATGTGTTGTGGTGTACAGTTAGAAATAAACAAAAATTATGATGGAATAAATACAAGTAACATATTATAACAAAAACATGCACAATTAAAAACACAGTAAAGAGAGCCTGGTTATGAATTAAAAAAACAAATCAAGCATCTATAATGAGAAATCTCTCTTTACTGGTTTAGGGCTTATCTCGAGATAACGGATATGGTAACCTTAATGATCGATAGAAAATATAACGTACAAAGATATAATAAAATTGAATGCAAAGCATACAAAGTTAACAAACGTTTACTGTTCAAAAATCAAAAACCACCCCGCACTTGGTTGTATAAACAAAAAGCCAATCGCACAGCTATTAATGAAGTAGTAAATGTTTGTATTAATACTTGGTTTCGATAATGAAAAGTTTTATTAATGAACAAAAAATTGTATTGATGAAATCGCTGATGAGATTCATCGGAGGTTAGCCTTAACCACAGATGAAGATATGTTGAGGTAGATAGCCCTTAGATTGCTCTATTTTTGGAAATAGTTTTAGGTAGGATTATTAAGACACTTACAGATACTCTGCCTCTTAATTTGCACTGACTCTATATTATTTACTTTACTTAGTAAGCAAACACTGAAGTTATTTGGTAATTGAATCTAATCGGATGTTAGATCCAATTACAGATACGGTAATAGAGTGAATATCACTCAGATAAGATATACGGTAGATCAGATATACGGTACTCTAGAGACACACGTCTGTACTTCTTGCCATTCAGCCGCTAAGTCCCCTTTTCTCTTCGCAATATTTGCGATGCTTTCCTTCTAAAAAAGTGAGGATATAACCTTCCTACTCAAAAAAATTGCATTTCTCAAAAGGAACCGACCTATTTGCGTTTTTAAGGAACGTAACGGTATTTGAGTTGTAAAGTGTTAAAAAAAATAGATCCTTTGAAATAAGGTCGCGCTTCAAAGAGACCGCAAGAGAAGGCAACGAACCTAAGGGGGTTTTCGAAAGGGAAAGTTGATTCCTTTGAAATATAACTAAAACTGAAAGTAACCATAAAAACATTGCAATACTATGCCGCTTTGTATACAATGTCATACCTAACGGAATGTAGGTAGTAAACTTTGGAGAGGTTTCTTAACGGAACCTCTTATACTAACAGATAACAATACTAGTTTATTAGGGTTTCTATAACTTATTTGTGTTTGTCTTACCGACAACGAAATGTGCTAGTACCGCTAAGTTTCTACCGTTGTGGTAATAAAATTAGCCAGGGGTAGTTATTTACGAAAACGGCCATAGGCGTACCCGTAATGAGTACTAGTGGGTTTAAATTTAATCCAACGGGTAAATTAATTATTACTTAATCCTGTTATATAAAAAAATGTTACAATGTAATCTCTCATTCGGCGTTTAAATTTTTCAAAACTACTTATTAGTTTTCTCAGGATTCCCAAAAATTGAATGCATAAGACACATTTACGTGAAATTTACGTGAACTGCTAAAATGTCACACCGATCCCCTAATTAGTTAGTTATAAGTTCTTGTAATTGTTTATTCCGAAGATCTTTTTTTGCAACACCATAAGTCAGAAAAATAATGGACATTATGGTTATTCTGTCTGTCCTGCCATTCGCAGGTGGTCCTCCCGTTCATAGTTCCAACTCCTATCTATTGCGTACGAATTCAAGGATTATCCTAAGGTTGCTTTCTATCCATCCTTACTGTCCAATATATACCCTGAAGATATTTTCAACAAGATCATGGAAAACTAACAGATAATATAAACATAAATAGTAATTATTATAATTTACAATACCTATGCGGATGAGATAGTGATATTGGCAGATAGTGAATAAAAACTATTGCAGGATAATAAGAATTTCAGAAACAAAATCGAAATTATCTAACAATAAAACACTGAAAACGTTTGTTTTCTATACTTCCACAAAATTTATTACAACTATGTGACTACAGCTGTTTCGGCAGAGTGCCTTTCTCTATCCACCACCACAGAATTAGTCTATCCACCACCACAGAAAAAACCCTGTACCTTCTGCTCTATCACATATACTGGCAAGATAACAACAAAAATAGCCAGATACATAAAAAAGAAAGGAATAACACCAGCTTTCAGAACTAACAACAACTTAAGCAAATATATTAAGAACAATAAGAGCCGAAAGAGAAAACAACTACAGAGTGGTGTTTACAAACTAACTTGTGGTGACTGTCCGAAAACTTACATCGGTCAAACTGGCAGAACCTTTGACAAACGGATAGCAGAACACAAAAGGGCTTTCAACAATAGAAAAACAGACACTTCTACATACGCACTTCACCTTCTAGATCTAGATCATAATCATTCTGTTAACGAACAGTTTCAAATTCTGCATATTCAGAATAAAGGCCTTAAGCTATCTTTATTAGAATCTATGGAAATTAATAAATTGAAAAATACAGATATAATTCTAAATGACCAACTCGAGACAAACAGCTCCCCACTCCTCAACCTCTTCAGTTAAATACTTTAAAAAGGCAAACCCATAATAATCTAAATCACTTGAGAAAGGCACTCAGCCGAAACAGCTGTAGTCACATAGTTGTAATAAATTTTGTGGAAGTATAGAAAACAAACGTTTTCAGTGTTTTATTGTTAGATAAAATGAACTTCCATCAAGTAACGGTCGAATCCATCAATTAAATCGAACTTAATAAATATAAAGAAAACAGAAACCATGGTTATCAGCAAGGATATAAGTAAGATATTACGAATAATTAATAATATGAACATGAACTGAACTAATACCAGTGGCAAAGATACGGCAAAAATTGAGAAGGTTAGTCTGGGAAGTGATAATAAAATAAGAGCACTGCTCGAGGAAACAAGATCTGTTTTACAAAATTAATATAAACGCTGTTACGTTGTAGATAAACATTTACTAATTAGAAAAAAGTTTTCGTAAAGAGACAGGATGATGCCTAATTTTAATTTAGAATAATTTCTACTCCAAAACATGACACCACAACTTATGGTCTGTGTAATATGTTAAAAATAAACATCAGGTATACGGTATACTATGTCTATGTACATAAATATTATGTATTGTACTACAGATACAATCTTGAATCGACGTTTTGACATGTTTTTAAAGGCTCGGAATACGACCGTTGATGATCTTATTGTTTGTAACACCTGCCCTTGAAATGGTTGGACTTTTTTAACAACCTCAACCTCACGATGAGGTAACACAATACAAATGTTCTTATTAAAAATCAGAATGCATTCCGCGTGAGTTATATTTTTTATCGACCCGTTACAGAACGTTCAATGTCAACGAAACAATAAATAAGTAAATAGATGGCGAAAAAAATATGGATTGTTAAAGTACACTGTTAAAAAAGTAATGTAGAAGGATATATTAAGTTACAGATAGCAAAAATGAAAAATTAAAAGCAGATGAAGAAAGAATTGTAAATAGATGGAATGAGTGTTTTGAAGAAGTATGATCGAAGAGAATATCGGTGGGATATGCGCATTTTATCAATGAAATTCGATATTTTTAAGACATTACAGAAGCCGCTACAGATAAAATGTTTTAACAACTCATTAATCATTCAGAATTAGTCGACGGATATTAGTACAGTTAAAATAATTAAGACGATAACTGGACGATAATGATTTAATGAGTGAAATTAAAGTTGTTTCCACTTTAATGACAAAAAAAGCAAACTCATTAACAGAACCCAATTAAAAATTATTTTGCACATGAAACATTATTTGGTTAATTATTTTTGAAACATTTATTATTATTACATTAATTTGGATTATTTTTGAAACATTATTTGGTTGAAAAATCTCATTTTTGTTGGCAAAAAAATATATTAATTTGTCTGGATCAAATTACAGTTCTGTTTATCTTAAAAGGGATATGTTACTATCAACATTCACACAGTATTGCCAAACTGAATTTTGTTATTTTGAGTGTAAATTTTCCCAGCGATCTCCGAGGGTACATACAAATAGATGAATGCGGGACTACATTCTGTAATACATAACACATTGTTTCAAATGTCTAAATATTATAATAATTATTTACGTTTTAACTGTTTCATTTATGTTACGTTTTAACTGTTTCATTTATGCACGAATTTTTACTATCTAAATACTTCCTTCTATGTACTAATATAATTTGCTTTTTACGACGCTATATTTAAATGGCGTCACAAAACCTTGCAGTTTCCCATTTATAAAGCAATACAGGTTCCATTTTTATTTTTAGAGTCTATAAAAGTCTAGTAATGACTCACACAATATTTATATTTTGCATAAAATGACACAATAATTCAACAACGAAGATCAGTAGTAATTTTTTAGCGTTGACGTTGTGGATGATAATTAAATAGTAAGATTTATGTAGTTCATAAATCGGGATTTTTCACCAGACATCTTTATATTTTGTATCAGATGATAAACAGCCTTATCATTTTATATTTTGTTTTAACCAGGATTTTGCAAAATATTTACAGTAAAATCTTATTTGTGAAAAATCGATGATTAATCGATGTTTGCTGTTGTGTAATATATTGGAATTGAATTACATATTAACCTATTATTATCACATAATAGCAAAACAGAGGCAACAAGTGTCTTATTAGTCCAGGGCGCATCTGTTTTGAGATGGACGTTGAGAGGTGACTCAATCTTTTTTGCAGAAATTGCTTGAAAATAACTCAAATAATATTTGAGTTATCCTACCACTCAAAATGATCGGGAACATTGTTTAAATAATCAAAATGTCAAAATATGAAGAAAAAATTCGATTTTTTTAGTGGTTTTTTGATTATAACTTTAAAACTATTCAATTCTGAGAAAAGTTGTATTGACATAAAAGTTGCGTAGTTAAATTTCCTACAATACAGAATTAGTTAAAAATTTAAAAAATAGTCACCCTTGTTGCAAAATAGCAATAATTGCGAAAAAAAACATAAAAAACATAAAAAAACAAGTATTCGCATTTTACGTTTTTCAACCTTTTACGCTACACTTAGGACTTTCATATTTTACACAGAAAAACTTTATGATATAGTAAAACAACACTGTAAATTTCATTAAGATCGGTTTAATAGATTTTGCAAAATAAATTTTGCAATCCAGCTTTCGCAAAAAAATTTCATTTTTTTTTTAATGTTGCAGGACTGAAAATAAAGCAGATAGCAAGTTGAATTTTTTTTGCTCATAGAAGTGTACTGTACCTTTCATTTGCAATTTGCAAAATTAAAATCCATTAATTACCACGGCGCGCGGCTTTAGGAAATTTTTTAAATAAACATTCATTTTTGGTGCTACGCGCAGGTCAGCGGTGTTCGATTCACACAAGTTGATTTCCACCAAAACTTCTTCCAATCTTTATCTAATATATTATTTTCTTACTCTATATTTTGTTGTATTTTAATATTTTAATTCCACAAAAATCAAACTAATTTTATTATTGTTTGTGAAATATTGTTTAAACTTTTAAACAATTGCATATGTTTAAAAATAATAAACTTTTATTCTCTTTAAAATATATGAACAAAGAAAGTTTTTGCTAAAAAAAGTGTTATTTCAAAAGATAGAGTATGTGTTCTTATATTGCAATAAACAAATTTATTTATTTATATCGAAATGTAATAAAAATTAAAATGTATCAATCATTATCAAAGGTCATTGGAATGCCCAATCAGAGTAAACTATCCGCTGTCGTGCGCGTAGCACCAATAATTAATGTTTATTTAAAAAAAATTCCTGACGCCGTGGTAGTTAATCGATTTTAATTTTGCAAATTGCAAATGAAAGTGACAGTACACTTCTGTACGCAAAAAAAATTTCAACTTGCTATTTGCTTTATTTTCAGTCCTGTAACATTTTGAAAAAATGAACTTTTTTTGCGAAAGCTGGATTGCAAAATTTATTTTGCAAAATCTATTGAACCGATCTTAATGAAATTTACAGTATTGTTTTACTGTGTCATAAAGTTTTTCTGGGTGAAATATGAAGGTCCTAAGTGTAGCATAAATGGTTGAAAAACGTAAAATGCGAATACTTGTTTTTGTATGGTTTTTTCGCAAATATTGCTATTTTGCAACAAGGGTGACTATTTTTTAAATTTTTAACCAATTCTATATTGTAGAAAATTTGATTACACAACTTTTATGTCAGTACAACTTTCCTCGGAAATGAAACTTTTAAAGCTATAAACAAAAAACGAAGAAAAAAATCGAATTTTTCCTTCATCTTTTGACATTTTAATTATTTAAACAATGTTCTGGACCTTTTTAAGAGGGAGGATAACTCAAATATTATTATTTGAGTTATTTTCAAGCAATTTCTGCAAAAAAATTTTGAGTCACCTCTCAACGTCCAAATGTACTAATATTTTTACAGATGCGCCCTGGTCTATATGGTTTCTTCAGCGTGACATCTACATCGGTATTTGTCGTTTTGGACTAAGAATATGTTAAACAGAAAAAGAAGTATGGGCATGTCTACAGTCTACAGGGTCTGTGCTATCCTTATATGTAGCGAATACTTCGCGAAATAAACATCAGATCGAAAAGCGGATAAATACGTGTTCCAATATTTTTCAAAAGTATATCGAATGACACCAAACACGACAATACGGAAGTGGAGTGGGGGGTTACTTTAAAATCTTAAATAGGAACCCCCATTTTTTATTCCAGATTTGGATTCTTTACGTAAAAATAATTCACTTTTATTCGAGACATTGATAGATGGCGCTATAATCGGAAAAAACTATTTTTGAAAATGGAAAATTAAATTTAATTCAAAAGTGGAAAATCCCTACTAAAATAGAAAAGTTAACATAACTTTTTTTGGTTTTAGGACCTAATTTTCACAATCCAATATGTCCCCATGACGCTTTAGTAACTGCAAATTTAGTAACGCTTTTTTAGAGAAGACAAATTCATCGGTTATTCATTTAGAAACAAAAAAATTAAACAACAATCTGACTAAAGCATTGGAGGAGGTGGACAAAGAAACTCCTACTTTGATAATTCCGACTCAGAAATTCAAAAGAACCTAATGATAAAATTAAACGTTCAGTACAACAAGTAGTGAGACCCTAAAGTCTCACTAAGATAAAATATTAAGCCAATTGTATACGATATTATTCACGTTGTGCATATTTTTTAGACGAAATTTATTATCAAATCCATGTACAAGTTTACTTAACACTGAACAAGGTAATTTAACTGGTTCATTGCAAATAATATTTATTCCAACATATTACGCAGGATAATCTAGTTCTTATCTAGAACAGTTTCACTAATCCTTGATTTCAACACGTAGGTGTGAGGTTGCTGTATCGTTGACATTTAAAAAGAGTACACATAAACTATTATAACGTTATCTCACTGTTCTGTGATTACAGAAAACCTCTACTATAGAAGAAATTAAAAATAAGTTTTTAAAAATAAGACTAGAAGAAAAGTTTGTTCATTAGACTTCTAATTTCTTTAGGGTGGTAACAAAATATACCGTTTCTGCATGAAGTTTGTTTTTAGTTTTTAATAGAACAGATAATTTGATTGTTTCTTCCAAATATGTAGTACTAAAAATTTATATTCAAATTATATCTTCTACTCCATACACTATTTTCTTTCACACCTCTATATACAAGATTTGAGGCGTATTTGACACACCTTGTATTATTGTGTTGCAGAGAAAGAAATTAAGAAACAAGCAATTAGTTTTGCACTCTGCATACAGAGTGGCCTCTTCTAGTTATTTAACACTTCTTGCATTTCTTCATCTACCCTCTGGTCATTATGGATTACTTCTTGCACTTCTTGTGGTCACTATTCGATTTCTATTTGTCGCATCTTCCTACTAATAAATATACTATATAAATACTAATAAATATGTAGTAGTTGTTCATTTTGTGAGCATTGATAATTTTCTGACATTCTTATATTTTTTAGTGATGAAAATATTACAGTTGTTATTTCTTTATTTAAGTGGTCCTCTTTGGTGTCTTTAAACATTCATTTTAAAAACGAAAACAGTATGTACCTGTATAAGTTGGATTCAAAGTTTTAATCTACTGGCAAAGTACATACCTAGTAGCATAGTGCATTGAACGTAAAACACGGCGTATCAAAAAGCGATATGAAAATGCAAATGAGTTCATTGATAATAATAAAACGTACGTACAAATTCCCGATTCGGTACTTAAGTACGTAGCACTGTCCGGAAACATTTTATTCATACAGTAAAGAACAAATTGTCTGTCTTTTACTTATGACAGCCATTAAAATTTATATAAACAGCTTTAAAGATAAGAGATATGAGTGTATTACGGATGGTTTAGAAACTATATTTTCCTCGTTTCTGAGCGTGGTTTTTAAACCAAAATAACAAAAATAAAGTGGAGCTAAGACTTTGTACACATGAAGGCGTAAGGGCTCGTACACATGCTAGCGCTTAACGCCGCGTTTTACCTGATTTCCTTAGTAACTTGAAAGGCGACGTTAAAGTTTATCAGGTAAAAAAGATTGTTGCAGTTCCGCAATTTTCTTTTTAACTTATGGTTCTCCCGGTATAGTTAAAATACTTTCTTGAAAACGTTGGTTGCTCTTAGACGTCGTAAAAAAGGGTCGGGTCTAATAGATGAACTGTTATGAACTATAAATATACGAACTTTTAATTATATGTCCAGCTATCCAGCTTTCAATTTCTCTATGGTACTTTCAAGAGCGTTAGAAGCTTCTGAAATTTGGGCCCTAGGAGCTATCGCTTCAGATATTGTGTCAGCTAGCTCGGCAACTGCGTCCAAACTAGCTTTAGCTTGAGTAGCTAGAATAGCCTGTGTAGACGCTGGTAGTCTACCTAACCACAGAGACCTTACAATATTTTCTGGTACCGTTGTGCCTGCTAAAGACTGTAAATGTCGTAAGAACTGCGAAGGTCTTCGATCGCCCAGTTCTTCATGCTCGAGTAGTCTTTTAATCTTTTGTTGCTGTGATGCACTAAGTCTCTTGATTAATTCTGATTTTAATTTTTCATACCTCTCTGTGGCTGGTGGTGAAACAATGATGTCCCTAACTTCTAATATGTAGGCTGTGTCTAAATTGGCAACTATATAGTTAAATTTGGTTGCGTCACTTGTTATATTTGCCAGTGTAAATTGGTTTTCTACTTGCAGGAACCATATTTCAGGATCGTTGGGCCAGAAAGGTGGGATTTTAACTGAAATCCGATCCACTGAGGAACTGGTATTGGCACTGGTGTTAGCGTCCGTCATTTTCGATGTTCACTGTATTTAAAAAACCGGCAAAAATGTGATATTATTAACACTAACTCTTTTTTAAATTTTCGCGGCGGTTTAAAATACTCGCGAGGGTCACCAATATTCCGATGGGTGAGTTGCGGAATTTAATTAAAAAATGAATATAATAAAACAAACGGTAATTTTATTATGGGAACGAAAATGTGTTTTGTTTAGGTCTCTCGGAAGAAAGGTCGATTGTTAAAAATGAGAGCGTTTGGTGCGACCCAAAGCGGCTGCCTGTCGAGTTGTTACTAAAAAGAAATACCACAACGATTACTGTTATCGTTCTTCCCTTTTGACCAGATGACTGACTAATAAATCATTTATTAGGTCTGGTGTATGCTTTCACAGTTACAACAAAAAACACTCGAATGCATAGTGAGTTGTTGACACACCTTATGTGGATGAGAAAACAGATGGTGACAGGTTAAAACCATGTTTTATATTTGAATGTGCATTTCGAATGACTAACGTTATTTGGTTTTTGAGAAAAAATAATAAAAGAAATAAGATAATATAATTAGCAGAAATAGTAATTATAGCGTAATGCTATATATGTAACTCCGTTTATTACTATTGGGAACGTGTCGAAATCACATCGGTCTAATTATGGTTAACTACGTCGCGGAACGAAAATAATGAAAAATTGGTAATAAACCCTAAAACTAATTTTCTTTAATTGTGTACCAATCTAATATCGAAGAAGAGACCCCCCTAAAAATGTGTTTGTTTAATCCCAGTCAGTGGGGAAAAATGGTCACTTGTGCACAGTTCGTTGAGCGAAGAAGGTGTTCTTCCCTTGGTAGCAAGCGCTACCCTGCGTCCCATGACGGGATCCAGACATCATCGTTCCTGAGCTGGAGGTGATGTCCGTGCTATACACTATAGCAATCCTGCTGCATTGTACGTCCCTGAGAGGAGTTTTTAAGGTACCAAAATAAGTTTTAAAGTACATTTTACGTTGCTGCGGTATCATCAGATACCCCTTTTTCTCCAAATAACTTTTAACGTCGCGAAGTGCGCGAATTTGCAAAGACATTGGGTCTTTAATCGTATAGACATTCATTTTAAACGTATCTCTATATTTTTCTGTTTTGTATCATATTATAATAATAATTGTTGCATGTGTTTTATTTAGCATTACATTTTATTGACATATATTATATCCATATATTGAGTTTATGACTTTATTGATTTTAATAGGGTGCCTTTCTCGTAGTAAACGCTCATAATATAATTTCCTTTCATTATACTGTACTATGTTTCATTGACCTAACCGAAGTTTAATATTGTTTTGATATATTTTTAACGTTCTTGATGCCCTAATATTTTTATGGCCAATTATTCCTTTAAAAAAAAACATGTGCCGTTAGAGGTATCATATTCGCTTCGGAGAGTCTCAGCCAGCTGTTTAGAATATTATTAATTATTGTTGTATGTACTTCCTTTACGATATTTGTAACAGCTGATTTGGTTTTAGGTCAAGGGAAATATTTATGTAATTTCGTCAAAGGGTTTTTCTTAGCTTTTCATAATTTGTATCTATTTGTCGTGATTGTCAATATATTTGTGTGAGTTTATAATTTATTCTTTGTTTCAACATTAAATCTACTTTGAGCTATTTTCTGTTTCATTTTACTTGATCTTAATTACAATAATACAGTCCACTTGCTTTGTGTAATACACATATTAGTATACACTTAATTCGAAGGGGAAAAACCAGCGTGTTCTAGACTGAACTTACATATATAACCCCCTTCTGGTGGCCTCAAATGTGTATTTAGAGGCCATCTCTGTGCAGAAAGCAACAAAGATAAAACGCGGTGTTAAGAACCGACACCCGGAACACCTGGTGAAAAATCGATGCAAAGAAATCACTCGTAGAGTTTTAGGCGATGCGACGCTGAACACGAATACGCCATCGGAACTCGCCCACGAAGCACCTGGTGCCCAGGGTCACTCCTAAGGCACGTCATCTTCTGGAGTTTCGAGGATTTTTGGCACTAAATTGATGGAAACAGAATACTCTGGGTTTTTTGTGGTTTTTGAACAAGAATAGTGTGGTTTTTGACGACCTCAAAAGAATTGCAACCAAACAGGCGCAAAGAAGAAATAGATGGAAATACCTAGAGGAGGCCTACGTCCAACAATGGACAAACCAGGGCTTATTGATGATACAATTGGAGTGGACCCATATGAAATTTTTTTAAATCTTTTATTATTGAATATAAACATGCCTAAAATGCACAAAAAATGATGATCATAAGTTTTTTATCTTGCACTGTATCGCTTTTAATACTACATTTTCTAAATTTCAACTGCCACTTTGGATTTTTGATCATACTCCCAGATAAAAGCCACATGGCCTATGTTAACAGTTACAATTTGCAGATAGAATCGGCGTAGTGATGACCTTTAAAACACCAAAAAAAATGCGAATAATATTAATAAAAGACATTTTAACATGACATGACACACATTAATTAGCTCGTATTTGAATAAACTCATATGTTCGCATATTATTTTTATTGGTGATCATAAAAATTTAAATAAACCGTCTATTAATAGAAATACGTTCATGTTCTGTATATAGGATGCTCGCCAATATAAGCACCAGCGTTAAGTTGCTGATTAAATAATTGGATTTTTGGAAAAATAGATATCTTACAAAGTACATTTCTTTCTACACACGTGATGTCTATGATCGAAACATTAATAGGAGTGGAATCAATTACGAAAATAATTTTAAAACATTGTAAAGAAAGCGTGTTTTAAAAAGGTGTGACAACGCTTCAATGGCAAGCATGCTTAAGCATAACAGGAGTACCTCAACCGCCCCCATGAAGGTCATGCTTGACCTCCCTCCATTATGAATGGAGAAGCAGAGATAATAAAAAATCATCCAGTCATCAAGTCCAAAATGGTACCAAATGTAATGCAACCTAAATATAAGTTCGAAAAGCCGTTTCACGTCCTTTTTCCAGGAAGAGCGAAACCAAGGCTAAAGCTTAGTAAAGACCTAGGTAGTTACTCTAGTATCTTCCAAGCAGAAATTTATGCTACAGAGGTGTGTCTGCAGGAACTGATAAAGGGGAAATGCAGGAACAAATCTATAAAAATATATACATATATCGGATAGTTAAGCGGCAGTAAAGACACTTGAATTGAATCGAACTGACTCTCAATTTAGTTTGGAACTCTCTTTGGAATCTGAGTCGGATCAGAAAAGTAACAAAGATTACTCTGAGTGCCTGGACATGCTGATATTGAAGAGAACGAAAAAGCGGACCTACTACCATGGAACGACCAACGAAACATTCACAGGCCCAGAACTGGACATGAGCTTTGGAATATTGTTAAAACAGCAAAAAGCACAGTCAAAATACCGATATCGTAATGAGTAGAAAGGGTGAAATGTAACCAATTGTACAAATAAATGGGTCGAAAATACTCGAAGGCTTTTTTACACGAGTCTGAACATGAAGAGATCCAAAGTCTATTATGTAGATATGGACAGAAATGATCTGCGAATTAGCTTTGGTCTTCTAATGCTTTTTTTTCACATTTTTGGGTCTTTTTCTTCGTTTGCGTTTCTTGCAACTCTGTAATAGGGTATGCCACTTTGGATATTCCATTTTTAATAATTATTCTGCTCATATATTCAGGTCCTACTGCCTTGTTGCTTTTAGAGAAAAATAGTGATTTCTGTAGTGATTTCCTCGTTGAAGTCAAATCTCTTTACGCCGAGACATTTGTTCAAATTTGGTAACACGAAAAAATCCCTCGGGGCTAAATCCGGAGAATAGGACGGATGAGGTAGCAATTTGTAGCCTAATTAATAGATTTTTGGCATGGAAACTGCATATGTGTGCACCCTTGCATTGTCTTGGTGGAAAATAACTTTTTTATTGGCCAAATGCGGTCGTTCTGTTTTCAATTCCTCATTGAATCGACCCAATAAGTTGGGGTAATATTCGCCATTGACTGTTTTCCCCTTTTGAAGGTAGTTCATGTGGATTATATCGCATGCATTCCAAAAAACGGGTTGCCAAGACTTTATTGGCTGACAAACGCACTTTTAGTCTTCTTTGGCGCAGATTCACACCTGGAGACCCACTGTTTTGACTGCTGTTTGGTCTCCGGTGTATTGTAGATTGTAGTGGATCCACGTATAGTCCACGGTTACGAAAAGGCGAGTTTATTGCGAAATTCCTGCGAAAATGGGACCAGAAAATACCTGCGAAATTGTCACACGCTTGCGTTTGTACTACAAACGCAGTAGCCATCTTGCAGAAAGCTTTCTCATACCCACCATTAAACATTGAAACCATTGAGCCATGTGAGATGCCTATGCCTTCCACAATCTCTCTAACCTTCATTCTCCGATCGCATAAAACCATATCGTGAATTTTTTCAATTGTTTCGGATGGAGAGACCTCGAGTCTTTGTATGAAGACTTTGTATGGTCACATCGCAATTCAGTAAACCACTTCTTGGTTGGCGGAATTACCATGGAAATGGATGGTGCACAGTTCCCATAATACTTATCAGGCTTGGCATTAGTTTGAGTAATATCTTTTAAATTTACAACTGAGTGAAGTGAGAGTTGCCATTTCAATGAAAAGGCGGAAAATTCAAAAAGTTGCGGATTTATTGACCGGCCCTCGTATATAAATATATATTGTTTTGGCAATTTCTTTTTTAAACAGTGTATTAATATGCTAGGTTCGTGAGTTCGTTAAGACTAAGTTATCAACCTCTTCAATAGAAATTAACCTAAAATTGACATTTATTAAAGTTAATTCGTGTTTCTCCAAAGGTTCACTGGCTGGTGAACATAAAGACACAAAGGTAATTCAATTTAGAACTAAAGAACTCATTTGTGCCTTAGTCACTGCGGATTTAACAGATTGTTTAAATTTGCCTCGCAATGAAATGAGTCAGCCCAGCCACATCTTCCAACAAAGGAAAGGAAGTCAATTTAACGCAGAAGCTAATTAAAAACACTTTCTTCGGATTAACAAAGACCAGGAGGTTTTTCAATTACAGTAATCTCGTATCATTCGCACAATTATGTAAATCGCTCGGTATATTGTGTGCGCCATTAGATGCTCTGAAAGAGAAAATGTGTGTCGTTTGGATGAAACACGATGTATCGATTAATGGGTTAATGGATTTGTGGTACTATTAGCCTGGGAGGTAGTGTCAAATTTGACCGGAGCATTTTAGCATGACTGTTTTCTTTTTATTTATAGCCTAAGAGCTAGTGAACCCTCCGACTAACGGTCTTCCTGTAAGGCTAGAAATTTGTATAGTGATAATTCATAGCACACCAAGACTAAAACCTATGACCTGGCAGGCATCAGCCCTGCACGTGTATCTACTAGGTGAATCGAAAAGTGCCTAGTTTAGGGGAAAAATAAACTTTCTCCTGTAAAGTTTAAATTTAAGTATGTGTTTGAGTAAGTCATTTAGAAGAAATGTGTACAATGACAGGCGATTCTGAAGAGCATAAGACCTTGCCAGGCGAGGGGAAAGATTAGGGGTTTTTCCTAAAATAATTTTTTTTGCATCGAACAAAATTTTTTTAGGTTTTTTGAATCATTCCAAACAGAAAAGGTCTTTAGTGATTTTTCTCTTAGGGTAATAGTTTTTGTTATATAAGCGATTAAAAATTTTGAAAATTGCGAAATCGGCCATTTTTAACCCTAAATCGGACATTTAACTAAAAATTTCAATATTGCCGAGGTAGGTAGATATTCTTTAAACATTGATTGATGAAATCCCAAAAAGTTTTTTGCAATACAATATCGGAAACCCCTTTGTTTTTTAATTGCTAATCAAGCGGGCACGACACTGTAGTATAAGTGAGGACGTTTGAGTTAGCATAAATTCATTATCTCGAGAATGGACAAATTTGAAGAGAAATCCTCAGACAGGTCGATTTTTATTTTTAAATTAGGCATATATATTAAGCATAAATTTTGGCATATATATAATACTAGTGACGTCATCCATCTGGCCGTGATGACGTAATCGATGATTTTTTAAATGAGAGTAGGGGTTGTGTGATAGCTCATTTGAAAGGTTATTTAATTCTCTATTCAGTAATATAAAGATTAATATAATTATTTATACAGGGTGTACAAAAAAATTTTTTTTATTAATTTAACCTTGATTAAATTTGACACATAGAAGAAACATTTTTTGTACACCCTGTATAAATAATTATGTTAATGTTTATATTACTGAATAGAGAATTAAATAACCTTTCAAATGAGCTGTCACACAACCCCTACTGTTATTTAAAAAAATCATCGATTACGTCATCACGCCCAGATGGATGACGCCACTAGTATTAAATATATGCCAAAAAGTTCTAATTCAAAAATAAAAATCGACCTGTCTAAGGATTTCTCTTGAAATTTGCCCATTCTCGAGATAATGAATTTATGCAAACTGAAACGTCCTCACTTGTGTCGCGCCCGCTTGATTAGCAATTAAAAAACAAATGGGTTTTCGATATTTTATTGCAAAAAACTCTTATCCAAAGCTTATTAATAAATGATGTGTCAGCTGACCCAAAACCGGGGATTTTAGGCAAGGAAAGGTAAAATATGAAACTTGATGGAAAAACGCTACAACTTATATGTCAAATTTTATTTCCGTGACTTACGTGTATAATGTCCTAGAATACCTAGCTACTGGCTTTCACCCAGGCGACTTCGGTTCGATTCCTGGCGTTAGATTTTTTTTTGTTTTTAAAATTGACATTTTGATTTGAAAAATAATTATTTTTTGATAATACAACGTTTTTATAAATACGACACAATATTGGGACCGTGCAAGTTCGGTAAAGCGACACCTATTTCTACGCTCTGCAACTTTATTCGCACTTTTAATTATATTGGCCAATTATATTAGTCCTGGTTACTGGATAATTGTCAAGGCCATAGTCCAAAAAAATTATAAGAAGAAAAAATAAGATTCAGGTTATGTTATTAAAACGTAAACAATTGTATGTAGTAAATAAAATTAGTTATTAAAATGCAGAACTGCAAGCAAAATACCATTAATTAAATTTACCTTTATATAATAATTGCATATCATATCAATATTGTGGAGCACCATATATACTTATTCTTCTTCAGTGACAGTAGATATGAAATGTACGTCAATTTGACAATTTCAATTGACAATATGAATTATTTAAGAAAGTTGCAATATTTCTCCGCTATTCGCGCACGATCGTTTCTCAATTCCCTTCCAAGTACTTGCACACCGCGAATAAAAAAGTGGACATGTACAACAATTTTGCTTATTAAGGTCAATCATAATATGATCAAATCAATCAAATGCATAGTTTATAATTCTATAAAAGACATACAGACTTTTTTAGTATTATATATTATATAATATATTATAAAAATATTTATTTTTCAAATCAAAATGTCAATTTTAAAAACAAAAAATTCAACGCCAGGAATCGAACCTGGGTCACCTGGGTGAAAGCTAGGAGCCAAGTATTCTAGGCCATTAATAGATGTAAGCCACGGAGATTAATATTTGACAATAAGTGTAGCGTTTTTCCATAAATTTTTATATATTTATATTTTACCTTTTCTTGCCTAAAATCCTCGGTTTTGGGCTAACTGACACATCATTTGTTAATAAGCTTTGGAACACCTAACTAAATAAAAAGAAAACAGCCATGCTAAAATGCTCCGGTCAAATTTGACACTACCTCCCGGCCTCCCGGGCTATATTGTTTAGTTAATTGAAATATGAATGTTAAGTGAATGTTTTTTTTTCTACATTATTGTTTATGAGAAATTAGATTCGTAAGCGCCGGACTCCACTTGCGATTTTCTAGTCGCGCGATTGTTTTGTCGCGAAGATTGAATACATTGTTTCAAATACAAGTCAATCCACGATTATTTAGCCGCAAATGGATTGACTTGTATTTGAAACAATGTGTTCAATCTTCGCGACAAAACAATCGCGCGACTACAAATCGCAAGTGGACTCCGGCGGCGCTAAAGAAGTTCTCGAGCCAATTCAATTCAACAAATTCAAAGCAGAGAGATACAGAGAGAGGGGTTAGACTGTTAGACAAGGATGCGTTTCGTCACCTGACTTATTCAATATGTATGAGAAACATGTCATGAGGATGGCTTTAGAATGGATCGGTGGAGTAACGGTGGCTGGTAGAATAATCTCCAGTTTAAAATTTGCTAGATCTTCTGCGAAGAGTTGAGTTGGAAAGCATTAAAGTTGCACTTGCAGGAATACCAGATCTCGGATCTAGTATAACTAACGATGGCAAATACGAAGCAAATGTTTGAATCAAGGTGAGGTTAGTAAATGCACTTTTGTTTAGTCAGTATTTCTATACGGGGCAGAAACTTGTATTCTTCGCACACATGAACGCCAAAAAATTTCGAGATGTGGAAGTGGAAGATGACTGTAATATTCCACGTGTAGTGGCCAAAACAAAGTATTGAGTCGGTATTCAGTTCAGTACATATTTGAAAGAATGCGAGAATTTGAAAGATACAATTGTTAAAGGAAATCGGAACCATATAATGATCAGACAATGAGTGAACTCAACATATCTCTAAAAGAACACAAGAAATGTGTAAATACGTTGGAAGGATGAAGAAGAAGAACTAATAGTGAGATAGAAATAATCTACAATGAATCTAAAATTGAAACATATAAAAAATCACAGGGCATAGGGAATAAAATTATTGGTACATATAGAGAAGATAAAAATCAATAGAATAACAAATATTGTCCTAAATAAATAAACTTACTAAAAAACGCAGAGGAAGAGTAAAGATAAATGGAGAGTGTGAATGAATAATTAAGAAAACTCAAACTAGAACTAAACTAGAATTTTGAACAAAAGAGTAGGAGAAGCAAGCATGGAGAATGTATAAACTTAAGATTTGTAAATGTAATAGTTTGTAAATCTAAAATTGTAATACGACTGGTCTGTATAGCAGATAGAAATCTATAATTCAATACAATTCTCTATACCAGCGGTTCTCAATCTGTGGTACATGTACCACTGGTGGTACATTTCATTATTTGTGGTGGTACACAAAACACAAAACAGCCAAAATCAGCACCACTATTATAGTTAATCAGATCATTCAGCTAGATAGGTATTTCAGTTAGGTGGTACCAAAAATAATAAAAAGTATTTGGTGGTACATGACTCAAAAAGATTGAGAACCGCTGCTCTATACATTATATTCCAACTGCAACGCTATTTTTCATTAAAATCCTATACACCGTGGTATAAAAGTGTTATTTTCGATGACCTAGAACACATCGAGATACAATTTTGTGGAACGCTAATCTATTTTTAGGAGTTTATTAAATGTATATGCCTCAATCGAAAATAAGTTGATGATAGAGAAAAAACACGTTCGTACTGTTCGCAGTATGTATGTATTTTTACGATACCTTGGAAAATTATATTTTTCTATTGTTTACTGTGTTTCAACTATATAATCAAGGTGGTGTTAAATGACTCTTAGTGGATTAAAAAATAGACGAGAGCTAGTGGTCTAAGAGCTAGCAACGTTTTCGAGAAATCATTTTAAGACATCTGATTCTCTCATATTTATATTGTTCCCTATGCATCCTCAAACAACGTACCGGCCATCTGGCTGCTGATACAGGTTGCGTTCAGTACTGCGCAGCACACCTGTACAGGTAAACACAAAATCAGGGTGATTGATTAGTGTGAAAAAGCTTAGTAGATCCGCTATAGTAATAGATAGCAATAAAAGTTAATAACAAAAATTGTAGCTAACTTTGCGCTTCACATTACAAAATTAGTTAGAATGTTACAGGGTGTTCGATAACATAGTGGCAGACCAAACTTTTTTTCTTTAAATGGAACACCCCATATTTTATTTTATATTCGAAATCTTCTTAACTTCCCCATCACAAAAATATAAAGGTTTGTTATGTTATACAGGGTATTTACAAAGTTATAACCAATGTTCTATGAAAATCGTAATAAGATCAGCACTCTGTATAAATAAAAATAAGCACAACAGCAATGGTTTATTGGTGCCATATTTTTTTGTTGATTGTTAAAATTTATAAAAATGGTTGATTTTGCTAATTTTCTTTATATCGAATACAGGGTGAGTCAAAACGGAAGTATGTACATTATTTTCACAGTAATTTTAAATAGAATACCCTAATTAATAGCTTGCTCTGAAAAATGTAAATATCTCTCAAACTGACAAATTTGGGAATATTATACAAAAATTAAAGTACGGTTATGATATTTTTCGATAATAATATAAAATACAGGGTGTTCCATTTAAAATTTCTGAGAAAAGAATGTACTTGCGTTTTGATTCACCCTGTATTCGATATACGGAAAATTAGCAATATCAACAATTCTTAAAAATTTTCACAATCAACAAAAAAATATGGCACCAATAAACCATCGCTGTTGTGCTTTTTTTTATTTATACAGGGAGATGAACTTGTTACAATTTTCATACAAAATTGGTTATAACTTTGTAAAAGCCCTATATAACATAACAAACCTGTATATTTTGTGTTCCATTAAAAAAAACATAAGTTTGGTCTGCCACTATGTTATCGAACACCCTGTAACAATCTAACTAATTTCGTAATGTGAAGCTGAAAGTTGGCCACAATTATTATTATTAACTTTTATTGCTATCTATTACTATAGCGGATCTGCTGAGCTTTACCACACTCATCAATCACCCTGTATATTGAATTTAAATTATTTTAGGACGAAAATTTTTTTGTCATTACTTTTAGAACCACAGAAATGTCTGGTAATTACAGTTCATATTTCCAATATTGTTTAAAAAGTAATGACAAAAAAATTTTTAGTCTTACAATAATTTTAAATTCGATATGTTTACCTGTACAAGTGTGATGCGCAGTAATGAACCCAACCTGTATCAGTAGCCAGATGGCTGGTACGGTGTTCGAGGAAGCATAGGGAACAATATATGAAAGAATCAGCTGTCTTAAAATGATTTTTTTTCCGACGTTGCGCTCTTGGTCCATAGACAGGTGATATTCCAACTGAACTCTGATAAAACTAGTCTATCAGAACTTCATCAAATGATAAGAACTCTGCTTAAAAAGTGTAAAAAAGGTTGAAATCTTGCTCGAATGAAAAATCATCTAGAACTAGATAATAAAAGAAAATAATTCAAAACAAAAAAGATTAATACAGAAGAAAATAAAAAAGTACAGAGAGATTTTTACGTGAGCATGGCTAAGAACTGGAAGAATTTGTGAACAAATATGACTTTTTCAACATGCATTAATGGATTACGCAACTATCAGGAATGAGAGAAACAGTTCAAACTAGGCAATTAACAGATGAAAGAGGTGCACTTATAACAGATTTAAACTAGACAATTCAAAGATGGACAGAATATTTATATAGCACAGCTTTTTGTAGACAAAGAGAGAACAGAAGCACCAAAAAAATTTAGAGATAATACTAGGCCAGGGTAATAAGACAAAAATATACCCTGTTCGTGACACTTCAGCAGCCAGGGTACTGAAGCGTTTTTTCGACAGGTAATACCTTTAGGAACTAAATTATAACTATTTCCTGCGTAGGATCTGGCGGCCATTTTTATTTATAAACAATTAACTGTCAAAAAATGGCATTTTCCACTTTTTTTTCAAATCAACGGAAAACAGTGAAACGTATGATTTTTTTAGTACAAATATCTTCGAGATTATGGAAAAAGCTTTAAAATGACGTATTACAAAGTTTGATATTCTCATTTATTGTTAATATAATTGCGAAAAAAGGTCGGAATTGCAAAAAAATATTTTCTCAATAACTGTTGTAAAAATTAGTGTACAGCTTTGAAATATTTGTGAAATGAGGGCCCTTTCGTGCTTAATATGTGATAAAAATTTCAAAGCGATTCATTCAATTGTTTAAATTTTATTCAAATTGTTTATCCCAGAGAGCATTTTTTTGCAATAGCAAAGTCAGAGTAAATGACCTGAGAACCATTCGACAGGTGTCAAATGAAAGAGCATGAGCTACTTTTTCAACATGGTTTAAAAAAGTGAATTAAAAATGCATTTATTAGTAATAAATAATTATGCAAAAGTATCGCCAATTTTTCTTTATAAACTTTTTGAATAACTTTTTCCAAAAAAATTAACTTTTTTACCCTGTTTTAAGTGCACAACTACCAAATACTGTTATCTATATCATAATTGATAAAAAATTGTAATAAATATGTATAATTTCTTATACAGGGTGTCCAGAAACTCTACCGACAAACGAAGACAGGAGATTCCTCAGCTAATTTTAAGACAATTTAACCCAATTTATCTAGTCCGAAAATGCTTCTTAAGGGAGCTAAAGCTCTTTGAAGATGGCGTCATGAAATTAGTTTTTCTTAAATACCTCCAGAACGCTTCTATTTAGAAAAACGAAAATTGGTATGCATATTTACTTTTCAGAGATGAATAGATTCCATCTATTGCAAATTTCTAATACCGGTCATAGGCGTCCGTTTTGGGTAGAGCAACGGGTATTTTATTGCATAACTTTTTTGTCCTTAACTTTTATGCATTTTTGACACCGGATTATTAAATTGTGAGGTATTCTAGTACTAAAAGGTACTCTTGCTCTAAGTCGGTAGGACACACCGTTTTCTAGAAAAATCGATTTGAAAGTTTTTCGTTTTTGGAATTTGAAAAAAAATTGAAAGAACTTTTCAACAAAAAACGAAGTATTTTACCAACATAAAGTAAGAGTAACTTTTAGTACTCGAATAACTCATAATTTAATAATCTAGTGTCAAAAATGCTCAAAAATTCAAGACAAAAAGTTATGCTATAAAATAACTGTTGACCTACCCAAAACGGACGCCTATGATCAGTACTAGAAATTCGCAATTAATGAAATCGATTCACCTCTGGAATATAAATAAATGTACCAGTTTTCGTCTTTATAAACAGTTTTTTTTGAAATTTTTTTTTTTAATTCAAAAAGCGAAAAATTTTCAAATCCATTTTTCTAGAAAACGGTGTGTCCTAACGCTTTAAAACAGGAGTACCTTTTAGTACTAGGATACTTCACAATTTAATAATCCAGTGTCAGAAATGCATAAAAGTTAAAGATAAAAAAGTTATGCGATAAAATAACCGTTGGCCTACCCAAAACGGACGCCTATGATCGGTACTAGAAATTTGCAATGGATGGATAAGATTTATATCTTGAAGATAAATACGCGTACCAATTTTTGTTTTTCTAAATAGAAGCGTTTTGGAGGTATTTAAGAAAAACTAATTACAAGAGCATTACATCTTCAAAGAGCTCTAGCTCCCTTAGGAAGCATTTTCGGACTAAGTGAATTGGGTTAAATGATCTTAAAATTATCTGAAGAATCTCCTGTCTTCGTTTGTCGGTAGAGTTTCTGGACACCCTGTATAACAAAATAAAAAGTTTATAAGGAAAGATTTACGACACTTTGGCATTATTATTTATTACTAATAAATGCATTTTTTATTCACTTTTCTAAACCAAGTTGAAAATATAGCTCATGCTCTTTCATTTGACACCTGTGGAATGGTTCTAACGTCATTTTCTTCTGACTTAAGTTATTGCAAAAAAAATGCTCTCTGGGATAAACAATTTGAATAAAATTTAAACAATTGAATGAATCGCTATGGAATTTTTATCACATATTAAGCACCAAAGAACCCTTATTTGACAAAAATTTTAAAGCTGTACACCAATTTTTACAATAGTTATTGCGAAAATATTTTTTTTGCAATTCCGACCTTTTTTCGCAATTATATTAACAATAAATGAGTATATCAAACTTTGTAATACGCCATTTTAAAGCTTTTTCCATAATGTCGAAGATATTTGTACTAAAAAAACCATAAGTTTCCCTGTTTTCCATTGATTTGAAAAAAAAGTGAAAAATGCCATTTTTTGACACTTAATTGTTTATAAATAAAAATGTCCGCCAGATCCTACGCAGGAAATAGTTACAATTTGCTCTTATAGGTATTACCTGTCGAAAAAACGCTTCAGTACCCTGGCTGTTTAAGTGTCATGGAAAAAACCTTATTACTCTGGACTATACTAGGCCTGACATTCTAAGAAAAGAAATAGAATATGCATTGAAACAAGCTGAAAGTGGAAAATCTCCCAGGCCTGATAGAATTCCCATTGAATTACTCAAAATAGTGGATATTGAGTCTATTAACTTACTTTTGGATCTAATCTGTAGTGAAAACTATGCGATCGTGCATTTTAAAATCTGGTATACATTGTATACAGAAACAGACGAAACACTGCAGCGCTACTTTGTGGCGCAGCAAAGTAACTTCCGATGATTAGCCGTAAATTCTTATGTAAATTAAACGTGCCATTCCACACGAGCCGATCCTCGCTGCTAGTGGCGTGCACTACAAAATCGTTGGCGCTACAAAATCGCCTGTTTAAGCCACTTCGTGGCGCCACAGAGTAGCGCTGCAGAATTTCTCGTCTGTTTCTGGGCTTACTGTCTTGAAATATAATATTAAATTCACTTACCGTGGTCAACATGCAAGTGCTTTCTTTGACTGCTCCGCAGCATCCGAGAAACGCTGTGATGAAGACGATGGAACCGATGATGATCGAGAGGATTGGAGCTAGACCGAAGTCTTTTGGTAGAACGTTGGTAGCTTCGCTAACATTCAATTTGATTAAAATTCCTATGATTATTAAAGCTAATCCAGCAAGCTGAAACAAAGAAAGCAAAATTAAACAGAGAGCACATATTTATTTGCACTTTTGTTTGTTAAAAATTAAAAACTATCGAAGGAATAGTAGTTGTTAAACCAAAATTGTAAAGGATCTCAGGGTAGTAGAGACATAACAAACTACATACAATAATGTTTTTATCATACTATAGAGCAGGGGTGGGCAAAGTGCGGCCCTCGGGCCGCATGCGGCCCTTTATACATTTTTTTGCGGCCCGCGAAAAAAAAGTGAATTATTTTCATTTAAAGTTTTTTTTTAATTATTGCTAATAATAATAAATAAATATATTATATAATGCACAGCTAATATAATTAACACTTTCGCAGCGGGTGATTTTTCCGCAAATCAACAACCGAGTTTTGTCGGCTGCCTGAATGAAATCCATGAAATTTCAACAAATGGAAACGATATGTTTGAAGTAGTCTGGAACTGTTTGGAAAATTTTAAATTAGCGCTGTAACCACCTAGTAAGTGTAACAACTGACGGAGCACCATATTTAAGAGGAGCAAATATGTATTGTAATTTTGAGAAAACTTAAAGATTACGTCCATGAACAATTTTCAGAACATCAGTAATTATTTTTCACTGCTTAATCCATGAGCAGGTATTGTGCAAAAATGTTTTGCAAGTAGTCAACGCAACGTCATTTCAATTATAACTAATATTGTTAATTATTCGTTCAATAGGATTAAATCATCGTGCATATTTTTATATTATTTAATTCTTTCAAAGAAAACAAAAACAATGAAGGGAATCTAAGATTTTTCAAAATTTATAACTTTGTTTATTTTGATTTAACTGACGCGTGTTGCATATTACGTATGAAGCGTGTTTGCATCTATTTAAGCATGTAATTTCCCTTAAAATATTTAAGTAACTACAATAGCAATGTGAAAATAGAATTTACTATTTATTTATGAAAAAACCACAAATTAAGTTTTAAATTAAATTTATTTAACGTTTCCATTTCCACTTCGGAAATCGTTATCAAAATACAAAACATTAATGAATTAACCGGATTACCGAAGTCGAAATCTAAACGTCAAATAAATTTAATTTCAAACTTAAATTGTGGCTTATTCCCAAATAAAATAGTAAATTGCATAAAATGTCACAAGGAAATAGTTTCAGAACAATATTAGGGAAAAAAGAAATAGATACAGAAATAGAAATAGAAATAGATAAAAGAAATATAGATACACATATATTATATTTGAGGGAAATACCGAAGCTTAATTAAGTGCGAATGCTGTTTAGGGGGGAGGGGTACGGTTTGTACATAACTATATTTATTTTAAATGAAAGTACATAAATAAATAAATAAACTTCAAGAATAATCTCTAAAATTTTCAGCTTGACCGGAGTAAAATTACCGGAAGTAAAGCATGTTTAATATCCCTACCTTCGACTCGATTTACACTTAAGTAGCTTGAGCGTAGTGAGAAACGTTTAACAGCTGTTCCCGTCTCTTTTATAAATTACTCTGCGATTCAAAAACATATTTCGGCGTTCATCACTTTACGATTTGACAGACAAAAAACAAATTGAAATAAAAGTTGTCAAACCAAACGTTTTTTTCTCAAAATTGCTTTTTTCAGGCGGTGCACATTGTAACTCAAAAACTACCTACTTAACAGATCCACCTGAAATTTTTCATAGATTTTCTTTAAACATTTCGTGAGGTAACTCTGTCGAGATATGTTTTGGTTAACAATAATAAATATGTTGAGTTTCACCCTATTTTACAAAAATTTCGTTATTTTGACTTGTATTTTGAGTGATATCAAAACTCAATAATCGTTAAAACTAAAAACCTCAACAGCGTTACCTCGAGAGACTTATAAGCTAATAAAAAATTTTTGAATTTTTTGTTTCATATGATCCACTGACGAGTTCTACTGCAAAATCCATTTTTTTAGAGCTTCCTGTAAAAATTTTCCACCGTTAGCTTATTTTTCAGTATGTATTTGGTCTTGATTTTTTTTTGAATAATCTTTGAATTGCACTGAATATGTTTATTTAATTTAAAAATAAAATAATTCTACCACAATTTCAAACAAAATTCAAGAAAAGGTGCTTGAAATGTTGATTTCAAAATTAAACAAAATTAGTAAAAAGTTAAATATTCGAATATGTTAAGGATGGTTAAGGTAACAAATATTGCGGCACTCGGTAATAGACCAAGAATATTTTGTGGCCCTTACTAAATAAAGTTTGCCCACCCCTGCTATAGAGTATAGAGACATCAGGAAAAATCGTGGTTAAAGTATGCTTTAGATTTTAAAATATTCTGCATAAATAATAGGCGTTTTGTCAAATCATAAATGGTGCGTTTTTCTTCTTCTTCTTAGCCTTCTATCGTCCATATTTGGACGATATCCTTTCCCAACTCCTTCCATTGGTGTCTATCCTGGGGTCGTATTTTCGAATTCAATCGAATATTTTCGCATACGAGTTAACTCGAATGAAAAATTTCGTATACGAACGTGAATATGTAGTTTTGAACGTCCTTCGAAATGTTACACGTATACGAGAAGAATTTGCATCGGAAACACTGCAAATTCGAATAACATTGAACTTATTTGTCATCTGAAGAGTCACAATGTTGCCATACTTTTTTTTGTCTATTTCTTTTATAATTTCAATCAATGGTATAATCGCAGTATTAAAAACAAATAATGTTATATTTGTTATATATACTGGGGTATAATGTACAAGAATAAGATTGTCTAAAAACGTTTAATATAAAAAATATAAAGATAACGACTTATAGTCTGAACAAATTATCAAAAAGGCCATTTTTGGGAAAAGTTATTTAGCAGTTATTTTAAGTGTAATCGAATCTTAAGATTGCATAGGTATATTAGTAAGATCGATTTGCAAAGTACGCAGAAAGTGTTTTTGTATCTAGTATTTCCACTGATATTTTACTATTTACTTTTCAAAACTTTACTTCAAAGCCATTTTTTAAATACACCTTTATGTAATGTGATAGTATGAAAAAATTGAGGATATGGCAACGGTGTCATATGCCAAGTTTGGAGCTTAGATCCAATGCTAAAATGCATACATACATAAAGTTAGGTTAGGTTATATTATCAAGACATAATTTTACAACATGTTTTTTCTTTCGATTAAATAATTATTTAAACCAGCCATTGAAAATAAATTTCAATGTAAAAATATTGTATACAACAACACAACACTATTAGAGGCTAAAACTATCATGACAACTGAAATGACCTTGAAATGACCTTGAAATGACAACAATAATTCGTATACGAGCATCTCGATTCGAATGGTTAATACCCATTCGAGTCGTCGTATATGAAAAAATTCGTACACGAAGTATTCGAAAATACAAGACACCGGATTTCAAGCGAAATTCTTCTAATTTCGTATGCGAAATATGCTCGAATGAATTCAAAAATAAGACCACCGATCAACATATTTCCAATTTCTTCCGGCTACTCTTTTAATATCATCAACCCATCTCATCTGTGGAATTCCTCTTGGTCGTTTACTTTTATTAGGTCTCCAATGTTGTATTGTTGCGTTCCAACATTGGTCTTTTTGTCCAACAAGTGGGACTTGCGAAGCTCCATTTAAGTTTGGCACTTTTTGTTGTTATGTCCTCGACTTTTGTTTTTGACCTTGCCCAGTCGTTCCTCTTTTCATCTGACAGTCGTATACCTAACATTGCTCTTTCTGTTGTGGCAATTTATTTATATTTGCCTTGCTTAGGGTTCAGCTTTGACATCCATATGTCATGATAGGAAGGATGCACTCGTTGGACACTTTGCTCGTCAAGTATCGGGGTATTTTGCGGTTCTCAAGTATCCAACTTCTTCTTCTCTTCTTATACTTGTTGTAGATCTGTCGATCTGTTAATTCTGACGTTGAAGTATTTCTTGAGAGGTCGAGTGCCAGCTATCTCTCCATGTTTTTGGTGCTCTCCCCGGTGGACGCTTGCCAGCTGGTTTTCCTTCTAGACCAATTCTTGGTAGTCTGTGCTCCTCCATTCTTTTTACATGACTGAACCATTCTCTGCGTCTTTGCCTGCCCCATCTGACTACATCTTGCACGCCACATTGTTCCCTGATGATGTTGTTTCGTATTCTATCTCTTCTTGTCTTCCCTGCTATTGTTCTTAGTGTCTTCATTTCGGCTGTTCGTAGCATGCTTTTGGTTTTTTTGGTGTCTTCTCTTGATTCAATGCCATAGGCCATAACAGGTCTGATGCAAGTTTTATAAATTCTAACTTTGCTGTTTATTCTCATATATGGGTTATTCCAGACCACATCTCTCAAACATCCGGACAAGACAGCGGCCTTGTTAATTTGTCCTCTTAGGTCTCTGGCTGGGTCATGATAATTTGATAACGCTACACCTAGATATTTGAACTGGTTTAGCTGTTCTATGGGTTTCCCCCTCTACCACTAGCTTGCATCTAATTGGGTCTTTCGCAATGGTAATGTGTTTTCTGCGTGGATATATTCATGATGAGTCGTCAACATGCTTTAGAATCGATAAAGTTGTCTTTTTAGGTCATCCTCGTCCTCTGCAATCAGGGCTGCATCATCCTCATAGCACACTATACTGATTATACTGTGGCCGAGTCTGTATCCTAGTTGTAGCGATTCCACATTTTCTATTATCTCATCCATTAGCATATTGAATATAAATGGACTGAGGCTGTCTCCCTGCCTGATTTCTCTTGGTGTTGGTATGTTGGCCGTAGTGGTGTTTAAGTATCCAACTAAGTTGCCCAAATCCTGCCCATGCTCATCTAGTAATTTCCGCGCTTTGATTCTCTTTGTCAAGTTTCAGGATTTGGCCTAGGTAGATATGTTACCGTTAAAACCCGATTTCAGTTAAAACCCGAATTTACTAGGAAAAAACTAGTTTTAACTAGTCAAAACTAGACTTCACTGCTAAATTCAGTTAAAACTAAAAATTCCGAACACATTTCATTTAGAATAGTTTATACTAGTTCAAATTAGTTTTTACTGGAATTACTAGAGAATATCAATTAAAATCGTTGCGAGAAGAGACAAATAATACAATTTGACTTGTTCGGGATAGGGTTAGTGACGAATGCCGCTGGTTGGTAACAAACTAGTGTGTGCAACTGTTGATTTTTCCGCATCGTTTTTATTGGTTATATACACTACTGTGTATTATTCACCGTCAGTGATAATGTCGAAGATCAGATTGATAGTAGAGATATAAGAACGGTGAAATAACGTTTTTTGGAAAAGATTGTACAGAAGGAACAATGTTGCGACCAAAAGCATGTATAAGAAATTAATGGCCGAAGTACAAGATGCGGAATAAATGTCTGCCAAGAAAACTCCAAAACGATTTAGAATTGTTGAAGTTGGCGAAATAAAAAAGTAGGCTTCTAGAACTGAACCCTATTGTGTACCTGCTGAAGACATTTTTGACATAATTAAAGCAGCCCACGTTGCTATGGGTTGAGGTATGGTTGCTATGGTTGCATGGAGGTTGAGATAGACTGAAGACTGAAACCGCCAGAAAATTATGTTCAATAATTTTATGTATAAAACCAGCTAACGGAAGAAGAGTAAAGCGAAGTCTTGTGTCGAAACCTATATTGCATTCAGACGTGAATAGTCGCTGTTAGGTAGATTTGATGGATCTGCAATCACAAGAGGATCACGGCTATAAGTTTAATATGGTGTATCAAGACAATTTAACAAAATTTGTTTTATTGATACCATTACAAAGTAAGAGGACGGCAGAAGTTGCTTATCAATTAACGGACATATTCTTGACTTTGGCGCACCATGCAGTTTACATTCCAATAATGGCCGTGAGTTCGTTACTGCAGTTATAAATGAGGTATTGTTATACTGGCCTGAGGCAAAATTAGTTCATGGAAAACCAAGGTACAGCAAGAGTCAAGGTTCAGTCGAGTGAGCTAACCAAGTCGATAAAATGTTAGCAGCCTGGATGCAAGACAATAGCACAATAACGTGGTCAAAAGGACTGGCATGTTTTACGTTTATGATCTTATCCAGTATTTTGCGTTTTAGAACAATTATTTGCAAATAACCGCGGTAGCAAATTATTTACTGATTTTTATTTAAATCTGGAAATTACTGGAAAGTTTAGTAAAAACTAGTTTTGACTGAATTATGTTTAGTGTCAACTAGAATTAACTGAAAATATTTGATAGTTCTAGTTTGCACTAGTTAAAACTAGAGTTGTCTAAAGCCCATAGTTAAAACTAGTTTTTCCTAGTAAATTCAAGTTTTAACTGAAATCGGGGTTTTACGGTAACAGATATTATATTCCTGAACTTGTTCTATCTCACTGTCATTTATGGCTATACGTCTGGGGTCGTTTGTGTTTGTTATTATTTTTGTTTTTCTAATATTCATTTTAGGCCGGCGTATTGGAAGCTGTCTGTGAGTTCGTCCATCATAATTTGCAGTTCCTCAAATGTGTTCGCTATAATCATAATGTCGTCAGCGAATATGAGCTGGTTTAATTTGTTGCCATTAACGTTAATACCATAGGTTGACCAATTTGTAGTTTTGAGATTTAAAAGCTCGGGGTTGGGCTTCTTATCGAATTATATGTTCAAACAAACCACTAGCTTGTGCTAAACATTAACCAAATCTATTATACAACGCCTTTTTAAGGAGTTAAGTTTATTTGCCGATATGTTCTAGCTAAATTCGACTAATTTTTGTCTTAGTTGCTCCAAATTGGTGGCTCGCCTGAATATATGCATGTTAAAATTGCCTTTATAAATTGTCTTTACCATCTCCAAAAATAAAAAATCTAGAGGAGTTAAGTCTGGTGATCGAGGAGGCCATTTTATTGTACTTTGTGTACTAATAACAAGTTCAGGAAAATTTAATCTAAATAGTACATTATGTGAATGACGGCCGTCTTGTTGAAACCAAATAAATGTAGTTTTAAGTTAGTTTGAAGATGTTGAAGTGCAGGAATAATTTTATTTCGCAATAATTGAAGATATTTTTATTCATAGGTAGGGATTATTTATAAAAATTGGTTTTTGTTTCGTTACGATTCATTATTAATACACTATCATTAAGCACTTACTGCAATCAAGTATACAGAGAGATGTAATTATTTATATAGAAATAAATTATATAACAACAATTTCATTAAACAACACCTCTCAATTAAAATGCATGTTACTCAAGATAAAAAAAGTTCTTAATTATAATCATTGGATAATTGTGGCGCTTCCGGTAGGTACGTATCTTTAATCTAAACAGACATTTTTTCTACCGCTGATATTTGTTATAAATAAGTCTCGATACGAGTAGTTCTAAAAATATTTCTATATGCAGCCAGTAAAACCAGAAAATATTGTTTTTCTATGGATGCTATTTAATGTGCAACTTCTCTCACTACCTACTTACATACATTCAAAACGAACAATTTCTCCCGCAGTGAGAAAAGTCGGCCATTGCAGTGAGAAATATTTTTTCTCACGGGTTCTCCATACTTATTTTGATAGCCGTTTCCATGGTAACATGCACAATACAAAAACAATTATTTTTGTCAAACAAAATGTGTTGCAGCAAAACTTACCAGGAATTGCCTTTCAAAACTATTCAAATATAACTGTTAATTACAATTGAGGGCGAGGGGATTAGATGCTAAGGGGTACAAGTGACAAAATATTGTAAACTGAGTTAAGTGCACAAAATAATACTAGATAGTATTAAAAATTTAGTGGGAAAGAGATACAGGTGAATCAAACTACTGGTGGCGACCTATCGCAGGTTCTAGTTTGACTACTTATATTTAAAAACAGTTTGCGGCAAACAGTAATAACTTCACGTGTATCCCTTTGTCTGTAAGGTGTTGGATATTATTTTTGGTGATTTGTTTAGTATCTTTGCAAATTAAGCCCTTAAAAAAGTATTCAAATTAAGTGAAATAATAACACAAAATGTACCAAGTAAGTTTTCATAAATAAAAATGTTTAATATTTACGTAATTTTTCTTTTATTTTAGTTTAAGAATTTAAGAAATTTGTAAGGTACTTAAGGGGCAAAGAGAAACAAATGCAAAATTTGAAGCAGATGAGTACAAGTGCGAACGTTTTTTTTTCCAAATTTCAAATATTTTGAATGAAAATAAATACTAACTTTACAAAAAAAGCTTTTACAATTAGATAAATAAAAGGTATAAAATTAATTCAATATAAGTTTATAAGTGATTAATTTCCTGTAGAATTTACTATGTAAATTTAACTTTGACTTCGTTTTTCTCAATTGAACCATTTTATCACTTGTACCCCTTAGCATCTGATCCCCTCAATTTTAAATAAATAAAGTATATAAATTTTAAGAATATTAAATACCTACATGTATGTTTATGTACTTTATTCCAATTTATGCATATTAATATACCTAAAAGCACTTAAATTATTTAATTTTGAAGTCTGAACTTTTGACAAAACCGCATCCATAGAAAAAGTACAGTGTACAACACATGAGAAAATGACATATTTCCCCCTCGCTTGATTTGCGGCATTCGCAAGAAAAAGCAAGAAACTTCTGCGCTCGTGAGAAATATGTCTTTTTTCTCACTTGTTGTACAATATCCTATTCCTCACTGTAGGAGTTTTTTATGTTTGATAGGTGGCTAAACTTACCCTACAAACCTTTATTTCTTCCCCGATATTTTTATTTCTCCATAATGTCTCATTCGGGCTCCTGCTGCTCTGTTTGCTCTTGATTCACTTGATCTTCCACCTCTGTTTCGAGCTTTTTATTCATTTAGCAGTTTTTAGGGAAATTAATATGTTAAATTTTCTGCCGGTTATAATTGGTGTAGCCTATCGTGTAAATCATCTTCACTTTGAGATTAGTATTGCGTCGTCTGCATTGCGGATTATTTTAAGTTGTCTTTTTCCCATTTGGTATCCTTCTTCCATTCTTACTATTTTCATTATTTATTATTTCATCCATGACCAGTTTGAACAATAGAGGGCTCAGTGAATCCCCTGTTCTATCCCGTTGACAGCTTAAATTGGGTCAGTTAGTTCTTGTTCTAATTTCTTTTTTATTGTGTTACAATTTTATGATTAGATATTTTCGATCGCATTGATAATTCCTAAAGGTATCTCTCTTGTGTACAATACACACACCCACACTTATATGGAATCACCATGTATTTCAAAGTAATATTTATTTCTTTTAAAAAAACTTGTTATTGTTGGAAAGAATGAAGGTTTTTATTGAAAATAAACAAATCGATAAGACGATCAGATAGTACAGCTCGGTACGGTATAGGTTATTTGCTTGTGTTGCAAATTGAACGAAAATAAATAAACTAACTTTTGCGTCCAAAAACGAAAATATGCGTCAAATGGGATTATAGAACTTTCAACGGGAAAAGATTATTGGTGTTGTGGAGCAAGTAATGTTCTCAGATGGACATAGCTGTAGAGCTAGGCGTAACACAGGGCGTTCTGTTCAAAACCTATGGTAACGTAACAGGACTAGGAAAGCTCAAAAATAAAGCAAGGGAAAATCGCCAAAAAGTAATATCGGCTCGCCACGATCGTTTAATCGTCCATTCAGCTGGAAGACACCCAACCATTTCTCACCTGCAGCTCCAAAGGCAGCTTTTGGAAGCTACAGGTGTAACTGTTTCAGTTGAAACGATAAGAAGAAGAGTTTGTGCCAAGAAGTATACAGCAGGAGACAGTTATGGGTTCCCGAGTTATCCAGGCAGCACAAGATTGATCGCCTAAATTGGTGTCTTCACCACCAAAACTTTTTTTTTTTTAACTAAGTTAATGGCACTGGCGTAGCCAAAAGGCCAGTCATGTTTTCGTATAGTTTTATCAACCATTGCTTACTTATACTTACATTTATATACGTGGTACATTGAGTAACAATAATTTGTATACAATACAATATTGGTATGTTAGTAAATGCCTAATGATTTTGTTTGCATATTTTTATTATTATTTTTTTATGTATTTTTTTATGTATTTTTTTTGTTTTTTTTTTTGTTTTTTTTTTAATTTTTTTATTTCTCTTCGTTTTATTAGGATTTATGTATTTTTTTTCATTGTTTTGTTTTTTTATATTATTATTATTATTTTTTTGGGAACCACCAAAACTGGAACATTGGGAATTGACAAAATGTGCTATTTCCAGAAAAAGTCAGGATTTGTGTAAAATCAAAAGACCCACGAAATCGTGTACTTAAAAGTCGAGGAAGACAAACAAGAACGAAAACTGTCAGATCTGTTCACAAATATACAAGAGGAAGTGTAATGTTCTGTAGAGGAATTGTGATCCGTGAAAACTCCTTTAATTTTCATCCAATCAACTTTAACTGCTCACAGGTATGTTGATAACATTTAGTTAGGCTCTGGAGAGGTGCAACAGGAGAAAATTTAATTATCTTGCATGATAATGGACCTCCACATATCATTAGAATGATCAGAGACATCATTGAAGCAGAAGGTATCCCTTGTTTGGAGTGGCCTGCTTGCTCACCCGAGCTTAATCCTATAGAGAGTATAGAGTATTTGTAGGATATGCTTAAAAGAAAATTAGAGCTCGCCGAGATAATCCACAAAACACCGCACGGCTAGTACAAGCTGCTCTTAAAGGATGAAGCAACCTACCACAACAAACTGTTGATAATTTGATTAGGAGCGTGCGCACGCAAACTGAAGCTTGCATAATGACTAGAGGTGATAACAGTGACTACAAAAAAAAAACAAAAAAATAAATAAAAACAATTTAAACATTATTCGTTTTACATTGAAATTTTTTATGCTATTGAGTTTAAAACAACTAATTTCAATTTGTTTGTTAAATACTTTATTGTTTTATTTAATTGTTATGTATTTACTATTAAAATGCTTTAAAATAAACATTGTTTGACTTCGTGTGTTCGTTTTTTTTTAATTTACAGGAAATAATGAATATCAGGTGATTCCATGTAAGTTTGGGTGTGTGTAAGAGGATAATGTCCTTTAATTTAACCCTGTCATATGCCTTTTTAAGGTACACGAAACATAATATGCCGGTATGAAAAAGCTTCATAAGTATAATTTCCAAATAGACTTCAAAAATATGAAGAAACCCGACTATGTATCAACCAATAATTACAAAAGTTATCAACTATTCTAAATGGGAAATAAGCCACAATTTAACTAAAAAAAAAATGATTTTATTAACGTTTCGACGTCCAAATCGCATGTTGTTGTCAAAATATATTTTGACAACGACATCCGATTTGAACGTTGACAACGACATCCGATTTGAACGTCAAAACGTTAATAAAATCATTTTTTTAGTTAAATTGTGGCTTATTTCCCATTTAGAATAGTTGACTGCAAAAATGCCACAAGGAAATAGCTTCAGAACAACATTACAAAAGTTGATTCAAAACTTTATTTGCGGAAAGAAACCAGGAATAGGAAAGTGCAATAACGTAAATTCTCTTCAAGAAGGAAAAAAAATAAAATTAGAGAAGCCGTATCAGCTACATCAAACACCGCAAAGCAACTCCGGAATAAGATTAGAAAATAAATTACCAACTTTTGGAATAATCAGTTCCTACATCTATATTAGTTTGAATTACTAAAACGAAAACAGAATTATACAGGAAAGTGCAATTAGAAGCATATAAGACTAGCAGATTTAAAAAAAGATAAGACTACACTACTTCTATTTTAATAGCGATATATAGAAACTATATATGTAATGGTTACGTGAGAACTATGTGAGACAAAGGATGAAGCTGTTAGAAGTTGAGGGAGAGAGAGGTAGAGGAAAACCAAAGAGACGATATCAGGACTTTGAAAGAGAAAAGTTTAAATGAAGAAGATCCGATGGACAAAAATGAGCAACGAAGTTTAAGGTAGAGCAACCCCAGAAAAGGGAAAAGCTAAGGAAGGTATACGAAATATATAATATAATGGAAACATACACTTTTCTAGTAGGAACTTTCTGTTTTGTCTCTTTGTTAAATATGTGTCTGATTTATTTCATTATATCATTAAAAATATTTTAAATAATGACAGCCCGTAAGTGGCTACCATATGTCTTCTTCGAATGTGTGTCTCATTGAGATGGTGGTTCTAATAACTTTCTTGTAGGAATATTAACTTTCATACAACAGAAATTTTTAGTTTAAACAGGCATTCCTAGTTTAAACAGACCTATTTAGTTTAGTTTTAGTTTAACATTTGTCATCTTTTCCCTGTAAAACCCCTAAAATAATTGTGTTAATTTTCTGCTTTTTCATTTTTCCTTTCTTTCTTTTTTGTGTGGGTTTTTAATTTCGAGTTGCTGTCGCTATCAGTGATTTCTTTTATCATTATCATTATCTGAGGCATGTGTTCGTTTTCGTAGCCCTTTATTATTTTTTTTTATATAATCTATCCATCTTCAATTTTCGGCATTATTATAGTGCTATACTCTTTTGAATTAGGTGTATTGTAAATGTTTATTTTTCTTTTTTGAAGTTATACTTCTTTATGATCGAGAGTGAAATTTTATAATTGCCTGGCGCATGCGCGCACAGACAGTATGTAGTTCGTTGCTAATCGTTCAAGATATGTATGTATATATCAGCGCAAATAAGTCATTAAAAGAATATATTAGTGTTTTTAGTAAATGTATTATTTAATATAATTTTTGTGTCTTTGGATTTGTCTTCCTCGGTAGTAAGATAATAAAATATCTAGGTATAACATTTTTATACTTCGCATTATGATCAATTTGTCACCGTGTTGTGTAATTATATCCGAGATACTATATATAGCTTGGTTAGTAGAGCATTGGACCAGAGATCGAGAGGTCCCGGGTTCCAATCCCAGATGATTCACATTTTTCTTTTAATTTTTGGTTGTTTTAATAAAAATTTTTTGAAAGTGGCAGGTAAGAAAGTTGGTTTAATATTTCAATAAAATACAACTAACCTGTTAAGTATATTACTTATTTCGTTGAAATTATATAATAGAAGTATAACTTCTTACGTACGTACAAAGTACACACACATTCTTTTTTTTTTGCTACTATTTTCATAGTCTCACAAATTTTCACGCACATACACACATTTTTGGTTCCCTAAATTGTTTTTGACTTTATTTTTATTTCTGATTTTTTCTAAGAATGTATGTACCTATCTGTGTGCTAATAATTGAATCATTAAAATGACGAAATGACTCAATTAAAATGACGGAAGAACGTGCAAGGTAGATACCTACTTTATATGCATTTCATGCATAAACAAAATAAAACCTTGAATACTACCAAACAATGCATTTTTCTTACGTCACGTCATGTATATTGCTTCACATGCCAAGTGCCAAGCCGGCTCTGGCAATGAACAAGTCGTGCAGAGAGTTGGCCTTCTCAGAATGCCTACTTGGAATGAGTATTTTTTGTTTACAGGTAACAAGTGATTAAGAACGGGCGAGTCTGACAGTGCTGCCGTTCTAGTACAATTGTACTATTTCTAGTACATTTTTAGCGAGTGAGTACGAAAGTACATTTTGTAAATTATCCACCCATTTCTAGTACATTTATTACACAATCTATTTTCTTCACTTTATACAGATACTAACCAATAAAGGATATGTATTTGGTGATTTTTCTAGTGACTTTTTTGGTTATTATGTTGGTTGTGTGAACTGTCTTTTTAGTTATCTGGCTGCTTTTACACTTTATTACACCTGCCGTTGTGCCGTTTGCGTCTTGGCTCCTCCATGTTTATTGTGGTTTATGTTTATAAACAAAAAATAGTCTAGCCTTGTTAAGTAGTCAATATTCTACAAAAAATATTTTAAGTATTTGATTTAATACTCGACTGAAGAGTATTTGTTTCTTAACTTTCATCTAAAAATGTATATATTTTTTTATTAGAACTTACACTTCTTGTTTTCTATATTTTTAGAGTGAGAATAAGTATTTAAAGTTTCAGTTATGTTGTTTTAATGTAAATATAAACTACAGTAAAACCTGTGTAAACCGGCCACCTGTACTAAAACGGCCAGTTAAAAAATTCCACAAACCAATTATAGTTATTATGTAGTGTAGACTACAAAAACTGGCAATACCGGCCAACAGTCCTTTCATTTTTAGTGGCCGTTACTGACAGGTTTTACGTTTTACTGTATATTATATAAATAAAAAATAAAACTAGTTTTTGTTGTTTTCTTTGTCTTTTATTTTGACATCTAACAAAATAACCTGTCATCTGTCATTTCTTCTTTTTTGGGTTGTTATCTGTCATTTTTTTTTCTTTCCTGGGCTGTCAAGTGTCATTTTTTCGTTGTTGGCGACAGTGAGTACAATCTAGTACATTTTAGGAAGAATTCTAGTACATTCCTAAATTTTTCAGCGGCAGCACTGGCGAGTCAGAGATATTATGGTGTCAACACTTTAACGTTTATTTTATAGAGTTATTCAGGTATACGGCGACGTGACAATGCAGGGTTTTCCCTATATATTAATATGTGGGATTTTAGATGTGAGGATATTATTTCCATGATGTAACTATTCATAATGAATATTGAAAACCGTTTCATCAAGTACGCGATAAAAATGTACTAAAACGTACTACGAGAACGTATGAAGGAATTGTTTGAGCAGTTGATTTTCTTCTTCATCCAGTTCTATCGCCCATTTCTGAATCCACGTCTTTCTATTTTGCACCGTAGCAATTCACGCCACTCACAGTTTTAAGAATATCATCGTCATTAGTCCTATAACCACTTATTTAAACATTATAGTCCAAGGTAAAAGGTTTTATCCATGACACTTGAACAGCCAGGGTACTGAAGCGTTTTTTCGACAGGTAATACCTATAAGAGCAAATTGTAACTATTTCCTGCTTAGGATCTGGCGACCATTTTTATTTATAAACAATTAAGTGTCAAAAAATGACATTTTTCACTTTTTTTTTAATCAATGGATAACAGGGAAACTTATGGTTTTTTAGTACAAATATCTTCGAGATTATGGAGCTTTAAAATGGATATAGCTTAAAAATGACGTATTACAAAGTTTCATTTACTCATTTATTGTTAATATAATTGCGAAAAAAGGTCGGAATTGCAAAAATAGTACATTGTTTACCGGGTAGGAAAAGCTTAACATTCCTGGACGACTGTGAAGATTGCTAAGTCGAGGCGCAAGCCGAGACTTAGCAACACAGAGTCCAGGAATGTGGCTTTTCCTACGAGGTAAACATACTATTTTTCCGCAAATCGTTTAAAATTCGACAGATATTGATTGATTTAAAAAAAAAACGCGATAATTTTATTCCCAAATAAATGGTGCTTTGAAATTCCTAATAAAATTACTTGGGTTACTATGGAAACGTATTGAGGTTGAATTGTCAAACTTGACGCTTATAAATTTAACACTAACAACTGTACGGAAATATCATTTCCTTACAGTAAGGAAATGACATTTCCTTACAGTAAGGAAGTCCTGACTTTTTCTTCAAGAAATTTTGACAGGAATGTCAAAATTTCCTGGCGATTTGCGGAAAAAAATATTTTCGCAATAACTGTTGTAAAAATTAGTGTACAGCTTTGAAATTTTTGTCAAATAAGGGTTCTTTGGTGTTTAATATGTAAAAATTTCAAAGCGATTCCAGAAATTGTTTAAATGTTATTCAAATTGTTTATCCCAGAGAGCATTTTTTTTGCAATAACATAATTCAGGAAAAAAATGACGTTAGAACCATTCCACGAATGAAAGAGCATGAGCTATATTTTCAACTTGGTTTAAAAAAAGTGAATAAAAAGTGCATTTATTAGTAATAAATAATTATGCAAAAGTATCGTAAATCTTTTCTTATAAACTTTTTATTTTGTTATATAACAAATTATATATATTTATTACAATTTTTTATCAATTATGATATAAGTAACATTACTTGGTAGTTGTACACTTAAAACAGGGTAAAAAAGTTATTTTTTTTTTGGAAGTTATTCAAAAAGTTTATAAAGAAAAATTGACGATACTTTTGCATAATTATTTATTACTAATAAATGCATTTTTTATTCATGTTAAAAATGTAGCTCATGCTCTTTCATGTGACACCTGTAGAATGGTTCTAACGTCATTTTTTTCTGACTTATGTTATTGCAAAAAAAATGCTCTCTGGGATAAACAATTTGAATAAAAGACTAAGTTTAAAAAAAAAAGACTAAGTTTTTCAACCTAATAAAAATATTTGTAAATTAAATATTTTTAAAAGATTTTTAACTGAAAAACTTTATTGGCCCATTTCCTGGTGACAACCTCCAAGGCTTCTACAATATGCAAGCCAAATGGATGCTGCAGTGAAGACTAAAGGGAAGGAATTCTACACTATGCAATTCACAACCCCCGTCTGCAGCGTGGTAATACTATTTATGTAATAATATTTCCTGCAGGCAGGAAATGGGCCAATAAAGTTTTTCAATTAAAAATCTTTTAAAAATATTTAATTTACAAATATTTTTATTAGGTTGAAAAGCTTAGTCTTTTATTTAGCAGATGCCGCTAGGCTCCTACTACCATCTCGTCAGTTGCGGTGGGAGATGGATATGTCGAAAATTTTTACCTGGGCCAGAGAAAAGCAGCCTATGCAGTCTCTGATGAACCTCTAACAAGAGGTGAAATCGTCGATAAGAGTGGTGGCTGCACTCTCTGATCTGAGTAAAAATTAAGACAGTTTTGGTTTCGCACCGCAACTGAATGAATAAAAATGGTATACATTTTTATTTTTATAATTTGAATAAAATTTAAACAATTGAATGAATCGCTTTGAAATTTTTATCACATATTAAGCACCAAAGAACCCTCATTTGACAAAAATTTCAAAGCTGTGCACTAATTTTTACAACAGTTACTGCGAAAATATTTTTTTTTTGCAATTCCGACCTTCTTTCGCAATCATATTAACAATAAATGAGTATATCAAACTTTGTAATACGTCATTTTAAAGTTTTTTCCATAATCTCGAAGATATTTGTACTAAAAAAATCATAAGTTTCACTGTTTTCCGTCGATTTGAAAAAAAAAAGGGGGAAAATGCCATTTTTTGACAGTTAATTGTTTATAAATAAAAATGGCCGCCAGATCCTACGCAGGAAATAGTTATAATTTGTTCCTATAGGTATTACCCTGACGAAAAAATGCTTCAGTACCCTGGCTGCTGGAGTGTCACGAACAGGGTATATTTTTGTTTTATTACCCTGGCCTATTATAGAGCATTATGCCTTAACCCATTCACTGCCGATCACGCTGATCTTTAGATGCAGCTGCTCTGAATAGTTTGATTGATGCCCTCCTCTTCATTCTTTGAGCCCTTTTCAGGGCGTGGTGACACTCTAAATATTGTTAGCTTGCTTTCCCCATTGCATGTATTAATGAGAAACAATAAGTACCACATTCTACAAGTTATCATGCAGAGTTAATTAAAAGCATTTAGGCCAAGTAGACGACAGCAAGGTGCAAGATTATGTGGGTCAGAAAGGCATCATTTGACTCATATGGTCTCAGGATAAAAAGTATGAATGCTCATATACTCCAGGGTAATAAGCTAGAAATAGACCATGTTCGGGATTAATGACAAATATTTTCAAATCAAAATATACACCGGCCAATTCGTAACTTTTCTTTTACCTGACCTGCCAACTCAAAACGTTCTTCAGGTGAATTCGAAACCATTGATTAAATCTAATACCTTAAATCTAAACCGACTGTTTCTTGGTTTGCTTAAAAACATTATATTTGTATTATATGTACCTATAAAAAATAGCAAAAGTTGAAATATCTTAATAAAATAATTGAAACAATATTATAGTGTTTCATTAACACGTGTTATAAATATTATTTCCATCAAGTAGTTGGTTTTTATCAAGTAATTGTAAATTCAATATTTAGATGTTAAGCAACGATAAATTATTTAAATCCATCTGATAATTTAAAAGCAAAGAGATTTTCCATATGTTTATTTCAAGTCTAAAAGATTATACCTTTATTTAGTTACGAATTCACCGGTAGTTGATTGGTTACCGAAAAATTACCTGAGGGCCAGAGTTACCAATTGGCCTGCAATTAGGATGGGGGATTAAAATAGTTACGAATTCACCGGGACCCGTTCGGGACAGTCAAAGATCCAGGTAGCTGACTACTTTTTTAGTTATTGTAGACCTATAGGAAAAAAACCTACCTGTTTCCTGTCTAGAGTTCGCGTCCGTTTTTTAATTATTAACAATTTAGTGCAAAAATCGCGATTTTTTCGATTTTGTGCACTACATGCAAAAGCTACTAAATAGTGGACATAAAATTACAAAATTCAGTTTTTTAGAACATAGAAAAACCTTCAAAACGCCGATTTTTGAAAGTTAAAAAGTTAATTTGTTGCTACGCAAACTGCAAAATAAGTGAAAATCCTTATTTGTTAATAACTTTCACTAAAACTACCTTAGAACTTTGGTGTTTCACCCAAAGTTGGGTACTGGCGTACCCAAAATTTGAGACAGATCCATTAATTAGTTTAAGAGGTATTATAATTGTTTATCCCAGAGACCTTTATTTTGCAATAACATAAGACAGGAAATAATGAAGATAGGGCAATTCTGCGTATACCAAATGAAAGTAGAAAACTGATGCTATCAAAATGTACTAAAAACAGATAAAAAAATTATCTAATTTAGTCAAAAATCCTAATGCCAAATTTGTGAAATTTTCTAGTTTATAAACATTTAGAATAACTTTAAAAATATTGTTCGTAGAAAAAATCATTTTACATGTTAGAAAAGCTGGTATCTTAAACGAATTTTTAAAAATGTAGTTCAATTGGTGGTTATTCGTGATAATTGAAGGGGGAGCTGGGAGCCGACAAATTCACGAGTTCAAAAACTAAAAAAGGCAACTTAAAACTACTGTCATTTTCTATTTCTCGGGATCTACTGAATATATTTTGATCGTTCTTTTTTTAATTTCTATGTAATTTTTCTGTACATTACAAATATTATTATGTAATTTGTCTAGACATTTATTAATTAATAAACAGTCTAATTTGTTTAAACAATTTTTGAAAAAATATTTTTTTGACAAAAATCCATGATTTTTATCATACTATCGTTATTAATCGTAGAAAAAGTTAAGGTATGCTTTAATAAATAAATTATCTTCAATAAATAATTGTCTAATAAAAATCATTTATTTATTAAAGTGTAGTTTAACTTTTTCTATGATCATTAATGATACTATGATTTAAAAAATAGATTTTTATAAAAAATATATTTTTTCAAGAATTGTTTAAACAAATTAGACTATTTATTAATAAATTTATAAACAAATTGCATATTTGTAATGTACGTAGAAATGACATACAAATTAAAACAAGAAAGATCAAAATCCATTGAGTTGATCCGGAGATACAGAAAATTATATTCGTTTGAAATTGCTTTTTCGGTATTTTAACTCGGTGGATTTGTAGATTCCCCCTAGTAATCGTTTGAACTACATTTTTGAAAAATCGTAGAGGGTGCTGTGAAGGTACAATCTTTGTGCAAATTTTTTAAGAAACAATACAGATCCCATTCTTAACTTTGGCTAACATATGGCTAACTTTGTCCCAAATGAAACCAGGCTAAATTTTTTTATTTGAAAATTCGTTTTAAAATACTATCATTTCGAATATAATATAAAAAGATTGTTTCTACGGACAGCATTTTTAAAGTTATTCTAAATGTTTATAAACTACAAAATTTACAGTTTTACAAAGTTTCTGACTATATTAATTATTTATTACCTTTCTTTAATACATTTTGATACTATCACTCTTCTACTTTCATTTGGCATACTCAGAATTGCCCTATCTTCATTATTTTCTGTCTTATCTTATTGCAAAATAAAGGTCTCTGGGATAAACAAATAGTATAACTCTTAAACTAATTAATGGATCGGTCTCAAACTTTGAAGGTTTGTTAAGTACGCCAATACCCAACTTTTGGTGAAACACCAACGTTTTAAGGTAGTTTTGGTAAAAGTTATTAACAAATAACGATTTTCACTTATTTTGCAGTTTGCGTAGCAACAAATTCAACTTCTTAACTTTCAAAAATCGGCATTTTGAAGGTTTTTCAATGTTCTAAAAAGCTGAATTTTGTAAGTAATTTTATGTCAACTTTAGCTTTTGGATAGAGTGCAAAAAATCGAAAAAATCGCGATTTTCGCACTAAATTGTTAATCATTAAAAACGGACGCGAACTCTAGGCAGGAAACAGGTAGGTTTTCTTCCTATAGGTCTACAATAACTAAACAAGTAGTCAGTTACCTGGATCTTTGAGTGTTCCGAGAAAATCCTTATTACTCTGGACTAATACTACTTAAAAGTCGTGATAAGTAAAAAATGTGTAAAAATCTTAAATAAATGACTAAATCTATTACAATCTACTGACTCATACCTATACAAATAAAAATTATTACCTTGTTTCTAAATGGCTACTACATTGTTTGAGTTACAAAAATATTATTTTATATGGAAGCAGATAAAATTGTGTTGTTTAGTAATTAAAGTTTGTATTTTCAACAGCATGACACCATCTTTATTAATGTAAAATGCCGTAGCAGAATTAGCTCACGAATTAACACTTAGAAAAGGCAATTCTAACCATGATGACCTTTAATTAAACAGACAAACCGCTAATCAACCATTTACTTAAAAGCTTCAATATTGGAAAGAGAATGATTGGTCATATACACTACTTTAGATTCCTTTAAATTTGTCTATAACAAGTCCAAACTGAATGACAATGTAATGCCATATACAGTAGGAAAAATGAAAGAATACCCATAAACGAACATATAAAACACGCTGTATTTTTCTGTCACCGTGACACACAAAAAATTGGCCAGCGCAAGTACATACATGTAATAATTTAATTATTATTACATGTACTTGCGCTGGACAATTTTCTTTGTGACACGGTGACAGGAAAATACAGCGTGTTTTATATGTTCGTTCATGGGTATTCTTTCATTTTTCCGACTGTATGTATATTTATGTAATCCAGTTTTATTTCCATTTAATTATATTTTACTATATAGGGTGAGGCAGATAACTGGCCTATTAGAAATATCTCGAGAACTAAAGGCCACAGAATAAAGAGGTTTTGAAGAATGATCTATTAAATGAAAATATTTTCATCTCTTTGCAACTTCCGGTTATACCGGAAGTTGCTTATAACTTCGTTTTTTTTAATAGGACACCCTGTATATTTTTACATTTTCGGATTCTCCTCAATATCTTCTTTCTTAAAATATGAGATTTTTTAATATTATACAGGGTATTTTAAAAGATATTTACGTTTTTTTATTAATTTCGTAGCAACATTCACACCCTGTAGAATTGTAATAGTTTGACACTAAAAACTCTGCTTACGTTCAAGTGATTTTTAATATAGTCTATTATTGTTAAGAATCATTAGTATAGCTAATTTTGAAATTTTAGTATACAGGGTTGGTCGAAACTCAGAATGAATATTTTCTGAGTTTTCTTAAATAGAACACCCTGTATTTTAGTATTGTAATGAAATGATATTTCATAGTACTTTTTTATTTTATAAGTATTCCCTATACCTAACTGCTTTAATTTGTGAGTTATTGGTGATTCAAGCTAAACATTAATTTCAAAAAAAAATACGTAAAATTTTATTAGGTTGGCCGTGAAAATATTAAATTATAAATAATTTTTCAGAAATAAATACATATTAATCCAGACTGATTCTTAAAATTACCAATAATGGTTTAGCTATCAACATACCTACGTAGTTAAGATTGTTGGTGCGATTAACAATTAAGCACAAATTAAAGCAGTTAGGTATAGGGAATGCTTAAGAAATAAAAAAGTACCATAAAATATCATTTCATTATAATACTAAAATACAGGGTGTTCCATTTAAGAAAACTCAGAAAATACTCATTCCGAGTTTCGACCAACCCTGTATACTAAAATTGAAAATATAGCTATGCTAATGATTCTTAACAATACTTAGTAGACTACATTAAAAATGATTTGAACGTAAGTAGAGTTTTAGTTGCCAAACTACTACAATTCTATAGGGTGTGAATATTGCTCATATTACAAAACCTCATATTTTAAGAAAGAAGACATCGAAGAGAATCCAAAAATGTAAAAATATACAGGGTGTCCCATTTAAAAAACGAAGTTATAAGCAACTTCCGGTATAACCGGAAGTTGCAAAGAGATGAAAATATTTTCATTTAATAGATCATCCTTCAAAACCCCTGCATTCCAAATTTCATGATTCTGTTGCCTTTAGTTCTCGAGATATTTCTAATAGGCCAGTTATCTGCCTCACCCTGTATAGTATGTACGAGAAACTATAAAAGATGTTGACGACAATCATCGACTAGATGGACCGCTGACGTAAAAAGAATAGCGGCACACTGGCTATAAGCGGTCCAGTGTAGAAAACAATGAAAGAAACTGAAGGAGGCCTATATCCATCAGTGGACGCGATTGGCTGATTGATGATGATGATAATACGAGACAACAAAAGCTTTGGATCCCTCCAACGGAAGCTGCTCGACTTCGTTAATGTTTATTTTGTAAATTTTGACATTTCTTATGTTAAAGAACATTGACAGATTGAGAATCCAAAGCGTGGTTTAGCAGCAACAGATTTTCAAAACAATTAATATCGTAAATAATTACACTTTTATAAAAAAGAACTTTTTATAATAAAACGTTTTCATTATTATTTATAGGACCCAATATAAAATTATAAACTCATATAAATCTAATAAAATATTTAAAATGGTATATATAATATTTATTATATTATAATTGTTAACTTATACAATATGAACTTTTAGAATATTAACTTTTATTATTTATTAAAAAAAATTTAAAAAAAAGTACAGCTGTGTTCGAACTCGGGACCTCTCGATATGCAGTCTAATGCTCTTCCAATGAGCCACCACCTATCGATCTATTAACGTACTTTAAAATGTCATTGCGTTAGTCAAATTTTTAAAATAGTTTGAAATTAAAAATATCGATGTATCCATAAAATAGCAGTTAAATATTGCATTGTTACCTAAATCTGAGCTATTCTGAAAATTTCAGGTGCCTAGGTAGCGTAGAACTATTTTTAAAATGGATTACAAAATTTGCGGATATAGTGACATAATTACAAAGACCAAGCCAAGTACATAAAAACGTTTTAAAAATGGAAATCTTTCTGTGAAAATTTGTGCGATGATTTTCTACGATTTTAATAACTGATATGAAATGAAAAACAAATCGACGATAGGGATGTTTCAAGAGAAGCCACAGCCAACAAAAGTAGTCCGTACTCGCAGAGTTGACAAACAAATAGTCTCGAGTTTTTTTTTATTTTAGAAGAAAACAAGAAGGCAATGTTCGACGGAAATTATTGATGAACCCTGCAAAAACAACTGGAATCATCGTATCCCCTTGCATTAGGACAATTCCAACTCCAACACGGCTCATAATATAACATCCGAGTATGTGAGGTCTGTGAGGGCAAAAAACATTTTTTGCTATTGGGTATACACTACATAAAAAATATTTGCGATTTGGTGGGTTATCGTGCATAAAGTCCTGACTTGGCACCGTGTGATTTCTTTGCATTCCCCTAACCAGCAAGGCAGTACATACCATGCATTCAGTTGACGAATGACGAATAGTGAAACATGAAAAGATAGTCACATAGTAGGAAAAGGGGCTCTTCTTCTTCTTCTTCTTAACGTGCCCTATCAAGTCCCCTTGACGTTGGCGATTAACATGGCGAAACTGTCTCTGTCTCAAGCTATTCTAAATAGTTGTTCTGCTTTCTTTATTCCTGTCCACTCCCGGATATTCTTCAACCAAGAGGCCTGCTTTCTACCAATTCCTCTGCGTTCTTCGATTTTACCCCAGTTGAGGAATATTATACCCGGTCTCCCCTTACTACGTGTCCAAAATAGGCCATCTTTCTATATTTGATGTTATCAAGAAGCTCGCGGGCAGCATTTGCTCTCTTAAGGACTGCCACATTTGTCAGCTTAGCCGTCCATGGTATTTTCAGTGTACGTCTGTGCAGCCACATTTCAAAGACCTCCAAACGATGAATGGTGGATATTTTTAATGTCCATGCTTCGACACCATACAAGGGGACTGACCAAATGTAACATTTAATTTTAACATTACAGAAGAATGACCTCATTTTTAAAAATGTCGTGCGGGCTATCTCGATTCTACATTTTATCTCTTTATCTGGATCTAGTTGTTCAGTAATATGGCAACCAAGATATTTAAAACTGGGTACTCTTTGAATCAAATGACCATCAACATATAACCGTGAATCTTGATGGGCCAAACGGCTAAATACCATGTATTTTGTTTTTGAACAGTTTATGTTTAGGCCAAACTCTCTTCCCACTGTGTCAATGGCATTTAAAAGGTGTTGTAATCCATTCATATCATCACTTAAAATAACTGTATCGTCTGCATATCTGATTGTATTTATCAGAATTACATTAACCTACACACCCCATTCCAAATTATGCAGCGCTTCCTTAAATATTATATCTCAATATAAATTGAATAACAGTAGGGACAGTAAATAACCCTGTCTGACACCTCTTTGTATTTTGCATATTTCTGTTGATTTTCCATTTATGCAAGCTGTGGATGTTTGACGCCAGCATAATTTTTCTATGATTCGTACTATCAACTCCTTTATCCTTTAATATTTTAATTAATTTGTGATGTTGTACTCGATCAAAGGCCTTCTCATAGTCAATATGGTTGGCATTTCACTGGACCTGGAAAGTGAAGTAGTTAGAATAGGCCAGTTAATACAATAAGATATATTGTATTAACTGGACTATTCTAACTACTTCACTTTATATTATAAGTGGTTAGAATAGGAGAGTTTTGTTAAAAAAAAATAAAATAAATAAATAAAATAAGAATCCCATAAAAAATAACAAGTACCTAATTAAGATTAAACATAAAACCTCCATAACATTTAGCCTACTTTGTTTGGTGTTTATAGACATAACCATTAATGTTATGGTATTTATGGGACAAATATTTATCCTATTAGTAATGAGGAATGTACACATTAGGTTATTGATTTTTTATTATTTATTTCCATGTCTAATGTGTTTGTAATGAAGTGTTTACTAAACATTTTTCGTTCAAGATTGTTGCCAAACTGGATTTTTGGGTTTTTGGGATATTACGTTATTAAAAATCAATTTAGTTAAAATACTTTATTACTAAATAGGTTTTTCTGTATAAATACGTATAAAATAAAGCAAACACTTAGATAAGTAGCCTTAGATCTCAGGTTTGCCACATCCCCACATTAGTACGTTCTTTAAAGGAAAAATATTGCAAAACCTTTAAATTTTGAAGAACCGCTTGGATTGACACGAAATTTGGCATACACATAGCTAACAAGTCAAAGAAAAAAAGTGATATTGTGCCGATGTGTGGTTTTGCCACCCCCTTTTGGGGGTGAAAACTGTATGTTCGAAATAAGCCCGAAAATGGATAAAATGACTAATTCTAAGCAACTTTTGTTCTATAAAGTTTTTTCACCAAGTTAATACTTTTCGAGTTATTTGCGAGAGAATATGTTAATTTTTCTACAAAATTAACATATTAATTGTTACTAACTATTTATTGTAACTAATTATTCAGACGGTTTTTCGCAAATAACTCAAAAAGTAAGTATTTTGTCGAAAATTTTTATCAAAAATATGTAGTCTATGAGCTGGGAGCGTATTTTGTGCGTGATAAGTAATATGGAAAAACTATACGGGGATATGTTAAACTAGTTGTGTACATGACTTTCACCAACGGCCGGAAACCAGAGTGGGGGCCGAGGGTAGTTATAAGGGGTCAAAGTCAGGTTTTTATTATTTTTTTTTGTGACGCTCATGATCAAGATAGTGCACCAAAATTTGGGAATAAGTAGGTCATGACGTAACTAAGTAAAATCTCTAGGGGCGGAACGCTGCGTGGCCGACAAAGGGGTGGGGATAGGGGTGAATATAAAAAATATAAAGGGTTTTTTGCGACGTTCATGATTGAGATAGTGCACCAAAATTTGGGTATAAGTAGACCATGACATAAATAAGTAAAATCTCCAGAACCGGAAACCAGAGTGGGGGAGGAAGGTAGTTAGAAGGGGGTCAAAGTCCCCTTTTTATTAATTTTTTTGGTGACGCTCATGATCGAGATAGTGCACCAAAATTTGGGAATAAGTAGGTCATGACGTAACTAAGTAAAACCTCCAGGTGTGGAACGCTGCGTGGCCGACAAAGGGGTGGGTGAATATAAAAAAATGTAAGGGGTTTTTTGCGACGTTCGTGATTGAGATAGTGCACCAAAATTTGGGAATAAGTAGACCATGACATATCCCCATAAAGTAATATCCCCAGAGGCTGAAACTAGAGTGGCGGACGAGGGTAGTTATAATTGGTAAAAATCGCGGTTTTTATTTTTTTTTTGTTGCGCTCATGATGGAGATAGTGCACCAAAATTTGGGAGTAAGTAGGTCATGACGTAACTAAGTAAAATCTCCAGGGGCAGAACGCTGCTTGGGGTACAAAGGGGTGGTAGGCAGGGGTGAGTACAAAAATATATGGGGTTTTTTGCCGTTCGTGATCGAGATAGTGCACCAAAATTTGGGAATAAGTAGATCATGACATTACTAAGTAAAATCTCCAGGGGCGGAACGCTGGGTAGGGGACAAATGTTGTGCCGGGTCACAAAAAATACTACACACTGCGACTTTGACCCCTTAAAACTACCCTCACCCCTAACTCTGGTTTCCGGCTCTGGGGATTTTACTTAGCTAAGTCATGGTCTGCCTATTCCCAAATTTTGGTACACTATCTCAATCTAGCACGTCGCAAAAAACCCCTTATATTTTTAATATTCACACCTACCCCCACCCCTTTATTGGCCACGCAGCGTTCCACCCCTGGAGATTGTAAGTTGCTAAATAGGGGGTGATCTTCCTGATTTTTTTTTGCCAAAACAAAAGGGACCAACTTTATTTTGAGCGTAACTTGCTTACATTTGATGCTAGATTTTTTTTTTATAAAAACAGAAATAAACTTTTTTTTAAACACTTTAAAAAAGTTGTAACGTGTCTTCCCCAAGAATGCTTCATTATTTGGATATTTCACATTGAATTATTCTATTTGGAATTTTTCGAATATGAACCTATTTTTCATTAGCTATAACTCTGTTTTTGCTAGGTTTAGAGACCTAATAATACACCGTTTTTTTCACTTTTTTATGGGCTATAGGTTTGCTAAGGATACTTTTTTCGACAAAATGCTTATAAGTTATTTGCGAAAAACCGTCTAAAAACATGGTTATTTTGTTGAAAAATGAACATATTCACTTGCAAATAACTCGAAAAGTATTGATTTGGTGAAAAAACTCTATGGAACAAAAGTTGCTTAAAATTAGTCAGTTTATCAATTTCTGGACTTATCTTGGACATATATTTTTTTCACCCCCCGAGATTGGGTGAAAGTCACCCCCAGGGCAAATCCACACATCGGCACCATATCACTTTTTTTCTTTGACATGTTAGCTATGCGTATGCCAAATTTCATGTCAATCGAAGCGGTTCTATAAAATTTTCAGCAAAAACCGTGAAAGAATGTACTACATCTCTACAGTGAGGATCTACGTGATTTAACGTGATAGTAACTTTATGGACAATAGTGCACACACATATTCGAAAGACTTATCTTCGTCTTTAAGTGTCATCTCAGCGACAGACGACTGCTCTGATTAAGTCAATTTGATATACATCTGTACCATTCCCCCAGGTTACGCAGCCACGATATTTTGCGTCTCCATATGCTTTTTTTTCCTTGAATCTTTCCCTGCATAATCAATTGAAGCAAGTTGTATCTCTCTCCACGTGTAATATCATCATCATTCTCTTTGCCTTATCCCTATGCGGGGTCGGCTTCCCTAATCGCATTTCTCCACACAATTCTATCTTCCTCCTCCAGGTCTTCTTTGGTCTTCCTCTCCTACTCCTTCCAGGAATCTGCACGTCCACGTCAGCTATTCTGCGTATTGGGTGATTAACGTCTCGACGTTGAACATGACCAAGCCATCTTAACCTATGCTCTCTCATTTTGGCATCAATTGGTGCCACAACTAGATTTCCCCTAATATACTCATTTCTAATTTTATCCTTCTTTGTCACTCCAATCATCCATCTAAGCATTCTCATTTCCGCCACATGCATTCGTTGTTCCTGTTTCTTTTTCACTGCCCAACATTCAATTGCCGGTCTTATGGCTGTTTTATAGAATTTTCCCTTGAGCTTCATTGGAATTTTTCTGTCACACAACACACCACTCGCTTCTTTCCACTTCATCCATCCAGACCTAATTCTACTGCATGCATCTCCATCTATTTCTCCATTGCTCTGTAATACCGATCCTAGGTACGTAAAACTATTGCTTTTCACAATCATTTCACCATCCAAAGATACCATTTTATTTGTAGTAACTCCATCTTTAAATGAACATTCCAAAGACTCTGTTTTTGTCCTACTAAGTTTTAAACCTTTTTCCTCCAGAACTTGTCTCCACTGTTCCAGTTTTTGTTCTAAGTCTCTTTCACTATTTCCTATTAACACTACATCATCAGCATACATTAGGCACCATGGAATGCTACCCTGTAGTTTCGCTGTTATCTGGTCCAAAACTAATGAGAATAAATAAGGACTAAGCACCGAGCCTTGGTGCAATGATACTTTCACCTGAAATTTATCAGTCTCTCCCACACCTGTCGTTAGTTAACACTAGTTAACACTAGTCCTTACCCCCTCATACATATCTCTCACAATCTTTACATATTTGCAAGGAAATCCTTTCTTATTGAGTGCCCACCACAGAATCTCTCGAGCACCTCTATCATATGCTTTCTCAAGATCAATGAATACCATATGAGCGTTGGTCTCTTTATTCCTGTAATTTTCCATCAGTTGCCTTACAATGAAAATTGCATCTGTTGTTGATCTGCCCTGCATAAAGCCAAATTGATTATCGGATATTTCGGTTTCTTGACGAATCAGTCTATCAATTACTCTCTCCCATATTTTCATGGTGTGGCTAAGTAGTTTTATAGCCCTGTAGTTTGTACATTGATATATATTTTTGTAGACAGGTACTAATATATTGCTTCTCCATCGTCTGGCATTTGTCCAACTTCCATAATTCTATTAAATAGACCTGCTAGCCAACTTATTCCTGTCTCTCCCAATGCTCTCCATACTTCCCCAGGAATGTCATCTGGCCCGACTGTTTTCCCTTTCTTTATTTTTTGAAGCGCTTGAGCCACTTCCTCGTTTGTTATTCTGGTAACCATTGCTGTTACTGTCTCTGTTAACTCCACAGGTTGTCTGTCAAATTCTTCATTTACTAAACTGTCAACAAAATACTTTCACCATCTCTTTTTGACATCCTTTTCGTGAATTATTTTGATTTTTTGTGGTCCTCTCCGATATTTTTGTTTAGTTTCGCTTTTTACTTCGATGTCCAGAACAAGCAGCTTATGTTGTTGGCTTACTGGCTCACTAACTATTACCTTGCAGTCCTTGCATTCACGTATGCCTTCTTTCCTTATCATGAAGTAGTCTATTTGGGATTGATTTTGTCCACTTTTGTAGGTAATATAGGGTTTTGTAGGATTTCTTTTAAAATATAAATATAAATAAAAAATACTTAAATAAATTTAAAATATAAATAAAAGTTAAAGAAGATTGGATCTTAAAAGGATTGTTATGTAATGTAACGATACTTGGAAATATATTGAGATATAAGATTAACCAGGTGACCAGGTATATTATGTACTTTTGAATTGAACCCAGCATCAGACAGAGAAGTGTCCGTGAACTGACGAATGCAAATGTTTTTAGACGTGACATCATGCATTCGTTGCCGCCATTAGATGAAACAAGGTCAAATCTATTTCCCAGCAGCGCCAGTGTTGGTACTTTAACACTTTCACAATTGAAGACTCGTGTAGAAAATTCAGTTTTTTTATTGTAGCACTAAGGAAAAACATTCTTTTAATCATTGCATTGCGTGATGTTATAGTTGTGCATGTCGTACCTGACGTGTGAAAATAATGCTATAGTGATAGTGAATAAATCGAGTAAAGTTCTGCAACCAAACTAAGACAGTTATTAATTCTATCATATTAGAGTAAAATTCTATCAACAAGGGATCTACCTGTTTTATGTAATGTGATCCATTGTAGACCAGGGCGCATCTGTAAAAATATTAGTACATTTGGACGTTGAGAGGTGACTCAAATTTTTTTGCAGAAATTGCTTGAAAATTACTCAAATAATAATATTTGAGTTATCCTCCCCCTCAAAAAGGCCCGGAACATTGTTTAAATAATCAAAATGTCAAAAAATGAAGGAAAAATTCTATTTTTTTCTTTATTTTTTGATTATAGCTTTAAAAGTATTCATTTCTGAGAAAAGTTTTACCGACATAAAAGTTGTGCAATTAAATTTCCTACAATATAGGATTGGTTAAAATTTTTAAAAATTGTCACCCCTGTTGCAAAATAGCAATAATTTCGAAAAAAAAAAACATAAAAAACAAGTACATATTCGCATTTTACATTTTCAACCATTTATGATACACTTAGGACCTTCATATTTTTTCCAGAAAAACTTTATGATATAATAAAAAAATACTGTGAATTCCATTAAGATCGGGTCAACAGATTTTGCAAAATAAATTTTGCAATCCAGCTTACGCAAAAAAAAATATTTTTTTCCAAATTTTACAAGACTGAAAATACAGTCAGCAAGTTGAATTTTTTTTACATATAGAACAATAACTTTTTACATATAGAACATTCTTCTAACTCCCTGAGTTCTTTTTCTGTATTCTCTATGTTCTTCCTTCGATGCATTCGCTTTTCTTCCCTTCTTAATAGCCAATATTCTTCTTCTGCTTGTCATGTCCTCTGTTGTTTTAATCGTCGGTATTATTGTGTATTTCTGTTATGCATTGACATTCTTCATCAAACCTTTGGTGTCCAGCTCTTTTTATCATTTTCTGTATACCCAGGATTCCTTTTGTATTCTAGTTTTACGCGTTTCCCATTCTTTGTATATGTCTTCGTGCTTTTGTCGGTTTTCTTGTTTTCTTTTTATACTCTCCTTATATTCTTTGTCCTTGTTATCTGATATCGCATTTTTCATTCTTGGATGCTTTTCTTTTTGGATCTTTGAGATTGTGTCTCTCATTTTGCTTTACCCGATGGGTCACCCCTGATTACCGCTTTTTTTGGGATTAATTTTGATGTGGATTATATTATTGACTTAGATTGGTTACCAATAATTTCTTTGATTATTTCATTCATAGGAGATTCTGACCAATAGAAAACTACAGAAATAAAAATTAAACTGATTATTTTTTGATGTTTTTAACTTCCAATCGTATAGTAAGATATTTGATCACGTGTTTAATTCTGTCCAATCAGATTAAAATTATACTGAAAATTATCTACTGTAGAAAATTACCGATACAATTTTTTTTTAGTAGACTGTTTCTGTTTAATGGCAACCAGTTTCCTAGTTTTGACAACTGTCACATTTAAGAAAATATCCATAATATACGTATTAAAAAATAATCTTACGAATATCACACGACAGTAAGAATAAATAAGAAAATAATGCTTCATTTTTACTCAAATTTGTTGTCATTGGGCAATAGCAACTCGAGTTCTGCGGGCTCTCGTGTCTATTGCCAGACAACAAATTTTCGAAAAACTGTCGCATTAATTTCAATTTATTCTCACTCTCTTGTGATATTATACCCGATAATTTTTGATAATTTCCCGTCGTCAAGTATATTACGTCAGATGCCCTTCGTTGCTACGAAAAAATACATTCAGTGACATTAATGACAATTAATGTTTTAAAAATTATAAAAGTGATGACTTTCAACCGTAAAATATTCAACAACTGTGTGTTTAATTGTACTAATTTGTACTTACATAAATAAATTACAATAAAATTTTGGTTTTGAACAGTTTTATTCATGAAATAATCGCAACAAATTGCACTCGATCTCTAAAATTATTATCGAATTTTTGCCCTCGTGACACTTTTGACATAATTTCACTCCCCTTCGGGTCGTGAAATTAAAACTGTCAAAGTGTCACTCAGGAGAAATTCGATAATTTTAGAGCTCTTGTGCAATTACTACTGATAATCTTTTTAGTTGATAGACAACTTGTGGAAAATATGGGTCTGAAAGTATTTACTTGTGGTTTTTTTAGTACTTTGGTTATTACAAATTGAGAATTGGAAATACTTTATTTTGATGTTTAGATATTCAGCTCTGTATTTTTAGATATTCAGTATGTACAAGTTTTTCTATGTAAGGGTTTTAGCAGAAGCTTGTTAAGCAATTAAATCGTCAATCTCTCCTGTATACTTAGGATCTTAGATGTATAAAATAACAGTATTTTCCTAAAATTTACGAACAATAGAGATGATCTGAAATAAAAAATGCGTTAACAGAGAACCCGTTAAATGAACTCGCATTGTATTATTATTAGCATAACCTACTTTTCATGTTTAATCTGTCTATTTAAACTCGTGTATACCATTTTTCATAAATAAACAAGTTGGGATTGTTAAAACAACTTTTAAGAACTTTATAGTTTTTAGAAATAGTCTTTTCTTTCTTTAATAAAAAATTGTCTTTTTTGCAATCCTTGCTTATGGATAATACGAACGTCGAAATTAGGAGCACTTAGGGCTTGTCCATATGTGGGCGGTTTGCCAACGTCGACTGCGAGGTTTACCTGTTTTACTTGATCTCACCCTAATGCCGCCTTTGAAGTTTCACCTTAATACCAAGAAAAACAGGGGTAAAACAAGCCCTTAGAGATCTCTTGCCATCAATCTCTATTACCCTCTTGTTGCTCGTTCCACGAGAAAGATATAACGTTCAGTGGCTCAAAGACGGAAATGAAAGTACTGAAGAATATAAGACCAAGTTAAGAGAATTATATAATAAAACTTACAACACAGAAAATGCCACGATAGAAGAGCTGAGGGATAAATGCAAGTATGTATATACACAAGCAGCAAAAGAAACGATAGGAATACAAAAAATAAGTAATAAACCATGGCTATCGAGAAGCACGTGGGAAAAAATAAACGAAAGGAAACTACTTAAATGTAAAATGCTACAAAATGATCTAAGAGATAGGGAACAAATGAAGAGAGAATATAGAGAGAAAGATAAAGAAGTTAAAAAAAGTGCGAGAAACGACAAAAGACAATATAACGAAGAACTGTTAATAGAAGCAGAAACAGCAGCAAAAAACAACGACATGGGAACTCTATATAAAACGACGAAAAAACTAAGCTCGCGCGGAAAAATGAATGTTGAGCATATAAAAGACAAGAACGGGAAAATGTTGAAGAATGAAAAGGAAATAGTTGAGAGATGGATCGAACATTTTAGAGAAGTATATGTCAACAGAATAATAGAACACGAAATGGAAAATGAAGAAATAAAGGAAGAACTAAGCTGCACCGAATCGGAATTCACAAAAAAAGAAGTAAGTAAAGCAATACAACAGCTGAAAAGAGGGAAAGCAGCTGGAATAGATAACATTACCACAGAACTACTGAAAGCAGATAGAGAAACATCGGAAGAAATCCTGTATGTACTAATAAACAGAATATGGCAGGAGGAGAGAATACCTGATGATTGGAAAAAAGGTATAATTGTAAAGATACCCAAAAAGGGAGATCAAACGAATTGCAACAATTGGAGAGCAATAACACTACTTTCTACAGTGAGTAAAGTCATGACAAGGATGATACTAGAAAGAATGAAAGAAACTATAGACCAGTTGTTAAGACCAAACCAAGCGGGCTTCAGGAGTAATAAAGCATGCACAGATCATATTAACACATTAAGAAACATTGTAGAACAAACAATAGAATGGCAGAGCAAAATCTATATAAATTTCATTGACTTTAGACAAGCCTTTGACCGGATTAACAGAGAAAAAATGTGGGAAATACTAAAGAGATATGGAATTCCATTAAAATATATAAGAATTATCAAAATGTTCTATGAAAACTATACCGCACAAATCATGCACAATGGGAAACTCACAGAACCAATCAACATAGACAGTGGAGTCAGACAGGGGTGTATTCTATCTCCAACCATATTTTTGATCTTAATTGACTGGGTCATGAAGAAGGCAACGAAAAATAAAACAGGAATTAGATGGAATGCTTTCGGTCAGCTTGAAGATCTAGACTTTGCAGATGATATATGTCTGGTGTCCGAAAAAAGACAACATATGCAGAAAAAAACAGAAAAGGTGGCAAAAGAAGCAAGAAAAATAGGACTAGAGATTAACACAAGAAAAACCAAACTTATGAAAATAAATACGGAAAGAGAAATGGGTATATTTATTGAAGGAGAAGAAGTAGAAAATGTACAGAAGTTTTGCTATCTGGGAAGCATAATTGACGCTAGCGGTGGAATAGAAGAGGAAATTAATGGAAGGATAACTAAAGCCCAAAATGCGTTCTATATGCTGAAGAAAACATGGGAGTCCAATAAATTAACAACCAAAACCAAAATCAGGATATTTAATACAAATGTAAAGAGCATTTTGCTATATGCAGCAGAAACTTGGAAAATAGAGAAAAAGATTATACAAAAGGTTCAAACATTTGTAAATAGATGCCTTAGACGAATATTGCAAATATATTGGCCAAATCGGATAAGTAACAAGGAACTTTGGAGAAAAACTAATCAAGAGCCGATAGCCAAAACGATAAACAGACGCAAATGGAAGTTTATTGGACACACATTAAGGAAAAATGACGATGATATAACCAAACAAGCCCTGGATTACCAACCAACTGGAAAAAGAAAACAAGGCAGACCAATGACATCCTGGAAAAGAAATATTACCAGAGAGCTAGAAGACAATGGGTTAACATGGAAAGAAGTGAAAGCCCTGGCCAGAAACAGAGATGAATGGAGGGGGACTGTAGAGGCCCTATGTTCCAAATGGAATCAAGAGGAGTAAAGTAAAGTAAGTAATTATTTATTAATAATTAAATAACTTGGTGAAATAAAAGCTTTCTTGGTATAGATTATAACTGCAGAAGCCGGTGAAAATTAAACGAATATTTTAGCATCAATTCAATTGTTAATTAACAATTTACAGTCGCAATAAAAACCAAAATAATCATGAGATATTGATCAAACTTAGAAAGTTTATAAAGATGTGATGCCTATTTAATATTTTGTCGACAAAATATACATTTTTTATTTTTTTGCATAATCTTTAAATGTTTAAAAAATATAGTTATAAACAAATTAACATTTCTCAGAAATTGTTTATTATATTCTAATTTTAAAAAATACTTACAATGCGTATTTCACAGGTCTTGAAAATGAATGCTTCAAAAAAATTTTCCAACCATTTGCAAAAAAGTTATGAAACAGCAAAGTAAATATACGATTGCTCCGTTGTTTATAATTTGTTTTAATTGTTTCAAAGCTTAAAAGTGAGTCTGTGGTACAATCTAATTACTCACAAAGAATATCAAATATTAGTTCAATGGTTCTATTTTAATCAAAGATTAAAAATACTTTTTTTTGTAATTTTTAGCGCGAAAGTAGGCTTGATACAGAGCCGGAGATGTTCACTCGAAGCGACTGACACGCTTTAAACTCGCGCGAGTTGTGTATGTGGACGGGTATAATACATAATACATAGCTACGGTACTGTATTAGTCTACTTTCGCGCGTGTAAATTACAAAAAAAATATATTTATAATCTTTAATTAAAATATAACCATTAAACTAATAATCAATATTTTTTGTAAGTAATTAGCTTGTACTTTAAACTCACTTTTACGTTTTGAAAGAATTAAAAAAATATATAAACAACGCAGTAATCGTATGTTTACTTTGCTGTTTCATAACTTTTTTGCAAATGGCTGTAAAAAAGTTTTAAAACATTCATTTTCAAGATATTTGAAATACGCATTTTAACTATTTTCTAAAATTAGAATATAATAAAAACTTTCTGATAAACGTTAATTTGTTTATAAACTATTTTTTAAACATTTAAAGATTATGCAAAAAAATAACAAATTTATATTTTGTCGACAAAATGTTAAATAGGCATCTCATCTTTATAAGATTTCAAAGTTTGATCAGTGTATCATAATTATTTTGGTTATTATTGCGACCGTAAATTATTAAATAACAATTGAATTGTTTCTAAAATATTCGTTCAATTTTCACCAACTTCTGGAACTATAATCCAAACCAAGAAGGCTTTTAAGTCACCAAATTATTTAATTATTGCTAGATAATTACTTATCTAAAACTTTATTTGAAAATTAAAGATTTTGTTGGGAAAACCCGGATTTTCCGAGGAACATTTTCGTCGGAGCAGATCGGAAAAAACATATCTCTATGCAGAATTTAATTGCGGTGAATTTTTATTTGAGTGTTTTTGTTGTAAAGTTAAAATCTTCGGAGTTATAGAGCAATAATTGAAAAAAACACGATTTTCGGGCGCCATTTTGTTTATAAAAAAAGTAGCACACTATCTGCGGACTTTGCATACATATATTCTTAATATATATGTATAATCATAAGCTTCGATTCCAGCAATAAAATTGCTGGTAAATAACTTTTCCCAAAAATGGCCCCTATTCTCCGATAATCTGCCCAGACTATTAGTCAACCAATGCCTCGTCAGGTTTCCTGCTCTTACGGCGCCGTAAATTATCGCCTGTCTGGCCTTAGGCTAAGTACCAGTATAAAGAGATGGATCGCATTTTTTGTGTTGAAAAAAATTTTGAAAACTTTTTTGCCTACTTGGTCGGAGGTTGAATTTTACATTTAAAAAACTTATAAAAATTATCGTTGAAACTTTACCTCGCTGAGCAGATGGGTCGTGAATTGTAAATTGTAGAATTCCCTCATCTTCCTTAGTCTTAGCATCAGTATGGCTTGCAAATTGTAGAAGCCTCGGAGGTGTAACCAGAGAAGGTTCCCATTGTTTTCATTCTGGTGGGATGTAGAATAGCATTATGTTGTTTTATATGCCATTAGAGTGAAAACTTAATCTTTTTGCTAGCAGTTGCCGCTAGGGCATCTATGCCATTTCGTTCGTTGCAATCCGGGAGTGCACGCTGGGGTCTGTTTTGGTTGGATCAGGGAGAGCAGCATATGTGCCTCCTGATGAGAGACTAATAAGTTTCGAAACCGGTAGGGGTGCTTGCAGCACTCTCTGATTGGACTAGAATATGGTTCGGCTGTGTTTTATCGTTTTGCAACGAAATTGAAAATGGTTATTCATTTTTTGTTTACATTTAGGTACTCTGTGTGGAGTATGAAGGGAACCATTCTCGTTGGAACTTTACCGCGCTGAGCAGATGGGACGTGAATTGTAAATTGTAGAATTCCCTCATCTTCCTTAGTCTCAGCATCCGTATGGCTTGCAAATTGTAGAAGCCTCGGAGGTGTAACCAGAGAAGGTTCCCATTGTTTTCATTCTGGTGGGATGTAGAATAGCATTATGTTGTTTTATATGCCATTAGAGTGAAAACTTAGTCTTTTTACTTATAAAAATGTTAAAAACAGTTAAAAATATCCGAAGAGCACATGGGACTTTCACAAAAACACATTAACATTTTTAATCGTGGCAGCACACATTCAAAGGAAACTGGCAGAAATTTTCAGGCAGATTGCAGCCAGTTACCTCAAATTAAGACGGTGGGTTTTTGAATACTGCCATAATCAAAAATTTTAATGTGTTTTTGAGAAAGTCAAATGTACAATGAACACATTTCACATGCCAAACTCCATATTACTTATGACGATGATTTTTCGGCTCTAGCTCTCCGTCTATTACTTGTTTTGCCTGTGTAAAGGGTCGTTTAAACACAGCGATAAATCAAACAACTTATCAAGGTCAATCGAGTTGTTGCAACTTATCATTGTGTGTAAACGGTACATCGCACAACTTATCAAAGTTGGAGTTGGGTTGAAGGTGGTATCGCATTGAATCGCAGCGTCTAAAGCGTCGTTTAAACACAACGACAAGTCACAGCAACTAGTTGTGATGACAAGTTGAAACGCTGTTTAGACGCTGCGATTCAATGCGATACCACCTTCAACCCAACTCCAACTTTGATAAGTTGTGCGATGCACCGTTTACACACAATGATAAGTTGCAACAACTCGATTGACCTTGATAAGTTGTTTGATTTATCGCTGTGTTTAAACGATCCTTAAACAGCGTTTCAACTTGTCATCACAACTAGTTGCTGTGACTTATCGTTGTGTTTAAACGACGCTTAATGATGCCGTGCGAGAGATACGCATTTTCAATTTCAAACGAAACCATTTCAATTGTAGTCCAGGCGCATCTGTTTTGAGATGGACGTTGAGAGGTGACTCAAATTCTTTTGCAGAAATTGCTTGAAAATAACTCAAATAATAATATTTGAGTTATCCTCCCACTCAAAATTGTCCGGAGCATTGTTTAAATAATCAAAATGTCAAAATATGTCATATTATAACTTTAAAACTATTCATTTCTGAGAAAAGTTGTACTGACAAAAAAGTTGCGTAATTAAATTTTCTACAATATAGAACTGGTTAAAAATTTAAAAAATAGTCACCCCTGTTGCAAAATAGCAATAATTGCGCAAAAAACCATATAAAAACAAGTATTCGCATTTTACGTTTTTCAACCATTTATGCTACACTTAGGACCTTCATATTTTACTTAGAAAAACTTTATGATATAGTAAAACAACACTGTAAATTCTATTAAGATCGGTTTAATATATTTTGCAAAATAAATTTTGAAATCCAGCTTTCGCAAAAAAAATCATGTTTTCAAAATTTTACAGGACTGAAAATAAAGCAGATAGAAAGTTGATTTTTTTTGCTTATAGAAGTGTACTGTACCTTTCATTTGCAATTTGCAAAATTAAAATCGGTTAACTAACACGGTAGTGTAGGAAACAGAGGTTGAACCTTGCAAAATGGACACAAGTCCGGTTTTATTTTTTTTCTGGTAGATCAAGGGGTGCTTATTATAAGACTAACTTTTTCTGAAAAAATTTCGCCCCGGAACCCCCTCTTTCACCCCTTTAAATGGGGTAATTTGTGGTTTTTGCGGAACGTAGCCCTTCCTGTACCTTTTACAAAAAATTTTTTTTATAGAAATATGAAGAGGACTATATTGTCTATGATTTATTTCCCGACAGCATATGTCTATCATCCACCGTTTAGCCGGGGTGGCGCCCCAAAGTTGACAAGTTTTTAAAAAAGATGTTTTTAAAAAAAATATATTTTTCCCTAACTGTAATGGAAATTAAGAAAAAGTCCTGCTACAATTTTTCACAAATAAGTGACTGATTTTTTGGTATAGGTTTTACTTAAGGGTAGTTGCCCTATTTTTAATTACAGGGTGTTACATTTTAAAAAACCCCTTTTTATACCATCTGAACCGTTTATGCTAGAGTAAAAAAACTTTCAGCGATTACCCATGTACTGGTGCTATTTACAAATTTATATAATGCACTCCCATTTTTTCCCCGGAACCACCCCAAAAAAAAGAAGAATTAATAAATAAAGTGATTCTCTTGGAATTCTTCACACACAATGCCCTTTATTAATATGCTTCATATATCATTGTGTGTACGTTATTATTACCCATGCATGGACACCAAAAGTGATTTCCTAGTGCAACCCCTGTAGCCAAAAATAAATAAATAAAATGGGGGTTGAAACTTTTTTTTTGTTTTTTGCTTTTTGATCCATACGGGCATATGCTTCATCAATAGTGCTTTTCAAAAATATATATGGTTATTGCAACATTCCTGCGGAAACCACCCCTATCCTTGAAAATATACTGCAAAAACTACCCCTATCCCTTGGCGAGCATGTTTTTACGATTTCCTCATTACTTATGCATTCTTTTAAAACAAAACTTATACAAGATTAAAGACCACCATTTACTCTAAAAATTAGGTCCTATTCATTTTTTTCGTATAAGCAACCGATACGGCACAGTGGCGCCGTAAACCTCGTGATATGCTTTGGCGGGCTCCAGTTTTTGGTTTTTATCTCGTTACTTGTTTGTTTTATTGATAAAGTACTTATGTAAAATAAAACAACACAGTGTAAGCTACAAATTATGACCTATACACATTTTACATTCTTTGCCCCCCAAAACCACAGTGGTGGCCCAAAATCAATTTTTGCATATTTTCGCCACCTACACGCATTTTATTTCATTAATGCTGCCTTAATAGCACAATATTCACCCTTAAGTGGTCGCTAAGCAGTGGCGGATCCAGGGAGGGGTGATGGGGGCGATCACCCCCCCCCTCACACCAAAAGTGATATTATATTTAAAGATTATAAAAATATTCATTAATTTTTATAGAAATTTAGCCAATTGGCACCCCCCTTAACGATGCTGGATCCGCCACTGTCGCTAAAACATAAAAAGTACGCCATCATTATAAAAATAATAATATAAGTATTTCTATAAAAATAAATGAATATTTTTATAATCTTTAAATATAATATCACTTTTGGTTTGAGGGGGGTAATCGCCCCAATCACCCCTCCCTGGATTCGCCACTGCTTAGCGACCACTTAAGGGTGAATATTGTGCTATTAAGGTAGCATTAATGAAATAAAATGCGTGTAGGTGGCGAAAATATGCAAAAATTGATTTTGTGCCACCACTGTGGCTTTGGGGGGCAAAGAATGTAAAATGTGTATAGATCATAATTTGTAGCTTACACTGTGTTGTTTTATTTTACATAAGTACTTTATTAATAAAACAAACAAGTGACGAAATAAAAAACAAGAACTGGAGCCCGCCAAAGCATATCACGAAGTTTACGGCGCCACTGTGCCGTAACGGTTGCTTATACGAAAAAAATGAGTAGAACCTAATTTTTAGAGTAAATAGTGGTCTTTAATCTTGTATAAGTTTTGTTTTGAAAGAATGCATAAGTAATGAGGAAATCGTAAAAACATGCTCGCCAAGGGATAGGGGTAGTTTTTGCAGTATATTTTCAAGGATAGGGGTGGTTTCCGCAGGAATGTTGTAATAACCATATATATTTTTGAAAAGCACTATTGATGAAGCATGTGCCCGTATGGATCAAAAAGCAAAAAACAAAAAAAAAGTTTCAACCCCCATTTTATTTATTTATTTTTGGCTACAGGGGTTGCACTAGGAAATTGCTTTTGGTGTCCATGCATGGGTAATAATAACGTGCACAAAATGATATATGAAGCATATTAATAAAGGGCATTGTGTGTGAAGGATTTCAAGAAAATCACTTTATTTATTAATTCTTCTTTTTTTTTGGGGTGGTTCCGAGGAAAAAATGGGGGTAAATTATACCAATTTGTAAATAGCACCAGTACGTGGGTGATTGCTGAAAGTCTTTTTACTCTAGCATAAACGGTTCAGATGGTATAAAAAGGGGTTTTTTAAAATGTAACATCCTGTAATTAAAAATAGGCCAATTACCCTTAAGTGAAACCTATACCAAAAAATCAGTCACTTATTTGTGAATAATTGTCGCAGGATTTCTTCCTAATTTCCGTTACAGTTAGGGAAAAATATATATTTTTTAAAAACATCTTTTTTAAAAACTTGTCAACTTTGGGGCGCCACCCCCACTAAACGGTGGATGATAGACATATGCTGTTGGAAATAAATCATAGAAAATATAGTCCTCTTCATATTTCTGTAAAAAATGTTTTTTGTAAAAGGTACAGGAAGGGCTACGTTCCGCAAAAACCACAAATTACCCCCTTTAAAGGGGTGAAAAAGGGGATTCCGGGGCGAAATTTTTTCAGAAAAAGTTAGTCTTATAATAAGCACCCCTTGATCTACCAGCAAAAAAATAAAACCGGACTTGTGTCCATTTTGCAAGGTTCAACCTCTGTTTCCTACACTACGGCGTCAGGAATTTTTTTAAATAAACATTAATTATTGGTGCTACGCGCAGGACAGCGGTGTTCGATTTACACAAGTTGATTTCCACCAAAATATCTTGCAATCTTTATCTAATATATTATTTTCTTACCCTATATTTTGTTGTATTTTAATATTTTAATTCCACAAAAATCAAACTAATTTTATTTTTGTTTGTGAAATATTATCCGACGCCCTGAAGGGCACTAAGGATTATGAGAAAGAAGACGAAGTTTGTGAAATATTGTTTAAACAATTGCAGTTTATTATTTTTAAACATATTATGTTTAAAAATAATAAACTTTTATTCTCTAAGTTAAAATATATGAACAAAGAAAGTTTTTGCTAAAAAAAGTGTTATTTCAAAGGATAGAGTATGTGTTTTTATTTTGCAATAAACAAATGTATTTATTTATATCGAAATGTAATAAAAATTAAAATGTATCAATCATTATGAAAGGTCATTGGAATTCCCAATCAGAGCAAACTATCCGCTATCCACTTTATACTAGTGTCGCGTCCGCTTGATTAACAATTAAAAAAACAAAGAGGTTTTCGATATTTTATTGCAAAAAACTCTTCGGGATTTCATCAATCAATGTTTACTGAATATCTACGTACCTTGGCAATATTGAAATTTTTAGATTAATGTCCGATTTAGGGTCAAAAATGGCCGATTTCGCAATTTTCAAAATTTTCAATCGCTTATATAACAAAAACTATTAACTTAAGAGAAACATCACTAAAGACGTTTTCTGTTGGGAATGATTCAAAAAACCTAAAAAAAATTGTTCGATGCAAAAAGAATAATTTTAGGAAAAACCCCTAATCTTTCTCCTCGCCTGGCAAGGTCTTATGCTCTTCAGAATCGCCTGTCATTGTACACATTTCTTCTAAATGACTTACTCAAACACATACTTAAATTTAAACCTTACAGAAGAAAGTTTATTTTACCCCCTAAATTTGCACTTTTCGATTCACTTTGTAGATACACGTGCACCGCTGATGCCTGCCAGGTCATGGTTTTTAGCCTTGGTGTGCTATGAATTATCACTAGAAAAATTTCTAGCCTTACAGGACGACCGTCAGTCGGAGGGTTCACTAGCTCTTAGACTATTAATCGATTTTAATTTTGCAAATTGCAAATGAAAGGCACAGTAAACTTCTATAGGCAAAAAAAAAATTCAACTTGCTATCTGCTTTATTTTCAGTCCTGTAACATTTTGAAAAAATAATTTTTGTTTGCGAAAGCTGGATTGCAAAATCTATTGAACCGATTGTAATGAAATTTACACTATTGTTTTATTATATCATATAGTTTTTCTGGGTGAAATATGAAGGTCCTAAATGTAGCATAAACGGTTGAAAAACCTAAAATGCGAATACTTGTTTTTCTATGGTTTTTTCGCAATTATGCTATTTTGCAACAAGGGTGATAATTTTTAAAATTCTTAACTAATCCTATATTGTAGGAAATTTAATTACGCAACTTTTATGTCAGTACAACTTTTCTCGGAAATGAATACTTTTAAAGTTATAATCAAAAAGCGAAGAAAAAAAATCGAATTTTTCCTTCATTTTTTGACATTTTGATTATTTAAACAATGTTCCGGACCTTTTTGAGAGGGAGGATAACTCAAATATTATTATTTGATTTATTTTCAAGCAATTTCTGCAAAAAAGTTTTAGTCACCTCTCAAAGTCCAAATGTACTAATATTTTTACAGATGCGCCCAGGTCTATTGTATAAATAATGAAAAACTTGAAAAAATGGAAGGTGGGCACCGGGGTACCCGGGTATTTAACAACGTTGGTAAAGTTGGGTGTGCACACAAGGGTTAATGCAATTATGCATGTCCCATTGTTCTATAATAGACTTTTTTCTGACATCATCCTGAGTCCAATGTAAACAGTTCTAGTTGCTGCATTTAAAAATAAATATCGATTTATTCCGGTATTTTTTGTGCTAAATGATGCCCTGGTCTAACAGAGAAGATTCACCAATTTCGATTCATAATTTCATATTTTTTCTACGTTAGGATAATATCGGAAACCATTAATATTAATCAAAAAAGCACTACGTGGTTTTCAGATTGATCACCTTTTAATACCCTTATGGCTATTACTCACCTTTGAAGTGAAAGCTGCGTGTAGGTACTTTCACGAAAATTTGTGGATAGGTTCATTACCCATTCACTTTGACTTTACCCACACAAAATTAATTGATTTTCAATGAACGTTATAATTGTCTTAAAACCCAATTGTGTCTGTGGTTACGTTTTTATTTGTCTTTTAATAGAAAACCTTGTTACATATAAATTTTAAGTATTGTTAGAATATTTAATTACAAAAAGAGGTTCATTAAATATAAGAAAACAAGAAATTTGACTTCGTAAGACCTGGGTTTTCACCCGGAAGTCGATATTTAAACTCTTCGTGTAATTTTGCGTCAATTCTTCCAGTTGCAACTTTGGAAGCGGAAGTATTAGGTAAAATTTTTCCCCTTAAATATCATCATTGAGCTACAAGCTCTCTCTATCATTACTAATACTTCAGTGTTTCTAGTAATACTTCATAACAGAGTTAGATGCAAATGAGAAGAAGATCTCGAAGATACCCAATTTGGTTTTAGAAATGATACAGGAAACAGGGAGGTACTTTGAGCTAAATATCCTAAATTACAAAAATGCCGTGGACTTCGAAAAGGCACTACACTAGATAAAGTACAGCATATAAAATGAATGCAATGAACTGCAAGAAGCTATTGCAGAAATGAAAAACGGAAAAGCACCAGGCTATGACAGAATAACCAGTGAAATGATAAAAAAAATGGGGCAAAATGCAACAGAGCTATTATTAAAAATATTTAATGCAGTTTGGAGAGAAGAACAGATACCGATGGACTGGCAGAAGGCACAGATAGTGCCGATTTATAAAAAAAGCGACAGAACAGATTGCAACAATTACAGAGGAATAACACTGTTAAGCACAGCCATAAAAATATACGAAAAAATAATGAACAAAAGAATAATCGGAAAAATTGACAGCACACTCAAGGAATCACAACGCGGTTTCAGAAAAGGCAGAAGCACCCAGGATCATATATTTACAATCAAGCAAATAATAGAAAAATATCAGCAACAGGAGAAAAAAATGTATATGGCTTACATAGATCTTGAAAAGGCTTTTGACACGGTTCCAAGGCAAAAATTATGGGAAATATTAGAGAAGAGAGGTATAAGTAACAAAATGATAAGGGTAATTAAGAAATTTACAACAACAATGTGAATTATATTATCAGCCAAACGAGAACATCAAAACCATTTACTAGGAACGAGGGACTAAGACAAGGAGGAGGATTAAGTCCAACACTGTTTATAATTTACATGGATGAGATAATTAAAGAATGTAAAGTAAAAGTGAAAAAAAAATGCATGTGGGTTATAGAAATTTAAGAAGAGTAGACATTTCAGAAGGAGCATTCGCCGATGACGTCGTCATATTATCCGAAAATGAGAGACAACTACAAAGAAATATAGAAATATGTAATGAAACACTAAAAAAATATGGAATGACAATTAATAAAAATAAAACAAAAGTTATGGTCACGAGGGAATAGGAAGAAGAAGAAAAGATAAACATAAAAATAGAAGAAGTAAATATAGAACAAGCACGAACATTCCAATACTTAGGAGTAGAATTAGAAGACAAAGGAAGACAGGAAACAGAAATTAATAATAGAATTCAAAAACAATGAACCTATACCATGCAATGAGCAATAAATTCTAGAAGATCTAGACCTAGAGCTTCATTTAAATGGAATCCAAGTTGAACAAGTTCACAAAATTACATATTTGGGAACTGTCATAACGAACCAACTAAATCCAGAAAAAGAAAAATAAAACGTAGAATAGTAATAGGCCAGGGTAATAAGACAAAAATATACCTTGTTCGTGACACTTTAACAGCCAGGGTACTGATGAGTTTTTTCGACAGGTAATACCTATAAGAACAAATTGTAACTATTTCCTGCGTAGGATCTGGAGGCCATTTTTATTTATAAACAATTTAGTGTCTAAAAACGATATTTTTTCTTTTTTTGCAAATTAATGGAAAACAGTATGACTATGGTTTTCTTAGTACATACATCTTCGAGAGAATGGAAAAAGCTTTAAAATGGCGTATTACAAAGTTAATGCACTCATTTATTGTTAACATAATTGCGAAAAAAGGTCGAAATTTCAAAAAAAAATAATTTTGCAATAACTGTTGTAAAAATAAGTATAGAGCTTTGAAATTTTTGTCAAATGAGTGTTCTTTGGTGCTTAATATGTGACAAAAATTTTAAAGCGATTCATTCAATTGTTTAAATTGTATTCAAATTGTTTATCCCAGAGAGCTGTTTTTTGCAATTACATAAGTCAGAAAAAAATTATGTTAGAACCATTCTACAGATGTCAAATGAAAGAGCATAAACTAAACTTTCAAATTGGTTTAAAAAAAGTGAATAAAAATGCACTTATTAGTAATAAATATTACGCAAAAGTATCCTCAATTTTTCTTTTTTTGAATCCTTTAAACTTTTTGAATAAGTTTTTTCAAAAAAATCTATTTTTACCGTTTTTTAGGTGCATAACTACTAAGTAATGTTATTTATAATATGATAATTGATAAAAAAAATTTAATAAATATATACAGTGCTAGTCAAAAGTCCGTACCCCCCCTTGTATCTTTTGGACGGTTATAGCTATAATAGTGAAATTTGGAGGGAGGAAATAAACGGACGTAAGCTTCTTAACTAGTCATGACAGGTGACGTAACAGTGACAGATGACTTTACAGCGCCACTGTGACAGATAATTTTAAATGGGACCTTATGGCAAGTGATACCTCGTTTGAAAGGTATTGAAAATACCTATTCAGTCATACTAATTTTGTTTGAGTTTAAGCTAATTTTGATGAATAAATGAAATAAATATAAAATTGTCGTTTCGCATTTAATTAAAAAAAAATCAAAATTCCGCCTATGATTACTTGTCAAAAAGGTTGACGTTGACGTAAAAACTACTAGAGAATTGAAAAACGTCATCTCTTTGACAAAAAAACCCATAGGCGGACATTTGAATTTTTATTAATTAAATGCGAAAGTACAATATTATATTTATTTAATTTTTTCACCAAAATCAAAATCAACTTAAACCCAAAAAAATTAGTATAACTGAATAGGTATTTTGAATACCTTTCAAATGAGGTATCACTTGCCATAAAGTCCCATTTAAAATTATCGGTCACAGTGGCTCTGTAACGTCATCTGTCACTATTACGCCACCTGTCATGACTAGTTAAGAAGCTTACCTCCGTTTATTTCCTCCCTCCAAATTTCACTATTATAGGTATAACCAATGCTGTTTTTCTGACGGTACGCGCCGGTACGCCGTACCGGTACCTCTTGGGACAAAAAAATAAAAAAATCAACAAATTTCTGAACTTTTGCTACCAAAACCTTGCTACCAAATAGCGTTAAAACGCCATTATTGAGGATAAATTTAACAAGTTTTCCCGGGGGTGGACACCTCTTATGAACAATCCCCAGACCCCCAGGAACATTGCGTACCGGAACCTAAGCGTACCGGAACCTTATATTGTTACAAAAACAGCACTGGGTATAACCGATCAAAAGATACGAGGGGGGGTACGGACTTTTGACTAGCACTGTATATAATTTATTATATAAAAAATAAAAAGTTTATAATGAAAAACTGAACACACTTTTGCGTAATTATTTATTACTAATAAATACATTTTTTATTCACTTTTTTTAAACCAATGTGAAAGTTTTGCTCCTGCTCTTCCATTTGACACCTATAGAATGGTTCTAACATTATTTTTTTCCGACTTATGTTATTGCAAAAAAAGCTCTCTGGGATAAACAATTTGAATAAAATTTAAATAATTGAATGAATCGCTTTGAAATTTTTGTCACATATTAAGCACCAAAGAACCCTCATTTGACAAAAATTTCGAAGCCCTATACTTATTTTTAGAATAGTTATTGCGAAATTAATTTTTTTTTGAAATGTCAACCTTTTTTCGCAATTATATTAACAATAAATGAGTGTATTAAACTTTGCCATACGCCATTTTAAAGCCTTTTCCATTCTCTCGAAGATATTTGTACTAAGAAAACCATGTATTACTGTTTTCCATTAATTTGCAAAAAAAAAGGAAAAAAACTGTTTTTTGACACTAAATTGTTTATAAATAAAAATGACCGCCAGATCCTACGCAGGAAATAGTTATAATTAAATTTGTTCTTACAGGTATTACCTGTCCAAAAAATGCTTCAGTACCCTGGCTGTTGAAGTGTCATGGGAAAAACCTTATTACCCTGGACCATAATGACTAAAACTAGTTTTATGTAAATGAAGACGTTTCTTTGCAATAATCATTTCAGTTTAAAACTAAGGTAAAGAATAGTTAAGTGCTATGTTTGGTTTATATAGTGCAGCAGTGTGGACACTAACAGTAACGAGCATGAACGTAATTGAAGCATTAATTGTAGGCGGAAATGTGGATTCGTAGGCGGATGCTGAAGATACCTTGAACAGCAAGAAAAACTAGTGAGGAAGTACTAAAGAGGGTCAACTGCTAAAGACTGTTACCCATCGAAAAATGTCTTATCTGGGACATATAGTGAGGTAAATCGATATAGAATACTATAATTGATCCTTAAATGCAAAATAGAGGGCTGTAGGAGTGTAGGAAGAAAACAAATTTCTGTTCTTGGTTAAAAAACGTTCGTGAATAGTCGCATGGAGATATCAAATGCAGGACAATAATTATTCCATGCTGCATGATTGAGAAGCCTTCGCAATGGGGATCGCCAACGTCGGATATCTGAAGAAGAAGAGACAATCTAAAAACAAGACAACAGTCGGAAATAGAAAATGACCTGAGTAACGATTGAAAATAGCAGCTAATTGCATTGTTACCTCACAATCATTAAGATGAGCAATAAAACAAAAATCTCTTAAACAATAAATCGAAGATCTAAATACTTTTGAAATCTGACAACACAGCCGCGACCTCGGGAAGACCATTAAGAACGAGTTTTGCACAGTGGTGCCAGTTCATTGGCACAGTTCCTCTTTGGCGACTGCTTGACTTAACTGTGTTACGTAATGTGTAAATGCTAAACAGAGTGGGTATGGTTCGTTGAATTGAATGGATGAATGTGTAGAACTTGTTTCAAGCGAGTATTTATATTTAAAAGGCACTGATCTCAGATCTCGACTTGGTTGGATGTATTATGTTAAATGTAGATGTAGATAAGTTAAATGAAACATATTATTTTAGACTTTAAAGTATTTCATTTTGTGATATTTTCAAATAAAATCTATGTCACTGTACACTATTCTTGTTGGGTGCCTGCATGAAGAGACATAACAGAAACTCCATTATTACACGGAGGCCATATGCCTTCTTCCTCTTCTTGACTGCCTTTACTATTAGAAATATAAGATAATAAAAGGTACAAATAAAAGATAAAAACTATTTTTATTTTAACCGAACCGAATTATTACAATAATATACAGTGATGAGCGCGCTAATAACCGACAGAATAACGCAAAAGATAGAACACACGTTAAGTTGTGAGATAAAAAGAAATGAAACTAGTGGAGATGGGAGATTTAGCGATAGAAACTTATAAAATTACATTATACTTATTGTTTCCCACCTTTAGACGTATCGGACGAGTTTGGCAATTGCCACTGTCGCAGTGACATTTTTAGTTGACATACTCCTTTGATACGTCTAAAAGTGGGAAACAAGAAGTATAATGTAATTTTATAAGTTTCTATCGCTAAATCTCCCACCTCCACTAGTTTCATTTCTTTTTATCTCACAACTTAATATTATGTTTTCCATCTTTTGCGTTATTTTGCCGGTTATTAGCGCGCTGATCACTGTATACAAAGAAATTAAGAGATGTGTTTCCTCTACAAAATATTCTAACAGACTGAATACCAAAAACAGAACTAACACTGTTCTCACATTCATATGTAACTTGGCACTTTTATGCAATTTTTAGGCAAGAGTTCTGTGTATCGAATTAAGTTTTATGATTCTGGGTCGGCAGGCCCTTGAAGACTGCGTATTATTTATTTAAGCAACGACAACAAAAATAATAATTTATAGTTGAATATCAGATTCCAACATTTACAACTTGGGATAAGTCTTGGCCTCACCCTCTATAGCCCTTCATCTTCTACGCTTTTGCGCTTCAATTTCCCAGTGTTGTAACCCAATCCTAGATAAATCGGCTTCAATATCATCCTTCCATCTTTTTCTGAGACGGCCTACTGATCTACCGTCTGGTTTCTCAAAAAACACTTCTTTAACACTCTGTCTTCCTTTTATCTTACCACCACTAGGGAAAGTTACCCGGTAGTTTCCCTGTCATCTCATCCAACACAAACGAGGATTAAATAATGACTAAGCACCGAGGCTTGGTGCAATCCTACTTTCTCATGGGTCTCCTTATCAGCCTCTCCCATACCTGCCATAACACTATTTCCTTTCCTTTCCTTCGTACATGCCTCTCACAATTTTCACATAACGTCGGTCTAATGAGCAAATTGCCTAAGTCCATTTTTTCCGAAAATTGTTTTTTGGTGTCATCTAGTAGTAGACGGTAAAAGATACCGCCTGACAATTCCCACAAGCGCCATTATTTTTTTATTTCGCGCCAATTTTGCTAAACGAATTTTTCTGAAGTCCAAACGTTCTTTTTCATTCAGACGAATATTGCCTATGTCAGTGTTTCTGAAGTTGTTTTGATTGAAAACGTTAAAAAATGTAAGTAAATAAATATATTTTGACTATTATTATTAATATGGATATAGTATATAAGTAGAAAGTTTGTTTAAATATTTTGTTTAACTAATTTTGGTCAATTATTATGTATTGCATGGAGTTAGGCAATTTTCTCTTTTTTTAATTTTGTTCAAAAGTTTTTTGTCTCTCCTGTAAAATTTTCAATTTGTGACTTACGCAATTTACTCATTAGACCGACGATATGTATCATCGGGAAAACCGTTCTTATTTATAATGAAAATTACAACTATTGTTGATCTGTCTTGCATAAATCCAGATTTAATATAAAAAATGTTCAAGTTGCAGCCTATTACAGGACAACATGAACTAGAATTTCTTTACATGACTTAAAAGTTTGTTACTTAATTAACTTTGGTTAGGAAGTCAGCTATCGATCAATCAATATGATAAAATGATTATTTTTGGAAAAGATTAGCAAAGATAAGTATACGCTGATATATTTGGAGATAAAAAACCAGAAATACGAAGTCTTGTCTTAAGTAGGACCGTTTAAGCTTAACATTGATAAGTTTATAATATACGCATGTTTTTGTTATTGAGCCATATTCAATTGTATTGTATAATATATCTACATATGTTTAACTTTAACCCCAAACGACTAACTGTAGACGAACTGTACACTGTACCAGACTTCGTGGATTGTCAACGCCTTTGAAGCGGCTACCTCAGCAATACTTTTAAATACATGTGAAGGTATAGCATGGGCGCCCATATAAAAATTTTCAGGGGGGGGAAGACGTGAAGATTTTGCACATTACATTTTGTACACTATGGATAACAGTATATAGTTTAAAGCACCCAAAAAGCTAGGGGGGCCAACGGCCCCCCTGCCCATGGGTATGGGCGCCTATGAGGGATAGGAATACCAATCCGAAACGACTTCTTGTACACATTAAGTTTTGCAGATGCCCAAGTGGTAACGGCCCAAGATGAAGAAGGTCCATTCTATATGCTCCGAAAACTAAAAGAGGAATAATACACCTAAAAAAGACCTAGGCCTAGGAGGGTCTTTTGTAGGTGTATAAACTGAGAAGATAAAAAGAAGAATGGTCAGAATAGAACAAGACATACATACCTACATTAAAGAAAAACATTTAACTTGGTATGGGTATGGACATATATTTGACCATTAGGTATGGACATAATATTTGCTGTGTTAACATGTATTTCTAAATCGATTATGGTGGAACTTTTCTTTGTTCCCCTTGTTTATTATTATTGTATTATTAATAATGTGCATAAAGTCAGGACCGCCGAGAGGGATGAGCGGGCCCCGGTAAGAAGCGAAGAACGAGCCCACGGCAAAAAGTGAAAAGCGAAAAAAATTGTTTAATTTTTATGGAAATAAAATTATCAATAACAAATAATAAGAAACATTTCAAATATAACTTTTATTAAATTTTAATTATATTTTTATAATAGTGAAAAGATTTATAATACCGGTGCTTTTTCGAGTTTTTTGATTGGCAAAGATGTCCATAATTTTCGAAAAATCACATGATTTTACCAAATCATTCTCAGTGCACAAAGTTGCTAGGTCAGTTAACTGATCCTGTTTCATTTTAGATCTCATAGCATTTTTTATGCGAGAAAAAAAACTAAAGAATATTTTCCCTTTTTGCGATTTCCACCGGTAATGTGCAAAATATTCTTGACGCTATAACGACGTTAGGAAATAATGACTCCAATTTGGGATGTTTAATTTTATTAAGTGAATCTATTGGAGAAAGTTGAGATTCACAAATATTCTCCTTGTATATCGCTCTATCCTCTTCTTTATAAAACTTGCGCCATATATTTTTTTTATATTGTCGTTATGTATATTCATCTCAGAATGTCCATAAAATGTTAAATAGCGAATTTCAATTGCTGCATTAAATCTTCTGGTTAAGTTGCTTATTATACAATCTGTGACCATATTAAAGCTCAATCTCTCTATCTCTCTCTTGGACCATCACTCCAAGTGGAGTATTGGGCCATTGGGCGCATCTACGTTTCTTGGCCGATGGTGTAATATGCAGCAAAAAATTTAGGGTAATATTTCAGGAGCAAAAAAACAATAAAAATTACGTCTTTGGTCTGGTCGACGCCGGGCCCCTTACATCGCCGGGCCCCGGTAAAACGTACCGGCTGTACCCCCTCGCGGCGGGCCTGCATAAAGTATCTGCATATTATACAAATTTTTATAAATCAATTCTCAATCAAGCCAATTGAACTTTAACGGAAAATTTCTCAAGAAACTTGAACTCTGGGTGTATCGGAAAATCCTATCAATAAGTTGGGTGAATAGAATTCGTAACAGTTTTGCATCGGATGGGAAAAGTTACGGAAGTCATCAGAACAATTAAAAATCGCAAACTTGCATATTTTGGCACTCAGGCACCTCAGAGAGATATAATATAAAAAGTAAAGTTTTCAATCCTAATAGCAACATTAATAATATTGAAAAATATTAAAAATATTACTAAAAGATTTTTAAATTGAAAACTTATTGGTCCATTTCCCTGGTGGCACCTCCATGGCTTCTAAAATTTGCAAGCCAGATGGATGCTGCAGTGAAGACAAGAGGGAATTCTAAAAAGTTGCAATTCTCAACCCCCGTCTGCAGCTTGGTAAAGTTCCAACGGAAAATGGACCTAGTTACTCTATAGGAGTAATACTAATATAAAATAAAAATGTATACCATTTTTTGTATACCATTTTGGTATACAATGTATACCATCGGAGAGGCGTAGGCCTCTCCGATGATGACTCCAATAAGAGTCGAAAATCGTCGATTCAGAGTGCTGGACTGCGCTCCGTATTCTAAGTGAAAAATAAGATTGTTTTGCCTTCGCATTGCAACTGAATAAAAATTGTATACATTTTTACAGTTGAGTCCGGGAATCTTTACCCGTGCGTCATCATTTAAAGCATAAGAAATAAGTCGATGATAAGTCAGAAATTGAAATTTACTAAACGCAACAGTAATCCACTAAGCCTGGGTTTCCTCGAAAGCGGCACCGACAAACAGCGATCGTAGCACTGCGATGAATTACGTCCGTTTACGGTGACAAATTCAAGGTTCTTCACTGGGGCAATGGAATGTGCAAGCTCAGCAAGCGGTGGCTTCCAACGCATCCTTGGAAACCAACGCTATTATTTTGCATGCTACAGTTTTTTATGATGTCATTCATCGCAGTGTTACGATCGGAGGTTGTCGGCACCGCTTTCGAGGAAACCAGCGCTTTATGTCACTTGCTGTTGCGTTTAGTAAATTTCAATTTCCGACTTATCATCGACTTATTTCGTATGCTTTAATTTAAATGATGACGCACGGGTAAAGACTCGTGGACTCAACTGTATTTTAGATATAATCGTTGATTGAAATATTAATATTTCAATCAACGATATAATATATGTACTTCTTACTTCTTTTAGTAATACACGGCAAGATAGACGGAAGAAGTGGGTCAGGTCGATGAAAAACGTCATGGCTTAAAAACCTGAGAGAATGGTTTAACAGATCCTCTTCATTCCTTTTCTGTGCTGCCGTCAACAAAGTTACTAAAGCCAATTTGATAGCCAACGCTCGATAATCGAGCACGGCACACGAAGAAGAAGATAAATCAATTCAGTAGTTTACTCGCACAAATTTAAATTCTTCCTTTTACTTTTTCGGAAAAAAATGTCTGATTTCTACAAAATTCATTTAACCTACAAAAAAGTGGTACCACGTTTTGAATATTACCAGCGGTTCATTCTATTTAGATAGAAATTTACTACTGATTTAAACAAATACCACGTTCAGAGATGACACAGATATGGTACCGAAGGAGTGGCTTGATTAACTTCCAAAGCAGTACAACGCAGTAGTTTCAGCACGAATCGGTTCCAAAAACGACTCGCAAAACAAAAAGAGGAAAATATTGCTTTATACAGGGTGTTTGGTAAAGAATGGGCCATAGCTTAACCTCAGTTACCTGAGGTTAAAATAGGCCGATTTAAGCTAACTTACCTTAGTACAAAAGTTGATAATAACCGAGATACAGGGTGTCAAATGTTAAACTTTTTTTTTATTTATTATTGAATATTTCCTGACAGGTATGAGCTAACAACATGAAATTTGGTATATGGGGGTTTTTTGGGTCGAGAAAACTAAATTCCCTACCAAAAATTATGTATTGCCCAGAGGGCGCCACATACGCCTTTCAGCACTCATTTATTACGTTCAATTTTTTTTATCCCTCACTCTGTATAATTTTGACATTAAAATTTTTATTCTCCTATTAGTTTTACTTAAAAAAGGTATACTTCTTTCATCTCCCTAAACTCAACCGTTTTCGAGACAAACGCATTTTAAATCTGCGATACACCATCATTTTTAGCATATCATTGTACACCCGAACAATAACTTAAAACCATAAAATTATCCAAAAATGTATCGCAAATTTCTTCAAATGGAATTTGCGATGCAATGACATAAATTTGAGAACTGGCATAATTATTATGGTTTTAAGTTATTTTTCGGGTGGAACTACAATGATATTATGCTAAAAATGATGGTGTATCGTAGATTTAAAATGCGTTTATCTCGAAAGCGGTTGAGTTTAGGGAGATGAAAAAAGTATATTTTTTAAGTAAAACTAATAGGAGAATAAAAATTTTAATGTCAAAATTACACAGAATGAGGGATAAAAAAAATGGAACGTAATAAATGAGTGCTGAAAGGCGTATGTGGCGCCCTCTGGACAATACATCATTTTTGGTAGGGAATTTAGTTTTCTCGACCCAAAAAACCCCCACATACCAAATTTCATGTTGTTATCTCATACCTGTCAGGAAATATTCAATAATAAATAAAAAAAAGTTTAACTTTGACACCCTGTATCTCGGTTATTATAAATTTTGTACTAAGGTAAGTTAGCTTAAATCGGCCTATTTTAACCTCAGGAACCTGAGGTTAAGCTATGGCACATTCTTTACCAAACACCCTGTATAATAAGTATCCGAGATGAAGCAGGATCATTAATTATTATTATACAATTCGGATAAAATATGCTAATGAGTTGTGAAGTTTTTTATTTAATTAGCCGTATCAACCATTGTTTTGACAAAGGTAATAATTCAGATTTTAATACTCGTTATGCGTTCATTTGTTTTTGCTAACAATTCTATTTGAGCTTCCATATGGGGTATCTGATTATTACCATAATATACATTATGTGGTTTTCGCTATGTTGATGCCATGTTACTCACGCTCACTCCATCTACAATATTCACTAAGCCTTGCAGCTCCTCTATATTGTTCTCTATTATAGCCGTATCGTCAGTCTATTCTTAAATAATTAATAGAAAGACCAATATTTTTTATGCCCTTTTCCTTCTGTTGTGCACGCTGACATATCTTTTCTATATAAATGTAGCATAGTAGTGGGGAGAGTACAAACAAAGCTCTCTTTGCATTTAACGTACTAATCCAGAGATGCTTCGATGTGAACCAGGATATGTATACGTCTGTTTCATACATTGCAACAAGGCTTTCGATAAAGTCCGCCACAAAGAGCTAATGGATGTCCTCAAAGCAAAAGAATTAATACAATGACCTTCGAATTATAGCAAATCTATATTATAAACAGTAAACGAACACACATCAGAAGAGTTCGAAATTAAAAGAGGAGTGCGACAGGGGTGTGTATTGTCACCACTACTATTCAATGTATTGTCACCACTAATATTCAATGCATATTCTGAAGAAATTATGAAAAGAGCTCTTGAAGGAAAAACAACATAAATAAAGGTAAATGGAACGCCAATTAACATTATGTAGATATGCGGACGATACTATCATAATAGCAGACAACCTCCAAGACATCCAAAACCTAATGATCAAGATAGTTGAGTATGGAGAAGAATATGGATTATCAATAAATATGTCAATAAACATCAAGAAAACTAAATTTATGAGAATATCAAAAACTCAAACCCAAAATAATGATGAAAGCCTGACAATTAAAGGTAAAACTTTAGAACAAGTTGAAAACTGCAACTATCTTGGCACAATAGTTAATCACACAAACGATTACTGCAAAGAAATCAAAGTTCGAATAGAGAAAGCAAGAAAAAACTTCAATAAAATGAGAAAAGTACTTTGTGCAGGAGAACTGAAATTAGACTTGAGAGTTAGGCTGACAAGGTGTTATATTTTCTCGACTCTGCTTTACGCGATAGAAGCATGGACACTTAACGCGTCGACTACTAAAAAGTTGGTAGCATTTGAACTGTGGGTGTATAGAAGAATCCTGAAGATATCATGGACCGAGCATGTAACAAACAACGAAGTCATGAGAAGAGTCCGCAAAAGAATGGAAATATTGGAAACCATCAAGACACGAAAGCTGCAATATCTGGGGCATGTTATGCGTAATGAGAGATACAACATACTTCAATTAATTATACGAGGGGAAATTCAGGACAAGAGAAGTGTAGGAAGGAGAAAAATCCCATGGTTGCGTAACTTGAGGGAATGGTACGGTGCACATTAACCGAATTATTCAGAGCAGCAGCATCTAAGATCAGAATAACCATGATCATTGCCAATCTCCGACCCGTGTTGAGCTGCCCCCCCCCACTTGCAAAAATTAAAAAACAAATAGCCCTGATTTATGAGCTATTTATGAGCTTTCATATTCCGCAAACTAAAAATTTTGAGCTCGTTCCACTGAGCAGGAATTTAATACTTTAGTGGGGGGGGCTGAGTCAGCCCCCCCCACTACTTAAAAATAGTAATATTGAATCGGTTTTTGCGGCAGAATTACGAGCTATTTATGAGCTCTTGAAATTATATAGTTTCGATTTTTGAGCTCATCCCCTTCTAGAGACCGACCGATTGTGACTTTTTTGGCCGAAGCCGATGCCGAAGTTCGGCCTGAAGGATACCTTCGGCCGAAGCCGAAGCCGAAGCCTAAGCCGAAGGTGACTAAATATTTGCATTTATAGTAGGGATAGTCGATGGTCGATGTTTTGCAGTCAAAACACCAGTAATCTTGAGTTTTAACAAATACAATAAAATGATTATAGTTTCTCAGAATTTTACTACGTGAGAAATATTCAAATGAAGATCTTTGAAACCTCTTGGCCTATTGTTAAAATTTATATCCTACCTACTACCTGAAAGTTTGTTTTGGTTTATTAGGGTATAAAATAGGGTGTAAATATTTTTCAAAGTATCAAAGGCTCGCCGAAGCATATTGTTTAGAGATTATTTATATAGTATAGTATACTCGGAGCATTTTATTGTTCCACCTTCGGCAAAACCTTCGGCTTCGTTTTGGCCGAAGCCGAATTTTGGCCGAAGGTTTAAATATTGGCCGAAGGTGGCCGAAGCCGATTAATCGGTCGGTCTCTATCCCCTTCACCCCCAAACAACCCTTTAATTGATTTAACTTAAGAGAAAAATGCTGAGAAACTTAAAATATATCGTATTGAGGATATAATTCCTATAGCTTATATTAAACTATTAAATCACGTGCATTTCGATTATTGAGCTACAACCCCTTCGCAAGAAAACCACCCTATCTTCCCGGCTCAAGAGAAAGTTGTACTTAAAATGCATTAAATTAATTATTTGGCGACTACATATCATTTAATAATTTATAAGCTCCCAAATTACGCGCATTTAGATCAATAAATTGCAATTTATTTTGTATAGTGCAGTCACTGAAGGTAAAAACCAACGATTACCTTCAATTTCGGTGAACTTTCATCGATTTTCACGAGAATTGGTCAGTGGTTAGAGGATACCTCAAGAAACAAAGGTGACATGGTACCACCTTGCTCCTTTACCCTGAGGGTGGATACCGCCCCTTCTCGGGGGTGAAAATTATTTTATAAAAAATAACTGCACAAATCTATAAAAGAACAAATTAAAAGCAAACTTTATTATATAAAGTTATTAAAATAAGTCAATACTTTTTAAGTTATAATAGATTAAAGATTTTAATTATTCGTGAAAAAAAAATGCATGTTTTGAAGCGGTTTTTCGTAAATCACTGAAAAACTGTAAGTTTTTACAAAAAAGTTAATAGTAGTTTAATTCGTATAGCTTATATTCTAAGAATACACTCTTAAATCACGCGCCTTTCGATTATAGAGCTACAACCCCTTCGCAAGAAAACCATCCCATATTCCCGGCTTAAGAGAGAGTTGTACTTAAAATAATTTAAATTAATTATTTGGCGACTACATATCGTTTAATAATTTATGAGCTCGCAAAATATACGCATCTCAATTATTGAATTGCCATTTTCTTTCTATAGTGCAGTCACTGAAGGTAAAAATCAACTATGACCTTCGATTTCGGTAAATCTCCATTCATTTTCACGAAAATTGGTGAGCGGATAGAGGATACCTCAAGAAACAAAATAACAATAACAACTTAGCCAGGGGTATATGTCACCCCTTCCCGGGGGTGAAAATTACTTTATTAAAAATAACCCCACAAATCAAGAGAGGGACAAATTCTAAGCAAAATTTTTTATATAATGTTATTAAAATAAATCAATACTTTTTGAGTTATTAAAGATCAAATATTTTAATTTTTGTGAAAGAAAATGCACGCTTTAAAGCGATTTTTCATAAATAACTTAATAACTGTAAGTTTTTGCAAAAAAAAATTTTCATCACTAAAATTGAAGCTAATAAAAAATATAATAAATTGCTGACTTGAAAAACCCTTTAATGTAAATTTAAAGTAAGTTGTAGGTAATTAAATGTATAGTTTTTTCTGCGACTATTCAAATCTAAGGATTCAAGCTTAAATAACGGGAAAGAGATGCATTTTATAGCACTTACTAAATACTTGTCAAAGTACTTAGAAATACCTATCAAATGAGCTCCAGAAAAAGTTGATAGCATCAAAATTTATACAGTTTTTGAGTTATTTATGAAAAATCGCTTTAAAGCATGCATTTTCTTTCACAAAAATTAAAATATTTGATCTTTATTAACTCAAAAATATTTATTTATTTTAATAACATTATATAACAAATTTTGCTTAGAATTTGTCCCTCTCTCGATTTGTGGGGTTATTTTTAATAAAGTAATTTTCACCCCTGAGAAGGGCTAAAACCGCAAGTTGTTATTGTCAATTCGTGAAAATTAATGGAGATTTACCGAAATCGAAGGTCATAGTTGATTTTTACCTTCAGTGACTGCACTATAGAAAGAAAATGGCAATTCAGTAATTGACATGCGTATATTTTGCGGCTCATAAATTATTAAACGATATGTAATCGCCAAATAATTAATTTAAATTATTTTAAGTACAACTCTCTCTTAAGCCGGGAATATGGGATGGTTTGCTTGCGAAGGGGTTGTAGCGAGTTTATTCTTAGAATATAAGCTATACGAATTAAACTACCATTAACTTTTTTGTAAAAACTTACAGTTTTTCAGTGATTTACGAAAAACCGCTTCAAAACATGCATTTTTTTCACGAATAATTAAAATCTTTGATCTTTAATATCTTAAAAAGTATTGACTTATTTTAATAACTTTATATAATAAATTTTGCTTTTAATTTGTTCTTTTATAGATTTGTGCAGTTGTTTTTTATAAAATAATTTTCACCCCCGAGAAGGGGCGGTATCCACCCTCGGGGTAAAGGCGGAAGGTGGTACCATGTCACCTTTGTTTTTTGAGGTATCCTCTAACCACTGACCAATTTTCGTGAAAATCGATGAAGGTTCACCGAAATTGAAGGTAATCGTTGATTTTTACTTTCAGTGACTGCACTATACAAAATAAATTGCAATTTACTGAGCTAAATGCGCGTAATTTGGGAGCTTATAAATTATCAAATGATATGTAGTCGCCAAATAATTAATTTAATGCATTTTAAGTACAACTTTCTCTTAAGACGGGAAGATAGGGTGGTTTTCTTGCGAATGGGTTGTAGCTCAATAATCGAAATGCACGTAATTTAATAGTTTAATATAAGCTATAGGAATTATATCCGCAATACGATATATTTTAAGTTTTCTCAGCATTTTTCTCTTAAGTTAAATCAATTAAAGGGTTGTTTGGGGGTGAAGGGGATGAGCTAAAAAATCGAAACTATATAATTTCAATAGCTCATAAATAGCTTGTAATTCTACCGTAAAAACCGATTCAATATTCCTATTTTTAAGTAGTGACTCAGCTGACTCAGCTCCCCCCACTAAAGTATTAAATTCCTGCTCAGTGGAACGAGCTCAAAATTTTTAGTTTGCGGAATATGAAAGCTCATAAATAGCTCATAAATCAGGGATATTTGTTTTTTAATTTTTGCAAGTGGGGGGGGGGCAGCTCAACACGGGTCAATCTCCGTGTCGCGGAGATTGCACGTACAGAAGATGACTTCAACGGGGAATATTGTGTGAAGCCCTCAATGTAAGTAACGCTCTTGTCAATATCGTCTGTAAAAATCATTGGAAAGTACGTCTAAAGAAATTTACACATTGGTAAGCACCACCGATTAAAGAAACAATTAGGTATGATGAAAGGTTAAACTAAAAACCATTAAAGGTTATCGCCAATTATTTCTCGAAAAGGTTAAATACAACTTATCAAAAACACGCTCCATTGCAATTGGTATGACTTTATTACTAAATTAAGATTTAATTTATTTCTGATTAAAAGTTAATCACAAGCTGACTCACTGTTTTTATAATAAAAATATTGTGCAAGTTTATATGTATAACAACTTGCGTTTTGAATAACATTGGGTTTCCTTGTATTTATTTGCATGTAAATCTGAACCACATCCTTTTGATATGTAACTTTTTTATTTTAGTAGAGTTATCAGTGTATTTATCTGAAAAGTACACAACTTATCACAATATTTCCGCGCAGACTTCCACAAAGTTGTCCATTTATTTACCAATTTTTTCATTGCTATGGTAAGATTACTTCTGGAACGTCTTTATCTGCCACCTTTCTCTGTTGCCAATTACTGACTCTATTACTTATAATAATTAACGCAGATAACCAACTTATACTAGCTGTGAATGAAGTCGAAATAAGCCCGAAATAATCGAACGACTAACCCAGATAAGCAAAGACCTCGGACTTAAACTTAACATCGGAAGAACCAAAACAATGATCCTAGACAGGGCAAATATAAACCAATCAGTGGCGAATTTCGAAGTAGTAGATAGATTTGTTTAGATTGTGATCTGAACAGTTATTATAGACCAATAACACTACTGAACACCATGTATAAACTGCTTACAAAAATTATACAGTATGTACATTGTTCAGCTGGACATAGGGAATATACATTGAGAGAATTATTGATGGATTCGACCGTTACTTGATGGAAGTTCATTTTATCTCACAATAAAACACTGAAAACTTTTGTTTTCTATACTTCCACAAAATTTATTATTTACAACTATCTGACTACAGCTGTTTCGGCAGAGTGCCTTTCTCAAGTGATATAATTTACAATGTGTTTGAGAGAATTGTGGCAACTGCGCTAACCTGTGTTAGTTGAGTGGTTGAACCTTTTGTTCGAGTACGAGTTTTTGGTACAATAGAGCTGTTAGAAGGAATAGAATGACTCGAGTTTTGAAGCAAGGCTCTCCATAAATAAATCAAAAACAAAGTTTATGATTAATGGGTTAATAATTTTACTTTAATTTTTAAAATATTTTTATTTAAAAACTAATTTCAAAACTAAACAGTTTTCCCATCCCGTTAGGCCAAAAATATTTAGCTACTGCATTGTCATATTTTGACGTTTATTTGTGTCAGTCGAAATGAGTTGTCAATTTTGAGGTTAATGCCCCTTAATGCTAACAAACATTATTGTCATCGAGAGAGCTCAGTTGCCACAATTATCTCAATATGTATAATACAATGTATGTATTTATGTATCTAAATATATACAATGTATGTTCCCTATATGTCCAGCTGAATGATTTACGTACTGTAGCAAACAGATTAACAGGAAAGCTAGACAGATACCAATGTAGAGATCAAGCTGGATTCAGAAAGGGATACAACATAAGAGACCACTTGCTAACAATAGAAATACTCATTGAACGCGCTAATGACTACAGAATACTGCTATATATATATTGCTTTTGTGGATTTTGAAAAGGCCTTTAACAGTACTGAGCACTGGGCCATACAATCCTTGTTAATAAATGGAAGTATCGTCTATCGATACACAAAAATGTTGAAAAAGATCTACGAAAAGGCAAGAATCACAATAAAACATCTACACCAAAACACCAAACCAATAAAAATAAATAGAGGAACTAAGCAAGAGGACCGAATATCCCCAAAATTATTTACATAAGCACTAGAAGATCTATTAAAAAAACTTGAATGGAACAACAAAGGCATCAACATCAATGGACAACTGCTGAATAAACTGAGATATGCGGATGACATAGCGGTGATAAAGACAATAGGAAAGATCTTAACAAAATGATAACACAGTTGGACAAGAAAGCAAACGATATAGGTCTAAAAATGAACTACACAAAAACTAAATATATGACAAATGTAGAAGAAAACAACGAAACCATGCAAATAGGAACAAGTACAATAGAGAAAGTCAAGGAGTACATACACATACCTAGGGCAATTAATGAAACTGAGTAACGAAAATCAAACAGTTCAAATCAATCAGACATTCGGAAAAATGAGTTGTATCCTGAAAAACCAGAAATATGCCCAATACCTCCGCACAAAAGTATATGATCAATATGTCCTACCAGTACTTACATATAGAGCACAGCTATGGACCTTCACAAATAAAAATATGGAAAAGATGGCCAAGACTCAAAAAGGAAATGGAAAGGCAGATGCTGGGTATCAAGCTAAGTGATAAAAAGAAAAATACATGGATCAGAAACAAAACCAAAGTGAAAAACGTAAACAAACATGCAGCTACTCTCAAATGGAAATTTGCAGGACACAACAGCAGACAAAGAGACGGAAGATGGAATGAAGCGATAACCCACTGAAGACCTTGGGACCATAAAAGAGAAAAGGGTAGACCACAGATGAGATGGTCGAATGGCCTAAAAAGATACGCAAGGACCAGATGGGACAGGATTAGCACTGAACCGAGAAGAGTAGAAAACTAAGGGGGAGGCCTACTTTGGACAAATGAAGGACAATAGATAGATAGATAGATAGATAGATAGATAGATAGATAGATAGATAGATAGATAGATAGATGGACAGATTTGTATACTTAGGCTCCCTGATAACCAAAAATAGCGATATCTCCAAAGAAATCAAGCATAGACTAGCAGTGGCTCGAACCGTAACAGCTAAATTAGTTAAAATGTGGAAAAATCGAACAATAACAAGGAGTTCAGATTGGTCAATGCCGTTATTTTTCCCATTATATGCAGCTGAAACTTGGGCTCAAAAAAATCGATAGAAGTAAAATTTAAGCCTTCAAAATGTGGGACTACAGAAGAGGGAATTCTACGCGTAACCTAGACAAAATATAGAACCAACCTGTCAATTCTGGAAGGGCTTAATTTAAAAGACTATAAAATTTATCTTTTTACGAAAAAACTATCCAACACTATCTCATACTTCCCAAACACGCTCAATCTATAAAATTTTAGCGAGTTTAAAAAAGAAAAAATTGTGTTAGGCAAACAACGAGAGCCAACAACCTTCTAGGAACTATTTATAGAGAAGCTGTTTTTTAATTTTCCGTTCTGAACGATTGGACCGACAAAAATGAAACGGATAGAATATTTCAACCAATTATTTAATCGAATAATTGTTTTTTCGATACAGCAATTTGCCACAATTCATAAATGAAAGAAGCCATAGGTTGTATAGCAGTAGATTCTAGAATTCGAATAAAGACGTTTAACATTTTATAGGCTTAGTTTATTTCTAGTCATTGTCATTAATGAAAATTCTACGGCATACAATAATTATGATCGTCGTACGATTAGATACACATAATTTTATATACAGTGCGAGTTTTAAGTATGGAACGCCTCAATTATCTCGGAAACGGCTTGCACGATTTTTATAGACCTTAGTGCAATTTTAGTGAGTAAAGGGTCCTTAGTCCATGGCGCATCTGTTTTGAGATGGAAGTTGAGAGGTGACTCATATTTTTTTGCAGAAATTGCTTGGAATTAACTCATAATAATAATTGAGTTATCCTCCCATTTAAAAAGGTCCGGAACATTGTTTAAATAATCAAAATGTCAAAAAATGAAGGAAAAATTCGAATTTTTTCTTTTGATTATAACTTTAAAAGTATTCACTTCCGAGGAAAGTTGCACTGACATAAAAGTTGGGCATTGGCTAAAACTTTAAAAATTGTCACCCTTGTTGCAAAATAGCAATAATTGCGAAAAAAACCATAAAAAACAAGTATTCGCATTTTACGTTTTTCAAACATTTCTGCTACATGTGGGACCTTCATATTTTACCCAGAAAAACTATATAATATAGTAAAAGAATACAGTAAATTTCATTAAGATCGGTTTAATAGATATTGCAAAATAAATTTTGCAATCAAGCTTTAGCAAAAAAAATTCATTTTTTCAAAATGTTGTAGGACTGAAAATAAAGCAGATCGCAAGTTGATTTTTTTTTACATATAGAAGCATACTGTACCTACCTTTCATTTGCCATTTGTAAAATTAAAATCGGTTAACTAACACGGCGTCAGGAATTTTTTTAAATAAACATTAATTTTTGGTGCTACGCGCAGGACAGCGGTGTTCGATTCACACAAGTTGATTTCCACCAAAATTTCTTCCAATCTTTATCTAATATATATTATTATATATATTATTATTTATCTAATATATATCTAATATATCTTACTCTATATTTTGTTGTATTTTAATATTTTAATTCCACAAAAATTAAACTAATTTGACTATTATTTGCACGTATGTTTAAAAATAATAAACTTTTATTCTCTAAGTTAAAACATATGAACAAAGAAAGTTTTTGCTAAAAAAAGTGTTATTTCAAAGCACAGAGTATGTGTTTTTATTTTGCAATAAACAAATTTATTTATTTATTTCGAAATGTACTAAAAATTAAAATTTATCAATCATTATCAAAGATTATTGGAATGCCCAATCAGAGCAAACGTATCCGCTGTCCTGCGCATGGCACCAAAAATTAATGTTTTTTTTTTTAATTCCTGACGCCGTGGTAGTTAACCGATTTTAATTTTGCAAATTGCAAATGAAAGGTACAGTATTCTTCTATATGTAAAAAAATTCAACTTGCTATCTGCTTTATTTTCAGTCCTGCAACATTTTGAAAAAATGATTTTTTTTGCTAAAGCTGAATTGCAAAATTTATTAACGAAATATCACAGTTAATGGATTGACAAAAATTATTTTATACGAATAATGTGCTGATTTTTTTACGTTTGGAGGAATGTGGGGTGGGCCCCGGGCAGCTGCCCAGCCTGCCACCCCTTAAATCCGGCCCTGGTGTTAACTAGTTAAGTTGTTTGCTGATTTTCCCATATTTCCAATACCCACTGACGTTAATAAATAAAGCATAGCATTAATTTGTGGTTTATTATCATTTAAAAATGTTGTTTATCAGAATTCGTTAACAGTCATCATGGTTATGAGTCAATAGGTACAAAATTTATGAATATTAATTAGCCTTTATTGTACGAAATTCCCCTTGGAAAATTCTACAGTCATGAGCAATGAATAATACTAATCTGTATATGGGAAGTATTAGCCCACTGGTTTGTCAAAAATACCACAATAATGATGCACATTGAATCAGACAGAATATTATTTTTAAACAAAGAATTATACCGTCTAGACAAATAAAAAGGATATACGTCATTACAGACAGTTTATAAGAGTAAAATAAAAAAAAATACCTAAACTAAATTTCAATAAGATATGCGTTAAAAGTGTTCAAAATTTATCAACTCGTTCTATAGTAACAGTATATTATTAAAATCACTTTGACTTTTTCTCTTTTCTCGATTATTAGTTTTTATTGTCTAGTATATAAATTATTGTAATCACTGAATACATAGATAGTGAAAAAATAATCCTGGTAATTAAATTAATGAATAATTTATACGATTATACAAGTAACTGTTATCAAAAAATATTCAAAAACTGAACCAAATAGCCATATTATCTATGTTGCTGATGACGACATCGCTGTCAACTAATGTTTACATCTATTGCATAGCGTATGCATAAACTGTATCTAATAGAAAGAGAAAACATCTGAATTAAAAGAAAAAACAAATTCGGTAGCGCAAAATGCCCGAACCTGCAAACCAAATTTAGAGAGAATTTTGGACAAAAAGTAGATGAAGTATTTTGGAGAAATAAAGTTCAGAAATAGAGGTTAGGTGATCAAATGCTAAGTTTCCAACAAGTTGAAAACTTCGCAGTAATACTTAATCTTCTAAAATATGACACACGAAATTTGGAGCACATTTGCAGGATGATAATAGAACTGTCTGGAAGTATGTTAAACTATCAGAAGACTTCTTCTTCTTTTAATAGGACTATGTCCTGTTTGTCCTGTTACAGTCTCTGCTACGATCCGGAGCTCCAACTCTCGTACCATCGTTTTTTGGGTCTTCCTATGGGTCGCTTGGTGTTGGGCTTCTGTGTCTTCGCTCATTTCCGATTCCGATACGTTCAGGGTGCATCCGATCTACGTGGTCTCTTGTCCATCTAACTACGTCTTTAAAGCCTAGCTCTCTCGATGCGTCTTCGTTTCGTATCCTATCTCTGAGTGTGATACCTCTTAAGGATCTTAGGATTTACATCCCAGATTATATCCCTCAGGAAACCAGATTGTAGAGTATTCGAATTGTGGTGCTGTAACAGATTAAAACTCACGACGGACGAGACGATTTATCGGTTTTGTTTAGTTTAAGTAAAAAAATGTGTGAAATCATTCTTGTCGGTGACGAACTATCGTTTTCGATAAAGAATGAATAATTTGGTAGTCTGAAATAAATCTTTGTTCGAATAAATTGTTGCTTTTAATTTTTAGTTTACAGTGCTATCGACGAATCCTAAAGATATCGTGGGTTTCGCACACTTCCAATGAAGATGTTCTTCAAATGATGAATTCAGAACGTCTGCTCATAAGCATCATAAAGAGGAGAAAAACAGAATACGTCGGCCATATAATTTGAGGACCTAAATACCATCTGCTTCGACTTATAATACAAGGACAAGTGGAGGGAAAGAGATGGATTGGTCGAAAGAAACTTTCATGGCTGCGTAATATTAGACAACGGTGTGGCTGCACAGTAGAAGAATTATTTCGCGCAGCAGCCGAATATAGAGAGGTTTCAGTTATTGTAAACATGATGACGGCCAACGTCTGAATACAGACAAAGCACCTAAAGAAGAAGAAGAAGGAAACCCGATATTCTCGCTGCTTTCGTTGCCTGTAGTTTTGTTTCTTGCCACAGATGCCTGTCGCTAGATATATCCACACCCAGGTGCCTACAATCCATTATCAGAGGACTGGGAAGGTGAATATAATGGTACCTCCCAAAAAATAACATCGAACAACTATGCGCGACTTGCGCGAATTTGCGACAACTACATACAAAGAAATACCTTCTAAATAAAGCATATACATTCGTTTAAGGCCATTCTTCTTAAGTTAGTTCTTCTCCTCTTGTATAAACTGCCAGGATCATACCACAGAAATAAGTACCATATCAATATGGAATTATTTTTTATATATTTATATCAATGCTTATGGTGAGCGGCCGTGGAGCAACGGTATAATCGCTGGCCTTATACGCCAGTACACGTGGGTTCGAGCCCTGCCAAAGACAAACCATTTTCATTTCCAATAATGACACGAGCCGTCTCACCATGCCTCGGAGAGCACGTTAAGCCATCAGTCCCCCTGGGCTAGTGTACATCGGCACTAATAGTTACTTAAAACAGGGTTAAATATGTAAATGGCGCCGGAACTGTTCGAAAGGATCTCCCCGGCAAAAATGCCATACGATATTATTATTATCAATGCTTATTTTGATCCCGTGTCCCAGATATTTGTAAGTCTTTGTTGTATGGTATTATTGTCAATAGTTATGTTTCCACTCATTACGAGATTTGTCATACGTTTAGTTTTCTTGAAGTTTATTTTTAATCCTGCTCTCTCAGACAGAGATTTAAGCGAAGTACAGTAGACTCGCGATTATCCGAGCCTCGGTCATCCGAGCCCCTCGATTAACCGAGGCAAAAGTCATAACAGGTGAGTTACAATTTTTAACCTTGGCGCAACATCACCGCCTCAAAATCAAAAAGAGGAATAAAGCTTATGCAAAATCAAAGACTATTTCAAACAGTAATATTGACAAGGTAAATGTTTTTATCTTTTATAGACAGTACTGTATTAATTTTGTCATTAAAATATCCACAATTATGATTATTTACGTGTTTTTCTATCAATATAACCAATCTCAGTGTTAACCGAGTTTTTCCGTATCCGAGGTAGTCACGGTCCCAGTTACCTCGGATAATCGCGAGTCTACTTTGTATCATGGAATCTTGAAATTTACTTTACGTTTCTGATACTGTCTTTAGAGTGACGCATTTTTCTTTTTTTTTTTTGAAAAAAAAACAAGACATGAAAAAGCTTCAAGGAATGATATCGAATGCAGTTTATAAGCGAAATAGTTATTTACTATTACACTTTAATAAGGAAGAATTATATGAAGAAGTAAATAAAGGCATAGAAAACACTAACGTGAAACTACAGGGAAGATTAATTTTACAATTTGATATTTCTTAGTCCTGCTCTGACTGATTACATGTGACCAAAGTGACATAAAAGTTGATAAAAATTTGCAGTATGTATGTACACAATCACAATTAAAGCAGGGAAATGTTCAATTTGTACTTTTTGTTTTGTTTGTACTGAAATATCACACACTAAACACAAACAATTTCCTTTTGACCTAATTTAAATAGGTATAACAAAACATTACATAAAACATAATATCACCTTCCAATATTATTTTATTTTAGTGCCCAAAAAGATCTTTTACTGCTTTATAAGAAGCAAAAAAATTTAAGTTGAATTACTAAACGTCTTTAGTTTCATATAAAAACAATGTTGAGCTCGTTTTAAAGCAATAAAATATATATTAAGAATTTGGCACCAAGTCCAAATTTGAATTACAGTATCACCCACATCAAAACTTTCTACAAAAGTTGACATAGAACAAAACAGAGAGGTATAATATGCAGGTATGTCCAATACACTTGTTGCTTAAATTTAGAAATGATTGTAACAAATTGTGTCATTTACGTATCATATAAAAAATAACATTAATACTTACAGCAAACAATAGATTGGCCAAAAACACCAAATATTTAACAATCCCAGTGGCACAACCCATTTTTTCGTGAATATAAAAACTCGCGGCTAAAGAATTTTAACACTCAATTATAGCTCTGTCTCTCTCGAACTGAATGACACAAAGAGAAACGCCTGTGGATACGGTTACTATGTTTATTTTTGTGAGCACAGCACACTGCGATCATCCACAACACAAATAAAAATGTTCTGCTCGGTGAGACTCGTCACTGAAAACTGAACTGAAGAACGACTCGAGCGCTGTTCGGTTAAACAATTGAAGGTTGAAAAACAGGTTTTGTAGTTCCCGTCTCTCTCTGGCTTCCATAATGTGTTGCAATCTGATCTCATGAAGGTGGATTTTTCTAACTAAACGTACAGGACCGTAATCAAAATTTGTTGTGACTCATAAATTATATTCTCGTACAAAACAAACAGGAAATGATAATTTTTTTTGCTGACTTTTTCTTTATTGCTTTTGCTAATTATGCCAAATCTTCAGTGCGGATTGGAGGGTGTTGTAGAGTTGGAACCTTCTATTTATGCTTGATTTTCAGAGTAAATACTCGGTAGTTTCTGCAGGTGAAAGATGTCTGAGATAAGAATGTGTATCATTGTGGCATTGTGTTCATGGTTATTGGATAACGCTTTTAACTGTGCTGCAGCTCTATTCAGGTGGGTCTTGGCCTGTGGCGATCCCGTCATCTGCTGACCATCTACATCTTAATATTCGTTTATCAATATTTTTGTTTGATTTTATTGGGTATTTCATGAGGGGGGCGGTTTATTTCCTTGACTATCGTTGATTCCCATGCAGCTTCGCGTATGGATTGGTTAAGATATTCTGTGGCATTGTCAATTTTCAGGTTTGTTTTTAGTGAGATATGACACAAAGAGAAATTCCTGTGGAAACGGTTACTATGTTTATCTTTGTGAGCACAGCACACTGCGATCATCCACAACACAAATAAAAATGTTCTGCTCGGCGAGACTCGTAACTGAAAACTGAACTGAAGAACGACTCGAGCGCTGTTCGGTTAAACAATTGAAGGTTGAAAAACAGGTTTTGTAGTTCCCGTCTCTCTCTGGCTTCCATAATGTGTTGCAATCTGATCTCATGAAGGTGGATTTTTCTAACCAAACGTACAGGACCGTAATCAAAATTTGTTGTGACTCATAAACTTTATTTTCGTACAAAACTTCTTTTTGGTTTCTTCTCAAATTAGAGGTGGGCTTTCCTCATAGCTATTTATGTTCTAGTAACTGCTCTGCTAATAGATATGTAGGACTTTATTTCCTCGGGAGGTTTTCCTAACTTTTAAACAAGAGGAAAATATACTATTCTTAATATATGCGTTATAGTGATATAAGATAATCTAGGATTTATATGTTCTTAGTAATTAACCATTCTACAAACACCAGTGTGCGCCTGTAAAGATAAACAATTCGATAAAAACAATAGTGCTGGAAAGTAAAAAACAAAATAGTGTTATTGTGTACGTATAAAGTACTTTAGTTATGCCTTTACTGATTTAGTAGACTTTGATTAAGATGTATTTCTCAAGTGACGACTTTGACAATGATCCAGACTTTGAACCGGGTTTAAATCAACGGCGGATCCAGCAACCTTGCAAGGAGGGGTCAATGAAATAAAAATTTTCTCGTCTCTCGCGTACGCAGGATTCTTTTTCGGTATGGGCTGTTACTTTATTTTTCTTCATGTACTATGTCCTTTCAGACCGTTGGTTACTATCATAGCTATCCTAATTATATTCACTGCCCTCTAAATCAACCACGAAGTGCTTTTTCATCCTGGACTGCATTTGCCTTCTATTTTCACTTGCATAATATTTTGTAGCAACCTATATTTGAAACTTCTCATTGCATGTCCAAAATAGTCCACTTTTCTCTTCTTGATGCCTGCTATAATCTCGGTAGTCTTTCTGAGACGTTCTAGTATTGTGGAGTTTCGAATCTTCTTCACCAAAGATACTTTAAAATTCTTCTATAGAACCACAACCACATTTCGAAAGCCTCAAGGCGATTCTACTTAGGTAAGTAGATCGATTTTATTCACAGTACAAGACTCGACACCATACAGTAAGACCGAGACACGTACTTTGGAGAAAGAATTATATTTTATGTTTCATTCCGTTATTCAGTTGTCAACAGGACACAAAACTCACTATTTATTTTCAATCGTAATTATCTCTTTCTTAAAAAAGGCGACACCAGGTGAAGTCTCAAGGAGGGGGCAATTGATCCCATTGACCCCCCCTTGGATCCGCGCCTGGTTTAAATTCAAGCAATGCAATAGCAACACCGATGACAGTGATCAATGGAATTAGCCGTCAACTTCCAGAAAGCGACACCATTCTTCTCTAGAACCTAATCTGGATGGCCAAAATTCTCAACGACAGCAAGGTGAAGATAATCAGATATATTCAGAAACTGAATGGGTAAAACAAAAGATACAAAATATGTCTTGGCATATGCCCACTCACGATGATCCTCCGGCTATTGAAGTTACAGTACCGTGGTCCGACATGAAAGAAATTTATGCAGGAATTCTACCAGATGCCGACCCCATAGATTACTTTGAATTATTTGTGACTCCTGACATTATAACGAAGATACTGGAACACACCATCTTGTATGGAACTCAGTAAGGAAAGAAAATTTGTGTTGATGAGTCTCTAGTTGCTTGTAAAGACAACTTGTTGTTCCGGCAGTATATCCCAAACAATGCCGCAAAGTATGGCATAAAAATATTTAAACTTTGTACTGAAAAAGGTTATACATGGAACCTTCTGGTTTATTGCGGCAAATCGAAAAACACTGAATCAGAAGTGTCAGAAAATACAGTTATGATTTTAGCCAAAGATCTCTTGGGCGATGGTAGAAAATTATATAAGTACTGACAGTTATTATACCAGTATACCTCTGGCTTATCGACTGAGGAAGAACAACACTCATTTGATGGCGACGATTAGAGCAAATAGGAAATACATGCCACAACACGTGATGTGTGCCAAACTAAGACGAGGAGATTTCTCAGCCAAACAGATGACGGGATTGTTATTTTGAAATGGCGTGATAAGAGGGATGTTCGAATGTTGTCAACAAAGTCATCGGCATTGAAAACGCTCCCTAATGAACGTCGAACGGGACGAACTATTCAGAAACCAATATGGATTTTTGACTATAACAATGGTAAGTCGTCCATTGATATTAGTGATCAAATGGCTACGTATTCCTCTTCATTAGGGCGGTGCACGAAATGGTACAGAAAACTTATGTTCGAAATTATTTGGGGGACGAGTTTGGTCTCTGCTTATTTCCTGTATAACGAGAACACTATCCGTAAGAAGCTCACTATAACGGAATTTCGTGATCAAGTTATAACTTCAATGTTTGTAAAATGTTCTACACAAAACGTCACTATTGCTGGCCCATCTGGAACCATAGAAAAGAAGTGCATCATCTAGTAACAAATGTCCAAGATGGCAAGAAAATCGGAGGGCGTTGTTTGGAGTGTTACAAGAAATACGGAAGGAAAGGAGTAACAAATGCTGAGGGAAAAATTGTGAGAGCATCTTCACACCAAATGTTCTGTGTGTGAGATTATTTGTAAAAAATGTTATAATGCAACGCACTAAATATCAAATCAATTTTTTCTAGTTTAACCTTCCGATGACCAAACTTTTTTTGTTACACGGATGACCAAGGGGGGGGGGGGGGAATGACCCAGGTCAAAAATGTCAAAAATGACAATTAACAAAAAAATGAAGTTTTTTTTTTATTTTTTATTTTTTTATGGTATGGACTTTTTGTCATTCAGCCAGTCACAACATGAGTATTAGTGTCATGTGTAGTGTGTATGTTGAGTAAGTGTCTTGTTACTTTGCAAAGTCGACGTCATTAGCGTAAAACTACTTGGAATTACACATAATAGACGGTATTTTACTAAACATCAACTTCAGAATATATTTTTTATTCGAAAATAATAGGGAATTTTTTTTATTTCAAAATATGAGGATATCTAGAATGATATTAAAGTTAAATAAAAAAATAATGAGTTAAAAATTGAAAATACTTTTAAATTTATTAAAGAAAAACATACGCTGGTGTCACAATTTCCCCCGCTTTTTATCCGAAGGTTAATACATGATATCTTTATTTTTATTTTAAGAATTCGTATATTTTTGTTCTTTCTTTCAGAATAAATATAATTTTTATGACACACTCGAGTATATAAATAAAAACAATAATAATATCTAAATATTAGGTAACCTAATTCCTAACTGATTATTACGAAAATGGGTTTCAAATAGTTATGTACTACAATAAAATTTTTCATATGACTTTCTAGTTACATACAACCTATCTTTTCATGTCTAAGGCCAAACCCAGTTATCCCAGGAAATTGGCACAAGCCATAACGTTATTCTCTACATAAAAAAACTTAAGAACGTGTGTCCTTTTAGGAGACACAACAGATCGAACACAACGAGCCATGTGTATCTTTTTCGGTACACAGCGTTGAGGACAGTGTGTATCGAAAAGGATACACACTGGCGCTGAGGGTGTTAATACATGCGTTATAGTGTTGTATAAGCTAAATTAGGGTTTATATTTTCTTGGTAATTCCTTAGGATTTTTACGGTAATTAGGTTATATCCTGGGGAATTTTTGGGGTCTACTCTAGTATGAATCATATTATTGATTTCGTTTATTATAATTTTTTTAGTAGTCTTAAATTAATAGTGAGATTCTAGATTTTGGATTTCAGTTGGACGGATTTCTATTATAACGTGAGTGTCTGCAGGAAATGGTTTTAAGATGTTCAGCGATAATTTCTTTTCGCTGACTTTCTCTTTATTGCTTTTGCCCATTGTGCCAAATCTTCAGTGCGGATTGGAGGGTGTTGGAGAGTTGGAGCGTTCTATTTATGGTTGATTTTCAGAGTACTCGGTAGCTTCTGCAGGTGAAAGATGTCTGAGATAAGAATGGATACCATTGTGGCATTGTGTTTATGGTTATTGAATAACGATTTTAACTTTGCTGCAGCTCTATTCAGGCGGGTCTTGGCCTTTGGCTATCCCATCATTTGCTGACCATCTACATCTTAATATTCGTTTATCAATATTTTTGTTTGATTTTATTGGGTATTTCATGAGGAGGGCGGTTTATTTCCATGACTATCGTTGATTTCCATGCAGCTTCTTGTATGGATTGGTTAAGATATTCTGTGGAATTCTCAATTTTCGGGTTTGCTTTTAGTAAGATATGACACAAAGAGAAACGCCTGTAGATACGGTTACTATGTTTATTTTTGTGAGAACAGCACACTGCGATCAGCCACAACACAAATAAAAATGTTCTGCTCGGCGAGACTCGTAACTGAAAACTGAACTGAAGAACGACTCGAGCGCTGTTCGGTTTAATAATTGAAGGTTGAAAAACAGGTTTTGTAGTTCCCATCTCTCTCTGGCTTCCATAATGTGTTGCAATCTGATCTCATGAAGGTGGATTTTTCTAACCAAACGTGCAGGACCGTAATTAAAAATTTATTGTGACAATTATGTTCTCCTAAAAAACTTCTTTTGTGGATTCTTGTTGACATGACCACTTTTGCTTTTTGTGTCATATCAGAATTATCCGACGTTAGCAATCAACACTTTTTAGAATTCATGGTTTTTGCTAATATAAAAAAGTTTTTCTGTGTCCTTTCGTTGCCAACCTTCTTAGAGGAGATGGCACATGTAGAAGAAGAAGAATAATCTCCGTTTATAAATAAAGTCTTTTGAAGTGTTTATTTCAGGAATCAGCTGTGAGGACTAAACAGGACAATTTAACAGCAGAATGTTGTTTTGCTTTAGCTTTTCTGAATAAATTATAGCAAAATATATACACTCACCGGCAAGAAAAACGGGCACCCCAAAAAATGGGTCGTTTTTTTTGCACCGCAGTGATTAAGTTTTATATTGTCGACAAACTCAACAACAGAAGAAAAGATAAAAAATTGATTGGGACAAACAATACCTTGTATAACACAATTTCATAGTGCAATCTCTAAAAACATTAAATAAGTACAAAAACAAAATGGTATACCAAGCAATAGTAGATATGAAGTACAAGACATATGCCGCAGAATTTTGGATCATAAACAAAAAAAAACAAAAAGGCATTCTGGTCACCGAAATGAAATACTGGAGAAGATGCTGTGGCCTAACCAGAAGAGATACTGGGCACGTGCCCAGTGTGTCCAATGGAGAAAAAGTGCTTGATCCTTGAAAAAGTATGACATAATATTGAAATAATATTGACTAAGATTGACTGGTCTAAAACATTATAGTGAATATAAAAGTTCAAGAAATACTACAAATTAACAACATCACTAAAGAAAAACCAGCTTATGAACATTTAGTTTCCAATTCAGAAAATATATCTCGTGGCAGTTGGAAAGTTATACATTATCACAAAAATAAATTTCCAAATGAAAAAGTAGTTCCAAGCGCGATTACATCAAACTATCTCAGTAATAACTTTATTTCAGTAGCTAAACATATTATAAGTTCTTTTAGTTCCACAAAGGAAAATCTAGCCATAGATTTTCTGAAAGATACCTATACATTCTGCATGCCACTCTTTATTTTTATCACCTGCTACCGATGTTTTGCGTAGCTTAAAAAAATCACACTGTACGGATTTTTATTTCTTCAATAAAATATCGATATGTTGCAACTATCGATGTCATTATTGACAAATTAGTTATATCTCATAATAATTAAAACGGGAAAGTTCCCGGGACTTGGCTGTATACGATGTATGTAGTTAAAAAACTCTAACGTCGAAATAAAAAACTCCTTTGTAGTAGGTATAATTTAATTAAAAATCTTAAAAATCCAAATGGATTACATAAATGTTTTCAGAACGAACGTTTTCTGACATATCAGTCCATCATCAGTGAACTCTTGTACTTGCAAAATAGCCCCAAAACCAAACAGTGGTTATATGTAGAATTCAATTTCCATTCTTAGAAAAGTTGTAAAATTGTAAAGGCTTAGCCGATGTTAGTGAATACCTTCCGGGAACATGAAGAAACCCTACTACCCAAAATCTTAAATAATCATCTTGGTCAACTGACGTCTGCCAAGATGATCCTGGCAGACGTTTTTTCATGTTCCCGGAAGGTATTTACGTGGTATTTACCAACATCGGCTGTGAGCCTTTACAAATAAAAAATGTAAATTGAATTCTACATATAACCACTGTTTGGTTTTGTGTTGGGGCTACTTTGCAAGTACAAGAGTTCACTGATGATGGACTGATATGTCAGAAAACGTTCGTTCTGAAAACATTTATGTAATAATGTAATCCATTTGGATTTTTAAGATTTTTAATTAAATTATACCTACTACTAAGCAGTGTTTTACTGCGATGTTAGAGTTTCTTATAATAATTGTCTGACGTAAGAGATTTTCCCAGATGTATTAAAAATAATAATATTTGAGTTATCCTCCCACTCAAAAAAGTCCGGAACATTGCTTAAATAATCAAAATGTCAGAAAATGAAGGAAAAATTTGATTTTTTCTTGGTTTTTTGATTATAACTTTAAAATTATTCAATTTCGAGAAAAGTTGCACTAACATAAATCTTCCACCGTCGCTGGAAAAGATAATGTTGGCACAATTCGACGCCAAGCGTCACCATGAACACCACGATTTTTATGTGTTTTTTGGCGGGGATAACATTAGCGAGTTTCTGTTTCGAAAACTGTTAAAAATTCAAGTATTTTCTCGTTACTCCACTTCATTTTCGTAGAATAGTATCTATGTAACCTATTTCACAAACCAAATTATACTCTACTGCCCTGCAAGCTAGAACTGTGAACAGTGCAAGTGTAGCCACAACCACAACAACGCGATAAGTAACGGACTCGGAGTTGCCAGATGCGATTTTCTAAATCCCCCATTTATAAACTGAAATTCCCCCAAATTGAAGTTCAAATCCCCCAAATTAAAATTTTTTGCCGCATTTTAATAGCTTTGTTCGCGGAGATGTACACAACTGGTTACTGACTGATACGCATGCGCAGTTCCGTTTTCAAGCGTTTAAAAACGGAACTGCGCATGTGAATCAGACAGAAATCAGTCATGGACTGTTTCCGCGAACAAAGTTAATAAATTAGTAGCAGTAGTAGTCAAATGTAGAGAACAGTAAACCAAAGTTATACTACTTATCAACAGACGGCGTTGAAAGAATTCATAGGTTTTATCGTTTTCGATTATATGAGAGTAGAATATATTATACGAACGACGAAGTAGTTCTTTCCGATGAAGGCTCCAATAAGAGCCGAAAATCGCGATTCAAGGGACTGGACTGCACTCCGTATTCTAATTGAAAAGTAAGATTGTTTTGCCTTCGCATTGCAACTGAATAAAAATGGTATACATTTTTATTTTTATAGTCGTATTACTCCGTAGAGTAACTAGGTACATTTTTCCGTTGGAACTTTACCAGCTGCAGGCGGGGGATGTGAATTGCATAGTGTAGAATTCCTTCCCTCTCGTCTTCACTGCAGCATCCATTTGACTTGCAAATTGTAGAAGTCTTGGAGGTATCACCAGGAAAGTGTACCAATAAGTTTTCAATTTAAAAATATTTTAGTAATATTTTTAATATTTTCAATATTAATAATTTACTATTAGGATTGAAAACTACTTCGTCTTTCAATGCCAGATGGCGCTAGCCACCTACTATCATCACTTCAGTTGCAATGGGTGGAAAAACTTCTCAATGCGAATCAGTTAAAATATGGAGAACAGTGCCTACGTTCTTTCCGATGAAGGCTCCAATAAGAGCTGAAAATCGCGATTCAAGGGACTGGACTGCACTCCGTATTCTAATTGAAAAGTAAGATTGTTTTGCCTTCGCATTGCAACTAAATAAAAATGGTATACATTTTTATTTTTATAGTCGTATTACTCCGTAGAGTAACTAGGTGCATTTTTCCGTTGGAACTTTACCAGCTGCAGGCGGGGGATGTGAATTGCATAGTGTAGAATTCCTTCCCTCTCGTCTTCACTGCAGCATCCATTTGACTTGCAAATTGTAGAAGTCTTGGAGGTATCACCAGGAAAGTGTACCAATAAGTTTTCAATTTAAAAATATTTTAGTAATATTTTTAATATTTTCAATATTAATAATTTACTATTAGGATTGAAAACTACTTCGTCTTTCAATGCCAGATGGCGCTAGCCACCTACTATCATCACTTCAGTTGCAATGGGTGGGAAAACCTCTCGATGCGAATCAGTTAAAATATGGAGAACAGTGCCTACGTTCTTTCCGATGAAGGCTCCAATAAGAGCCGAAAATCGCGATTCAAGGGACTGGACTGCACTCCGTATTCTAATTGAAAAGTAAGATTGTTTTGCCTTCGCATTGCAACGGAATAAAAATGGTATACATTTTTATTTTTATAGTCGTATTATTCCGTAGAGTAACTAGGTGCATTTTTCCGTTGGAACTTTACCAGCTGCAGACAGGGGATGTGAATTGCATAGTGTAGAATTCCTTCCCTCTCGTCTTCACTGCAGCATCCATTTGACTTGCAAATTATAGAAGTCTTGGAGGTGTCACCAGGAAAGTGTACCAATAAGTTTTCAATTTAAAAATCTTTTAGTAATATTTTTAATATTTTCAATATTAATAATTTACTATTAGGATTGAAAACTACTTCGTCTTTCAACGCCAGATGGCGCTAGCCACCTACTATCATCACTTCAGTTGCAATGGGTGGGAAAACCTCTCGATGCGAATCAGTTAAAATATGGAGAACAGTGCCTACGTTCTTTCCGATGAAGGCTCCAATAAGAGCCGAAAATCGCGATTCAAGGGACTGGACTGCACTCCGTAATATTCTAATTGAAAAGTAAGATTGTTTTGCCTTCGCATTGCAACGGAATAAAAATGGTATACATTTTTATTTTTATAGTCGTATTACTCCGTAGAGTAACTAGGTGCATTTTTCCGTTGGAACTTTACCAGCTGCAGAAGGGGGATGTGAATTGCATAGTGTAGAATTCCTTCCCTCTCGTCTTCACTGCAGCATCCATTTGACTTGCAAATTGTAGAAGTCTTGGAGGTGTCACCAGGAAAGTGTACCAATAAGTTTTCAATTTAAAAATCTTTTAGTAATATTTTTAATATTTTCAATATTAATAATTTACTATTAGGATTGAAAACTACTTCGTCTTTCAATGCCAGATGGCGCTAGCCACCTACTATCATCACTTCAGTTGCAATGGGTGGAAAAACTTCTCAATGCGAATCAGTTAAAATATGGAGAACAGTGCCTACGTTCTTTCCGATGAAGGCTCCAATAAGAGCTGAAAATCGCGATTCAAGGGACTGGACTGCACTCCGTATTCTAATTGAAAAGTAAGATTGTTTTGCCTTCGCATTGCAACTAAATAAAAATGGTATACATTTTTATTTTTATAGTCGTATTACTCCGTAGAGTAACTAGGTGCATTTTTCCGTTGGAACTTTACCAGCTGCAGGCGGGGGATGTGAATTGCATAGTGTAGAATTCCTTCCCTCTCGTCTTCACTGCAGCATCCATTTGACTTGCAAATTGTAGAAGTCTTGGAGGTATCACCAGGAAAGTGTACCAATAAGTTTTCAATTTAAAAATATTTTAGTAATATTTTTAATATTTTCAATATTAATAATTTACTATTAGGATTGAAAACTACTTCGTCTTTCAATGCCAGATGGCGCTAGCCACCTACTATCATCACTTCAGTTGCAATGGGTGGGAAAACCTCTCGATGCGAATCAGTTAAAATATGGAGAACAGTGCCTACGTTCTTTCCGATGAAGGCTCCAATAAGAGCCGAAAATCGCGATTCAAGGGACTGGACTGCACTCCGTATTCTAATTGAAAAGTAAGATTGTTTTGCCTTCGCATTGCAACGGAATAAAAATGGTATACATTTTTATTTTTATAGTCGTATTATTCCGTAGAGTAACTAGGTGCATTTTTCCGTTGGAACTTTACCAGCTGCAGACAGGGGATGTGAATTGCATAGTGTAGAATTCCTTCCCTCTCGTCTTCACTGCAGCATCCATTTGACTTGCAAATTATAGAAGTCTTGGAGGTGTCACCAGGAAAGTGTACCAATAAGTTTTCAATTTAAAAATCTTTTAGTAATATTTTTAATATTTTCAATATTAATAATTTACTATTAGGATTGAAAACTACTTCGTCTTTCAACGCCAGATGGCGCTAGCCACCTACTATCATCACTTCAGTTGCAATGGGTGGGAAAACCTCTCGATGCGAATCAGTTAAAATATGGAGAACAGTGCCTACGTTCTTTCCGATGAAGGCTCCAATAAGAGCCGAAAATCGCGATTCAAGGGACTGGACTGCACTCCGTAATATTCTAATTGAAAAGTAAGATTGTTTTGCCTTCGCATTGCAACGGAATAAAAATGGTATACATTTTTATTTTTATAGTCGTATTACTCCGTAGAGTAACTAGGTGCATTTTTCCGTTGGAACTTTACCAGCTGCAGAAGGGGGATGTGAATTGCATAGTGTAGAATTCCTTCCCTCTCGTCTTCACTGCAGCATCCATTTGACTTGCAAATTGTAGAAGTCTTGGAGGTGTCACCAGGAAAGTGTACCAATAAGTTTTCAATTTAAAAATCTTTTAGTAATATTTTTAATATTTTCAATATTAATAATTTACTATTAGGATTGAAAACTACTTCGTCTTTCAATGCCAGATGGCGCTAGCCACCTACTATCATCACTTCAGTTGCAATGGGTGGAAAAACTTCTCAATGCGAATCAGTTAAAATATGGAGAACAGTGCCTACGTTCTTTCCGATGAAGGCTCCAATAAGAGCTGAAAATCGCGATTCAAGGGACTGGACTGCACTCCGTATTCTAATTGAAAAGTAAGATTGTTTTGCCTTCGCATTGCAACTAAATAAAAATGGTATACATTTTTATTTTTATAGTCGTATTACTCCGTAGAGTAACTAGGTGCATTTTTCCGTTGGAACTTTACCAGCTGCAGGCGGGGGATGTGAATTGCATAGTGTAGAATTCCTTCCCTCTCGTCTTCACTGCAGCATCCATTTTACTTGCAAATTGTAGAAGTCTTGGAGGTATCACCAGGAAAGTGTACCAATAAGTTTTCAATTTAAAAATATTTTCAGGCCCGTGCGCAGAATTCGTTTATGGGGGTCAACAGGACACAAAACTCACTATTTATTTTCAATCGTAATTATCTCTTTCTTAAAAAAGGCGACACCAGGTGAAGTCTCAAGGAGGGGGCAATTGATCCCATTGACCCCCCCTTGGATCCGCGCCTGGTTTAAATTCAAGCAATGCAATAGCAACACCGATGACAGTGATCAATGGAATTAGCCGTCAACTTCCAGAAAGCGACACCATTCTTCTCTAGAACCTAATCTGGATGGCCAAAATTCTCAACGACAGCAAGGTGAAGATAATCAGATATATTCAGAAACTGAATGGGTAAAACAAAAGATACAAAATATGTCTTGGCATATGCCCACTCACGATGATCCTCCGGCTATTGAAGTTACAGTACCGTGGTCCGACATGAAAGAAATTTATGCAGGAATTCTACCAGATGCCGACCCCATAGATTACTTTGAATTATTTGTGACTCCTGACATTATAACGAAGATACTGGAACACACCATCTTGTATGGAACTCAGTAAGGAAAGAAAATTTGTGTTGATGAGTCTCTAGTTGCTTGTAAAGACAACTTGTTGTTCCGGCAGTATATCCCAAACAATGCCGCAAAGTATGGCATAAAAATATTTAAACTTTGTACTGAAAAAGGTTATACATGGAACCTTCTGGTTTATTGCGGCAAATCGAAAAACACTGAATCAGAAGTGTCAGAAAATACAGTTATGATTTTAGCCAAAGATCTCTTGGGCGATGGTAGAAAATTATATAAGTACTGACAGTTATTATACCAGTATACCTCTGGCTTATCGACTGAGGAAGAACAACACTCATTTGATGGCGACGATTAGAGCAAATAGGAAATACATGCCACAACACGTGATGTGTGCCAAACTAAGACGAGGAGATTTCTCAGCCAAACAGATGACGGGATTGTTATTTTGAAATGGCGTGATAAGAGGGATGTTCGAATGTTGTCAACAAAGTCATCGGCATTGAAAACGCTCCCTAATGAACGTCGAACGGGACGAACTATTCAGAAACCAATATGGATTTTTGACTATAACAATGGTAAGTCGTCCATTGATATTAGTGATCAAATGGCTACGTATTCCTCTTCATTAGGGCGGTGCACGAAATGGTACAGAAAACTTATGTTCGAAATTATTTGGGGGACGAGTTTGGTCTCTGCTTATTTCCTGTATAACGAGAACACTATCCGTAAGAAGCTCACTATAACGGAATTTCGTGATCAAGTTATAACTTCAATGTTTGTAAAATGTTCTACACAAAACGTCACTATTGCTGGCCATCTGGAACCATAGAAAAGAAGTGCATCATCTAGTAACAAATGTCCAAGATGGCAAGAAAATCGGAGGGCGTTGTTTGGAGTGTTACAAGAAATACGGAAGGAAAGGAGTAACAAATGCTGAGGGAAAAATTGTGAGAGCATCTTCACACCAAATGTTCTGTGTGTGAGATTATTTGTAAAAAATGTTATAATGCAACGCACTAAATATCAAATCAATTTTTTCTAGTTTAACCTTCCGATGACCAAACTTTTTTTGTTACACGGATGACCAAGGGGGGGGGGAATGACCCAGGTCAAAAATGTCAAAAATGACAATTAACAAAAAAATGAAGTTTTTTTTTTATTTTTTATTTTTTTATGGTATGGACTTTTTGTCATTCAGCCAGTCACAACATGAGTATTAGTGTCATGTGTAGTGTGTATGTTGAGTAAGTGTCTTGTTACTTTGCAAAGTCGACGTCATTAGCGTAAAACTACTTGGAATTGCATAGTGTAGAATTCCTTCCCTCTCGTCTTCACTGCAGCATCCATTTTACTTGCAAATTGTAGAAGTCTTGGAGGTATCACCAGGAAAGTGTACCAATAAGTTTTCAATTTAAAAATATTTTCAGGCCCGTGCGCAGAATTCGTTTATGGGGGGGGGGGCTTTGACATATGTGTATCATGTTAGGTTATGAAGTTAATAAAAAATAATAAGAAACTTTTCTTATAAATGAAGACATTTTATTGTGTCTTGGTCTTGACTTGATATTCAGTTATTATATAATAAATTAACTCTGCGAGGTGTAGAAAAAAACTTCTCCAAAACTCTTTGCGGATCGACCTCGACATCGCGATGTATATTGAGCGAAGCTAATCCGTTCAGCCGATCTTCAAACATTGTTGACCTGAGGTAAGTCTTGAGGCGACGCAATGTTGAAAAGGAGCGTTCATTCGTTGCTGTCGTTACAGGCAGAACTGCCAAAATGCGAAGCATTTGATGTACATTTGGAAACGCATCTCCATTGCACACATCGAGTGCTTCAAGCGAATTTTTAACGTTCTTTCCGGCGATGCGTTGACGCCAAAGTTTGACTTCGTCTACCCAGATGTCACGGGAATCATCCCGCAAAATTGAAGAGTATGGTTCAAACAGTTGAGCGCAGGATTCTTCATTGAAATTCTTCATTTTGTTGGGGAAGAGGCAAGCAAAAAATATTTATTATCAAGTCGGTTTGACTTTCGTAGAATAAGGACTATTGCTAGTGGAAAATTATGTGGAAAATTTCTCGATGGGGGGGGGGTTAGAACCCCCAAACCCCCCCCTGCGCACGGGCCTGAATATTTTAGTAATATTTTTAATATTTTCAATATTAATAATTTACTATTAGGATTGAAAACTACTTCGTCTTTCAATGCCAGATGGCGCTAGCCACCTACTATCATCACTTCAGTTGCAATGGGTGGGAAAACCTCTCGATGCGAATCAGTTAAAATATGGAGAACAGTGCCTACGTTCTTTCCGATGAAGGCTCCAATAAGAGCCGAAAATCGCGATTCAAGGGACTGGACTGCACTCCGTAATATTCTAATTGAAAAGTAAGATTGTTTTGCCTTCGCATTGCAACGGAATAAAAATGGTATACATTTTTATTTTTATAGTCGTATTACTCCGTAGAGTAACTAGGTGCATTTTTCCGTTGGAACTTTACCAGCTGCAGACGGGGGATGTGAATTGCATAGTGTAGAATTCCTTCCCTCTCGTCTTCACTGCAGCATCCATTTGACTTGCAAATTGTAGAAGTCTTGGAGGTGTCACCAGGAAAGTGTACCAATAAGTTTTCAATTTAAAAATATTTTAGTAATATTTTTAATATTTTCAATATTAATAATTTACTATTAGGATTGAAAACTACTTCGTCCTTCAATGCCAGATGGCGCTAGCCACCTACTATCATCACTTCAGTTGCAATGGGTGGGAAAACCTCTCGATGCGAATCAGTTAAAATATGGAGAACAGTGCCTACGTTCTTTCCGATGAAGGCTCCAATAAGAGCCGAAAATCGCGATTCAAGGGACTGGACTGCACTCCGTATTCTAATTGAAAAGTAAGATTGTTTTGCCTTCGCATTGCAACGAAATAAAAATGGTATACATTTTTATTTTTATAGTCGTATTACTCCGTAGAGTAACTAGGTGCTTTTTCCGTTGGAACTTTACCAGCTGCAGACGGGGGATGTGAATTGCATAGTGTAGAATTCCTTCCCTCTCGTCTTCACTGCAGCATCCATTTGACTTGCAAATTGTAGAAGTCTTGGAGGTGTCACCAGGAAAGTGTACCAATAAGTTTTCAATTTAAAAATCTTTTAGTAATATTTTTAATATTTTCAATATTAATAATTTACTATTAGGATTGAAAACTACTTCGTCTTTCAATGCCAGATGGCGCTAGCCACCTACTATCATCACTTCAGTTGCAATGGGTGGGAAAACCTCTCGATGCGAATCAGTTAAAATATGGAGAACAGTGCCTACGTTCTTTCCGATGAAGGCTCCAATAAGAGCTGAAAATCGCGATTCAAGGGACTGGACTGCACTCCGTATTCTAATTGAAAAGTAAGATTGTTTTGCCTTCGCATTGCAACTGAATAAAAATGGTATACATTTTTATTTTTATAGTCGTATTACTCCGTAGAGTAACTAGGTGCATTTTTCCGTTGGAACTTTACCAGCTGCAGACGGGGGATGTGAATTGCATAGTGTAGAATTCCTTCCCTCTCGTCTTCACTGCAGCATCCATTTGACTTGCAAATTGTAGAAGTCTTGGAGGTGTCACCAGGAAAGTGTACCAATAAGTTTTCAATTTAAAAATCTTTTAGTAATATTTTTAATATCTTCAATATTAATAATTTACTATTAGGATTGAAAATTACTTCGTCTTTCAATGCCAGATGGCGCTAGCCACCTACTATCATCACTTCAGTTGCAATGGGTGGGAAAACCTCTCGATGCGAATCAGTTAAAATATGGAGAACAGTGCCTACGTTCTTTCCGATGAAGGCTCCAATAAGAGCCGAAAATCGCGATTCAAGGGACTGGACTGCACTCCGTATTCTAATTGAAAATAAGATTGTATTGCCTTCGCATTGCAACTGAATAAAAATGAATAAAAATGGTATACATTTTTATTATTAAAATATATTATAGTTCTTTCTCTGTATATTCGTAAATTTAATTTACCATGACCGTTAAAATTCTCCATAATTTTTCCCTCAAAAAATCCCCCAACCATTTCTGCTTATAAAAATTCTCACAAACGCTTTCAAATTACCCAAAAATGGGGAGAAATACCCCAATCTGGCAACTCTGAACGGACTAACTCCTTTGTACTGTCGAAAGAAACCGACACCCGATCTATCGCCTAACGTTTAACGGCATTAATAATGGCATTAAAAAGTTAGCGCGCTAAGTCGTGGCTACACCTAACGCGTTAGTCAAATAACGCGTTAATTAACGGCATTAGACGTTACTGTGGCCCCAACATTATAAAGTTGATAAAGCTCGTTGTTGTATCGACTTCTGAAGATTCCGTTTTCACTCACAGGTCCTAGTAGCGAGATTTCAGTTTCTCCAGGACTTGTGTTATGGGAGAATTTGGACCAATCACGAGTCACAGATTTTCGATTTTTTGACACTTGACAGTTCGGTTGTCAACTTTCGAAAATGAAAATAGAAAATTTACCACAATATTTATCACAATATCACAATATTTATCACATTTACCACAATAAAAAAAACTAAAAACAAATTTGTTTTTAATATTGTGATTGTGTGTTTACCTCATTCATTTTGTTATTTTTATCTTGTTCTGTAGTATTCTGTACTTTTGTTGATCTTTGTAGGTTAATTGGATGATTTATAAAAGTATAATTGGATTTACATACTTGTATATTTATCAAAGTGCACTCTAAAAATGAATTCAAATTCAGAAGATGTAAGTGTAATTATATGTAGATAAATAATCATAATAATTTTAATACTATGAAAATGTAAAATAAAATACACCTTAAATATAAATACAAGTGTTTTAATTTATTACCAAAACAAATTTTAAATAGTAAATGAGGTATTTTGGTTATTATAGATCCAAACACATAAAAATTATACAAGTTACAATCAAAGAAATAAAATGATTGGGATTTTTTTATTTTCTATAAAAAAAAAATAGTATGTATGTATTTTACCTTTCATTACAGTCGGAAAAATGAAAGAATACCCATGAACGAACATATAAAACACGCTGTATTTTCCTGTCACCGTGTCACAAAGAAAATTGTCCAGTGCAAGTACATGTAACAATAATTATTACATGTACTTACACTGGCCAATTTTTTTGTGTGACACGGTGACAGGAAAATACAGCGTGTTTTATATGTTCGTTCATGGGTATTCTTTCATTTTTCCGACTGTATAAGACTTTTTGTATGCTGGAGTCACACAAAATAATAAGGTAAATACTTCTGAATGTTCTATAATTTCTTTATACAAAAACAACCAATGTCCTCTTGTTCTTATGGTATTCACTACAGTACATAGTACATCTACTTATAACTTATACAATACTTTTGCTTATATAATTAAAATATATAAAACTATAACGTAATCAAAAGTGCCTTGATACTTTTAAATACATAATATACAATTTTATTTTAAATATACAGGGTGTAACAAAAATACAGGTCATAAATTAAACCACATATTCTGGGACCAAAAATAGTTCGAATGAACCTAACTTACCTTAGTACAAATATGCACACAAAAAAAGTTACAGCCCTTTGAAGTTACAAAATGAAAATCGATTTTTTCGAATATGTCGAAAACTATTAAAGATTTTTTGTTGAAAATGGACATGTGGCATTCTTATGGCAAGAACATCTTAAAGAAAAATGATAGTGAAATTTGTGCACCCCATAAAAATTTTATGGGGGTTTTGTTCCCTTAAACCCCCCCCCAAACTTTTGTGTCCGTTTCAAATAAATTATTATTCTGGTGCCATTAGTTAAACTAAATATTTTTAAAACTTTTTTGCCTTCTAGTATTTTTTCGATAAGGCAGTTTTTATCGAGTTGCGGCTTCTTTTTTAATATGTTTACATAAAAATTTTATGAGGGTTTTGTAGAATAGGTACGCTAATGGTGCGTTGTTGACGTGTATTTATCGCTCTGATATCAAACTCAAATCTACTGAGACCTATCGAGTAATAATAAATACACAAAAGTGAATATTGTTAAGAAGGAAGTAAGCAGCAGACATAATTTTGTGGACAAAAATTGGTATGTAAAAGTTCTTATTTAAAGGTTATTTTTATTGACAAACTCGTGCTGTGACCTTCCGCGGTGTTGAACAGAGGGAACAGTGCGAAGCGGGGAGCGGGGAAGTCAATGATAAGAACAAAACAGTATTGATAATCAATAGAGATACAATCGAACCTACACAGTGGCGGAACACTATTAGTCCAACAAAATGGAAGAAATGATGAAAGAAATGTTATCGGAATTTAAACAAATGCTATCAGAATTTAAAGAGATGAGGTGTGACATGAAAATATATCGAGAAGAAATAATTAATCTTAAAACTGAAAATGCTGAGATGAAAAAGGAGATAGAGAAACTACATGAGAAAATAGAAATTGCAGAAAAAAGAGAAAGAAAAAACAATATCATTATTAAAGGATTAGAAATAATTGGAGATGACCATAACCAGATGAAAGAACAAATATCCATTAATATAGTATCGCACTTAGGAGTTCAGGCAGAAATTAAAAAGGTTACGAAACTCTCAAATAACATTTGCAAAGTAGAAATGAATACCACCGAAGACAAAATAAAAATACTGCAAAATAAGAAAAAATATAAGCAAGTAAAAGAACTCAACATATTCATTGATGATGATTTAACTTACAACGAGAGGAAAATACAAAAAAATATAAGAGAAAAAAGAAAAGAAGAACGAGCCAAAGGTAATAAAGTCATTATTAGATATAATAAACTCATAATAAATGATGAACTATGGACCTGGAATAGATCTCAAGAAAAACTTGAGCTCAATAAAAATCTAATAAGCAATAAGGCCACAAAAAACTAACTAACTGCCGGACCGAAAATAAAGGAACGGAACTGGCTATGAACAAGGACAAGAAAATGGTAAATGCATGCAGTAATACAAACATAACCAAAACATCAAAGCAAAGAAGAAATAAAGGTGAATATTGGAAAATTGGAACATGGAATATTAAAAGTATAACTGGGAAAGAAATAGAACTAATAGAAGAATTTGAAACAACGGAATTAGACATACTAGCAATAACTGAGACTAAGAAAAAAGGTAAAGGTGAAATAAAATTAGAGAATGAACACACAATGATATATAGTGGAGTCCGAGAAGATCAAAGAGCAGCTGCAGGAGTAGGATGTATAATACATAAAAGTATGGAGAAACAAATAGGTGATTGGAAAGCATGGTCCGAAAGAATATTGAGTATCGAAATTAATAATACAGAGAATAATCGCATAAAAACTGTAATAGTAGTTTATGGCCCAAACGAAGACGACACAGCATACAACAAAGATGAATTTTGGCATGAGTTGACACTGATAACAGAAAGCGCTAAAGGAGAGATATACATAATAGGCGACTTCAATAGTAGAGTTGGAACAAGAGATGAGTTATACACAAGATGCATAGGACAGTATGGAGAGCAGACTAGAAATAATAATGGGAGAAGAATGCTTGAATTTTGCACTATCCACAACTTGATTATAACTAACACATTTTTTAAGCACAAAGATATCCATATGTACACAAGAGAAGTAAAGAGCCGTAACGAAAAATCCATAATTGACTATGTACTAGTTGAAAGCAACGACAGAAAAAAAGTTATGAATACTAAAGTACATAGAGGCCCAGAAATAGGTAGTGATCACTATATGGTTGTTGCAAAGATAAGAGAGAAAACGATAGACATAAAAGTTAATCGACCAGATAATCAAACAATGGTAACGGTGGAGACAATTAATACTTATAAACTCAGAAATAAAGAAACAGCAAGAGACTATGAGAAGAAAGTAAACGAAAAACTCAATAATAAAATAGAAACGAACGAAGAGAATATAAACCAAGCGTGGAATTGGTTTAAACACCTATTACTAGACTCAGCTACAGAAGTATGCGGAATAAGTAAAACAAATCCCACGAAAAAACAGACAGCTTGGTGGACAGAACAAATAAAAACACAAGTAAAAGCTAAGAAAAAAGCATGGAAACAATATCTGCAAAACAAGACAAACGAATACTACAACATTTATAAAAATGAAAGAAAAAAAGTAAAGCTACTAGTAACTGCAGCTAAAAAGGAAACATGGACAAAAATTGGTGATAAAATGGAACAAGACAGTAAAAGTAATCAAAAGCTCTTCTATAGAACACTAAAAACATTAAGAACAGAGAACAAACAAAAAGTACACAATATTAAGAGTAAAAATGGAAACTTATTAGCAGAACCAACTCAAATAATGAATAGATGGCAAGAATACTTTGAAGAACTATTGAACCATGACAACAATACAGAAACCATTACTGAACCAGAAGAAACACCTGAAGAAAATGTAGAAGAACCAATAACATTAGAAGAACTACAAGAAGCCATAAAACAGCTAAAATATGGAAAAGCTCCGGGAATTGACAAAGTAACGGTGGAAATAATAAGAAACATGGGACAACAAGGTACTGAAATACTACTAGAAATAATGAATAAAGTATGGAAAGATGAAATATTACCAGAGGACTGGAAAACCGCATTGATAGTTCCCATACATAAGAAAGGTGACAAAAGAGAATGTAATAACTACAGAGGATTGACATTGCTATGTGTATCCATGAAAATATTAGAGAAAATCATAGATAAACGAATAAGAATAATCGCGGAAGATACACTAGACGAGTCACAAAGTGGTTTCAGAAGCGGAAGGAGCATACAAGATCATATATTCACGCTAAAACAAATAGGCGAAAAAGCGCTTCAAGAGAAAAAGAACATATACTTAGCCTTCTTAGACCTAGAAAAGGCCTTCGACAAAGTACCCAGACAGAGAGTGTGGAAAGTGCTAAGAGAGAAAGGTGTAGGACATAAAATGATACGAATCATCCAGAAAATATATAGTCAGAATGTGAACTCGGTGATTAGTAACAACAATAGATCAAACACTTTCATAGTAACAGGAGGACTAAGACAAGGCGGAGCTCTTAGCCCAACGCTGTTTATATTATTTATGGACCAAATAATTAAAAGATGCACAATAGAAAGCAGAAAATTAAATGTTGGACACAGATATCTTCGTAGAGTAGAAATATCAGAAGGAGTGTTTGCAGACGACTTGGTGTTAATTGCAAGAAGTGAAAAAGATTTACAACACAACATTGAAATATGGAACAGAGTATTCATCGAAAATGAAATGGTAATAAACAAAAGCAAGACCAAAGTACTACAGATCGGTGAAGAGAGACAGGAGCTAAGAATAGAAATTGAAGGAACACAAATTGAAAAAGTGAAAACTTTCTCTTATCTAGGTGTAATAATTGACCAGGCAGGCACTCAAGATGCTGAAGTAAACAATAGAATAGACAAAACAATAAAGCTGTACCATACAATGAATAAAAAATTTATCAGTAGAAAAGAAATTTCAAGAGAAACAAAAATAAAAGTGTTCAAATCAATCTATAGACCAGTACTAACCTTCGGCAGCGAATCTTGGGTCTTAACAAACCGACAAAAAAGCAAGATCCAAGCCATGGAAATGAAGTTCCTGAGAAGAGTAAAAGGCGTCACTAAATTAGACCGACTACGGAATGTAGACATAAGAAGAGAGTTAAAAATACCATCCACATTGGAGTATATAGAGCAAAGACAATTATGTTGGTGGGGACATCTACAACGAATGAAAGAAACTATCCCAGTTCGAAGAGTATGGGAAGCAAAAATATCAAAAAATAGGAAGAGAGGAAGACCCAGACAAACATGGGATAAAGCAATAGGAGCCATTCTGCAAAAGAAAAGATCAAACTGGACAGATGCCAAAGCGATAGCACAAGACAGAAAAGAGTGGAAAAAATTTGTATATAGATAACTGATACTTTTATAGAATTAATGAAATTAATTTTAGAAATGTAGAATTAGATGTAAAAGTGTAATTTGTATATTTGTAAGTACCTATGTAAAACTAGATATGTTAATTTGGTAGATTAATGTTGCAACCCTACACCATTGTATGGTAGAAGGGATATGATTATATATATATGAGGGTTTTGTTCCTTTAAACCCCCCAAATGTTTGTATACGTTCCAATTAAACTATTACTGCGGTACAATTAGTTAAACACAGTGTTTTTAAAACTTTTTTGCTTCTTTGTATTTTTTTGATAAAGCATCTTTTATCGAGATGTGGCTTCTTTTTTAATATGGTTCAAAATATACCTAAAAATGTAAATCATAAATAAATTTTCATATTATTACCAAGTCTCCATAGTTGTACTTTACCATATACAAATATGTGGTGGATTTGACAAATATTCAAATATCTCGATAAAAACTGACTTCTGTAAAAAGTACTAAGAGACAAAAAAGTTTTTAAAAACTTGTGTTTAACTAATGGCGCTACAATAATAATTAAATAATTAAATTGAAACGTACACAAAAGTTTGGGGGGTTTAAAGGAAACAAACCCCCATAAAATTTTTATGGGGTGTTCAAATTTCATTATAATTTTTTCTTAAAATAATACTGTCATAACAATACCACATGTCCATTTTTAATAAAAAATCTCTAATAGATTTCGATATATTGGAAAAAATCGATTTTCATTTTGTAACTTCAAAGGGCTGTAACTTTTTTTCCGTGCACATTTGTACTAAGGTAAGTTAGGTTCAATCGAACTATTTTTGGTCCCAGAAAACGCGATTAAATTTATGACCTGTATTTTTGTTACACCCTGTATAATCACACACATTACCCATTAAATGTACACACATTTAAAAAATAGCCAGAAAAAGCCTAAAATGAAATAAACACATAAGTACCATTCTAAATTCTTTACCCAAATCCAAATTAATTATTAAGCTGGATTTATAGTTTGACGGACTGTAGAGGAAGACGCACTGGAAAAAGATCAACATAGAAATTTGTATACTCTTGATTATAAAGCTTGTCACGCACGGGGAGCTATACTATAATATATCATATCGCTCACTATAGTAAACGAATGAGCCTGCAAGCACTAACCATTCGTTCCTAGTTAGGAATCGCTGTAGTGAGTGATATGATACTATAGTAATGATGAGTGAATCTGCACGCATGGGACCATTATTTCCTAACTAATTAGGTTCCTAGTTTTTTTTTTTTTTTTTTTTTTTATTTGTGACTTTAGCACTTAGCTATTTAGCCAGATACAACTTGATAATAATTAATACTAATACAAAAAAAACTATTAAACCTAATACAAATTATTAAAAAGAAAAACATATTATTCTAATTTACTTAATACTGTAACAAAAACGAGCGTTCGGGTATTTATTTACGACTTTATTATTTATTTATACAAGTTTACTTTACAAACTTTAGCTTAAGACTAAACTCTATTTACAAATATGCCGTATTTATATATGCGATAAAGTTATAATGGAACATTCCAGAAATATCCGCGCCCATCTCGATATCTCCCATCTCTATACCAGTCGATCCGTTTGTCTGCCAGCACGCCCACGTGATTTACCTTCCAGAATTCTCGGGATTCTCGCCGCGAAGATTAGATTACGTCATTCTCTTGTTGTTTACTATTACGGGCGCCGATCAAGAGTTTTCTTTCGTTACACTACTCCCCTCTTAAGATCTGAGCGTCCCGATCAGCAACTCTACATGAAGGCCCAGGATGGCGGAATCTACACGACTCTCCAGCTCTGCATACACCCTTCAAGAAGAAATAACAGTCTACTGTCTTTGAAGGGTACGACATCTTCGGGTTCATGCAACACACAGTGATTTGTACGCCAGTTTCTCTGAAGACCACTTCAAGCATGCTTCTCACAATCTTCCAATCCAGATTTTCTACTGCATGGCCTATTTTTGGTAAAGCCAAATCTTTGATGTCATAATTACACACGATTTTCTTCAAATTAGTTAGAGCACGCCATATGTTCTCGTAGCTTGGCGTGTCCGTATAAGACTTCCTGGTCACCATATACAGCAAGGATCGAGGACCATCTTCCAATCGCAGTACTCTTCCAATTTTAGGTTGTTGATTTCTTAACTCGTCCAAGCGGCCGAACTTTCTATTGAATACGGACGAGATTCCTTTAGTCATCTCGAGGTCTTGGGCAACACAGTGGGCTAGAGAGACGTTTTCTGGAACACCAAACAGATCTTGCTGAACTTCTGTGGTCACGCCGAATCTAGCACTCTTTCTCGCTGCGTAATTTGACATAAATTGATTAAAACTTGGCTGTGCGGCGTCTTTCATCTCCTGTTGGAGGACTCGGGCTTCTTCTGTTTCATTTGAGCCAGCATATGGTGCAAGACGATTTATGTGAATAACTTTTGGTTTACCGTTTGGCAACTTCTTAATTCTGTATATTACGTCATTTATTTTCTTCTTAACTTCATACGGTCCTTCCCATTGTCTTTGCAGTTTAGGACACAAGCCGCGACGACGTTGTGGATTATAAAGCCAGACAAGATCACCTACTTCGAAGCTTTCATTCTTGCATCGAGAATCATATTGATCTTTCATTCTGTCACTGGCTATCTGGATGTGTTGTCGGGCAAATTCATGAATGTTGTTCATTCGTAACTTCAGGCGGTCGACGTATTCTTCGCCTGCAACATGTTCCTCGGAAGGTCTGCAGCCAAACTCTAGGTCGCAGGGCAAACGAACTTCACGACCCAACATCAGGCAGGTTGGTGTTTGACCTGTAGTTTCATTTACGGCCGAGCGGTAGGCCATCAGGAATAAATGAATGTGTTGGTCCCAATCTCGCTGATTTTCAGATACAACTTTGGACAAGTGTTTACCCATCGTTCGGTTCATCCTCTCGACCATCCCATCTGATTGAGGATGCAGGGGTGTTGTTCTGGTCTTATTGACACCAATCAATTTACAAACGTTTTGGAAAAGAGCCGACTCAAAGTTTCGCCCTTGGTCGGAGTGGATCTCCAAGGGAACACCAAATCGACTGAAGAATTCTTTAACAAGTACCTCTGCAACGGTAGCAGCTTCTTGATTTGGTAATGCATAGGCCTCGGTCCATTTCGTAAAATAATCCATGGCTACCAGGATGTATTTATTTCCAGCATCAGTTTCTGGAAATGGACCTGCAATGTCGATTGCTACTCTTTCCATAGGACTGCCAACATTATACTGTCTCATGGGTGCTCTCTTTTTACCAACTGGACCATTACCGGATGCACACAGTTCACATTTCTGGCACCATCTTCTTACATCATCTTTACAGTTCACCCAATAGAACCGTTCTCGAACCTTTTGCAGAGTCTTCGTAATACCAAAGTGTCCACCTGATGTACCGTCATGCAACTGATGCAATACTTCTGACACTTTACTTTTAGGTACAATCAACTGAAGCTTAGATTCTGTACCATCATCGTTCTCAAAGGTTCTGTACAAAAGATCATCTTTTAGTATCAGGCAATTCCATTGGCTCCAGTAGGCCTTGACTTCCGGACTACATGCACTAATGTTTTGCCAACTAGGTCTCTCACCTCGACGCATCCAATCCAATACTCTTTTTATACATGGATCATCTTCTTGGGCGTGTTGTAACTGTTGGGGCTGCCATTGTTCATTAACTACGGTGGTTCGTCTCACGGGGCAAAATCGTTCCTCTAATTTGGCACAGTGATTACAATTTGCACTGCATGGTCGTCTCGAAAGGGCATCAGCATTTGAATGAACTCTTCCGGCCCTATGTTCTATCTCGTAGTCATATTCTTGTAATCGTTCTAACCATCTTGCCATCTGGCCCTCTGGATTACGGAATTGTATGAGCCATTTTAGAGCAGCGTGATCTGTTCGAAGAAGGAACTTTCTGCCATACAAGTATTTATGGAAATGTTCGCAAGCCTTCACTACACCCAGCAGTTCTCTTCTGGTAACGCAATAGTTTCTTTCTGGTTTCGACAGGACTTTGCTGAAATAATGTAACGATGAGTGCCATCGTTACGATATTATTATATTTATTCCTATAAGCCACCTAATAAGTATGCAACCAGTTATGCGTTCGTGCTTAGAACGGGTTACCTAGATTTGTGACCAAATATAATAGAAGGTTGGTACTACGCTTGGGGAATTCTGGTCTTAGCTTGTGGCTGTACGGCTTCCGACGGAGGGGCATGTCATATCGCCCATCGGAGAGGATTGTCACTTCAATTTTCAATCTGGTTGGATGAACAAGTAAATTTTTCCGTGGTCACTGTTTAAAGAATACAATATTTAGTTAAAATATTCATTTATTATAAGATTAGTTTATTTTGGAAGGAGCTATTTTTTGTTTTGGGATTTGTGCGGTGAGAGGAAGAGTTTTATTTCCAAGTTTCCTTTTGGAAAACAGTGGGTAAGTCGGCTATGAAGTATTCTTGTAAAAAAAAACATGGTTCTCATTCTCAATACAATACTTATAGTAATATTATAATTGTTATTCTATGAATATAAAACATCAGGTCTTAACGAGTCAATCTCACTATCAAATTCATGTTTCTACAAGAAAAATTCTTTCAAATTAAATTTCCAGTTCAAAATAGTTTCTGAAGTAATGACACTTTTCATTTCCTTTTAGTATCTACGTCTATAAAGTAATCCCTTATTGCAATATATACATATCTTCTTGGTTCATATGTCCTTCCATTTCTTTACATTTCCATTTTTGTTCAAGGTTAATGACACTTACTTATAAATGTCAATAGCTCCTCTTTTTTCGGTAATTTTTTCTAGAAATTTTTATAAGGTTTTTATACCTTTCTTATATGCCCTGTTTTTTGTGTACTTAAGGAACACCAGCTAATAGGAGATTCTTATGCTTTTAGCCACGGAAGAAAATAAGAAGATGGAAAATTAAGTCAATCATACTTTAATTTGTTTTTTTTGGAATACATAATCATTTTGGGGATATTTTGGATGGAATGTGGATGTTTTGTTTGGTTTTTGTGGAATAAAAGTTGAGTTTTCCGATACTGGGCAGCTACCTGCTTGCCGTACCTTCCTGTTGGTGTGGAGTACCTCCCTAGGGTTGGGAACCAGAGGATACCTTATTTGGCTCTCCCCTCATCATCTTCACCGAAGGTTGGAAGAAGCAATCCGCCTACTTTTTGTAGGGACAGGTTTTTATATAACTAAATTTGCATGTCAATTTGTTTTAATAATAACTTCCAATTTTACTATTTTTTTTCTCTTCGTATCAATAACTTTCAAATCACTCTAATAATAATATACCCTCATTGTTTTTTCTTAACCATAATTAACATAATATTCAATATTTTTCAACAATTTTTATTATATTTCACCCTTATTTAATTTATTTAAAATAGCCTGGGATTTATAAACCATATGTAAGATAATGTGCACAGTATCTAGGTCATATCCTATTTAATAATATTTATTCCAGTTGTCGGATGTTGTCACCTTCGATTAGATACGGTATTGTCAACCAATATTGTAACCCTCATTAATAATAAGTTGTTAAGGTAAATACCTATTCATACTAAATTCATTACATATTTTTTTTCTACTGTAAAACCTGCATTATCGACAGCAGTGTACTAGCCTAGTACGTCGGATAATTAGCTAGTGTAAAAATTGTATATAGGGTATATAGGTTTTTTTTATTAAATGTGGTTGTACATACTTATATGTTTTATTATCCTACCATTTTAATAGTACCATTTTAATAGTATCAGTTAGGTACAGCAATATAGGTCACGTGGAGAAGAATTTATAAAATTCTTCCCTGGCGCTCAACACTACTTCTGAATATCTTCTTGGTCAGTAGTTCCCTTTCTTTTCATTACTCCTTATATTCATTTATTTTCTTTATCATTCCAGTATTTCATTAGGTACCGTCTTACTAGGGCGTGCAAATACGGCCTGATCCTTCCCTGAGCCCTACTGTTTAGTCTCTTCAATTTCCAGCTAGCCTATTTTGAGGAAACTTCCATAAATAAGTAATTATCCTTTAAAGCTATATCTATTCTGCCACAACAAAACCTCGTTTTTGTTACAATTGGCGCCCAACGTGGGGCCCGATTTTCAGTAAGACAGTACCTTTCTTTATTTTGTTGCTTATAGTAAATTTTTCTAGTAAGTATCTTTCTGGTTCATTGTTGTATATTTTGTAATTATATAGAGATATTTTTTTTGATTCCTTTTGTACGTTATTTGGAAAATACACTAGTGCACTTGTATTGCTGTATTGGTACTATTTTAATTTATTTAAAATAATAATTGTAAATCGTGAGTAGGATAATATTTGAACAGGTATATTGGTTGACATTTCGGTCTGGTCGGTTTGGTGATACCTGGATATTTATTTTGAAAAATTTTGAATGATTTATTTTTTTTTTGATATCTAGGTACATTACTACTTCTGATTTAGGTGCAGCCACAATATACTACAGTTAGTTAAATTTTTGCTTACCATACCTATATATAATTTATAAAGTTTTCATTTTTTTTATATACATTTTCGTTTAAACAGTTACTTAAATTATTTAAATATCTACCCCAAATATATATCTCGGTTATATTTGGTTTGTCGGTTTATTCGGTCGTTAGTTTAGCAGCTCGTCAGTTGAGCAGCTTGTTTAGTAGATTGTCGGTTAATTGGGTCGTTAGTTTATTGGGTTGGGTTCGGTTTGTCGTTGTTGGATTGGGCTTATTGTTACTAAATTTTTCCTACCACCATGTGTACCTTTCAGCCAGAGCATTTATTAGTTAAGGAGGTAGATTATGAGTTGAGGATAAGAGAAATAGAGGTTGAAGAATCCGCTAAATGTGATAAAAAACGCAGTCTATTGCGTGGTGCTCTTAAACAAGAGCAAGGAAATAGGAGTTTCCGTCAGATTTCAGCTGCAGCTATTCCTTTCCTGGAACAACAACAAGGAATAAATGAGACACTAGAGGATCTTACGCAAAAGATAAATAATTTTAGAGGGACTGTCCATGATAGCATGTATTCTAGATACATTTCACGTCTTGCTCATATCTCTGGTCGTGTCCACTTATTATGTTGCTCAGATGAGGAGCAACAACTTTACAAACGCTCTATGTCCATTAGGATTCTCAGTCTAGAAGGTGAACTCGATTCTCGAGTAAATCCTCTAGCCACGTCCACTCCTGTTTCTTCAGTTCAAGCCTCTAATTCCTTGTTACATCCCAAGCCTGTGCAGGTACATAAGTGGGGAGTTTCGTTTTCTGGTGAAGGTCATTATGACCAAGTAATTTCATTTTTAGATAGGGTAGAATGTCTTCGTGTTTCGAGAGGTGTGAGTGAGGAAGATCTTTTTTCGGCTTCTGCCGAATTATTTACAGGCCATGCTTTTACGTGGTTTATGAACAACCGTGGTAGCTTTACCACTTGGACTGATTTGGCTCAGAAACTAAAATCTGACTTTCTGCCGTACTCTTTCCAAACTGATCTCTTAGACGAGATCAAGAACCGCAAGCAGAAACCGGGAGAATCAGTGACTATGTTTATTAACACCATGTTGGGTATGTGTAGTCGTTTAGATACTCCTTTAACAGATCATGCAAAAATAAAGATAATTTTAAAATGTTTGTTACCCTTTTACCATGCCCAATTGGCACTGGTTGATATAGCCACTATAGAAGACCTCACAGAAAAATGTAAACGCTTAGAGGAAACTCTATCTTGGTCTCTTAATTCCCCTACCACTTCGCAATTCAATTCTGGTCCTGTTGGTTTTAATTCTCAACCCTCAAGAAATCGTTCTTGGCAATCTAGACCCCATACACCGAATGTGTCTGTGACTACTTATTCTTTGTCTTGCTGGAATTGTCAGGTTGTTGGTCACACATTTCGGGATTGTACCAGACCCCAAACACGGATTTTCTGTCACGGTTGTGGTAGAGAAAATACGCTTAAACGTAACTGTTTTAAGTGTTCGGGAAACGAGCATGCAGAGGCTCGTACCCTGAGCGTTCCTCAAACAGCAACCCCATCAGGGAATATGACCGCAGCTGTAGACGAAGCTTCAGGTCCAATACCCGCCAGCAGCTCAAACACACCCTCTCAGGAAGGAAGAAACACTTCCAACCGGAGACCAGCACGCCAACCGAAATCAGGGAAAAAGTAATTGTTAGTAACACTTCAGTTGACTCGTACGGTTCGCTTGATCGTAGATTATCCCCTCCAGTATTAAGCTGGAATTTTAGTAATAAGCATAATCAAGACGAGGAAACAGTTCCAAATTCTATACCTGGTTGTACGTTTGTAAATAATAATAATATGTCTATGTTAATACCAGATAATTTTGAAAATAAATCAGATATTTTGGATTTTGATATAAATTCGTTATTAGTTAGGAAACATAATGATAACCGACCTTATCTTGAAATTGAAATTTTAGGACAATCTTGTTTAGCTCTATTAGATAGTGGTTCTAACATTTCTTTAATAGGTTCGAATTCGCTGAAATTGTTAGAAAACACGGATATTAATGTTATGCCTATTTCTTCTTTACAAGTCTCTACTGCAGATGGTGCTATCCAGTCAATTACAGGTAAATTTGACACAGAAATCGTAGTTGCCAATATTCGGAAAATGATTACATTTTATGTTATCCCTTCAATTAAAAATTCTATAATTCTTGGCATGGATTTCTTAAATGCATTTAATAGTACATTAAACTGTTCAGATTTTTCGTTATTTATATCTTTCTTTAATGTCGCAACTGTAAGTGCCATTCGTGAGTTCTCTAGTTTGTCTAGCTTAGAACAAAACCAGTTAGAGAATATTATCTCTAAATTTTCTTCTATCTCTTCCAAATACCAATTAGGCCGTACACATTTAATATCTCATACTATCGAAGTGAACACTTCAACTCCGTTTAGACAATATCAATATCCCATACCTCAGGCATGGCAAGCAGATTTGGGTAAAGAAATTGATTCGATGCTCTCTCTAAACATTATCGAACAGTCAAATTCTTCGTATTGTTCGCCGTTATGGATGACGAAGAAGAAGGATGGATCATTCCGAGTATGCTTCGATGGTCGCAAACTTAATAGTATCACTACTAATCGAGATGCTTATCCCATCCCTCGGATAGATATAATTCTTAGCAAACTTCAGAATGCCAAATATATCTCTTCGATCGATTTATCCAAAGCCTTCTTACAAATTCCGTTAAGCGAAGAGAGTAAGAAGTATACTGCTTTCGCTGTCAGTGGTAAAGGGTTATTTCAATTTGTCACAATGCCTTTCGGTCTAGTTTCAGCTCCACAAACAATGTGTCGTCTAATGGACTTGGTTATTGGTCCACAACTTGAACCATTTGTATTTTATTACTTAGATGACATTATAGTTGTTACTCCTGATTTTTCTTCACATATTGAGATATTAGAGAAGTTATTTTCACGCCTTAAAGAGGCTAATCTCACTGTTAATTTAGAGAAATGTAATTTTTGTCGTCCTAATTTGAAATTTCTAGGATATGTTGTTGATCATCAAGGTTTGAGAACAGACCCTGATAAAGTAACCGCTATTAAGGACTTCCCCATTCCTAAAACTACTACACAATTACGTAGGATCTTGGGCATGTGTGGTTACTATCGTCGATTTGTGCCTTCTTATTCTACTTTATTATCACCCCTTACTGACCTCCTTAAGAATAGGAAAAAGGGCCAGACTATCACCTGGACTCCTGAAGCCGATGATGCTTTTCATCGCATTAAGGAAGCTCTTACCAGTGCTCCGGTCATGACTTCACCTGATTTCAGTGAACACTTTTACCTCATGACGGATTGTTCAAACACCGCTTCAGGTGGCGTACTCTTTCAGATGAAAGATGGTTCTGAACACCCCATAGCATATACTAGTAAGAAGCTTAATAAGGCTCAGAAAAATTATTCCACTACAGAGCGTGAACTCCTTGCTATTATTCATGGCTTGGAGGCTTTCCGCTACTATTTAGAAGGTCGTAAGTGTACCCTTATTACTGATCATAGTTCTTTACTCTGGATGCATTCTATGCGTAACCCATCCCAACGTTTGTCTCGATGGATTTGTAAGTTGTCAGCCTTTGATTATAATATCGTCCATCGTAAAGCAAATGGTGTTGTAGTAGCTGATGCTTTGTCTCGAACGTTTGATGTCAATCTTCTTGACTTATCCACTTTAGTTCCGGATGCATGGTATCAGAAAATGTTGGAAAAGGTTACCCAAGAACCTGATCAGTATCCTGACTTTAAAGTAGAAAATAATATCCTTTATAAGCATGTTGTTAGTTCAGTAGAAGCTTTGTCTAATATGTCTGATTGGAAGATTGTTGTCCCAACAGCAAACCGGGATGAAATTCTTCGTACATTTCATGATAATGTGACATCTGGTCATTTTGGTTCTTATAAAACATTTAGTAGGATAGCAGAATTATATTATTGGCCTGGCATGCGCACCTATATCAAGAAATATATTTCTAGATGCAAAGTTTGTGCTACTTGCAAGCCAAGTACTATGCCACAAGCTGGATTAATGGGTACTTTTAGGAACATTGACTTCCCATGGCAGATGATATCCATGGATCTGATTGGACCATATCCTCGTAGCTACAATGGCTATACCTATTGTTTGGTGGTTGTGGACTACTTTACAAAATTTCCACTAGTTTTTCCTCTTCGGAATGCCACTGTCCCTGCCATTGTGAAATATTTGGAGGAACAAGTCTTTTTGTTGTTTGGTGTTCCCCAAATTGTGTCTTGTGACAATGGTCCTCAATTTGTGTCTAAGGCTTTTAAAGACCTTCTAACTAAATACAAAGTTCAGAAGATCTTTTATAATGCTGCATACCATCCGCAAGCTAATCATAGTGAGCGAGTGAACCGCAGTATTGTAACAGCCCTTAGATCATACACATATCCAGATCACAGAGCTTGGGACCAGTATATTCACTCGATAGCTCAAGCCATAAGAACTTCGGTCCATGAAGTTACTCAATGTTCTCCAGCTTATTTAAATTTTGGTAGGAATATTGCTTTGTCTGGTGATTATTTTGGTTTAATTTCGGACAATTCCACAAATCTCCCTCAGATCTCTGAGAAGCTTCATCGTTTAGATGATATTCAGACTTTGCCTCCAATATTTGCAGACATCAGAAAGAAGTTAAAATCTTCTTACCTTAAGTCACAGAGTCAATACAATTTGAGGAAAAGAGATTTGCGATTCTTTGTTGGTGATCGGGTATTAAAACGTAATTTTGTTAAGTCAAGTAAAGGTGATGCTATTTCTGCCAAATTCTGTCAGAAATATGTCCCATGTGTTGTCAGTAAAGTAATCTCTCCTTTAATATATGAATTAAAAGATAGTTCGTCCAACAGGAAACTTGGTCGATTTCATATAAAGGACTTATTACCAGATAATACTGTCAACGACTTAGAAACTTCGTCATCAGAAGAAGATTAACTTAACAATATTGATCAAGTTAATTCCTCTTTCTAAACTTTAGAAATACTCGATTGTTCAATGAATAGGTTAACGATTGGATTTTGATTTTAGTCACCAGATAGGGACTCTATGTTTTATCTATTATAGTAGTCTTTCTAGATTTCCATATTCTATGTATCTGAGATGTCATTAGTTTATTATTGAGATTTAGCTTAGTTGGGCTTAATATTGAACTGGTATGGAACTGTTAACACCTTGTATGTGATTATGCTTATATTGTCATCACTTGTAGATTAGTGTATCTACCAAATAGGTTTAGTTTTGTGTTTGATTTTGTAGTTTCTACTGGAAAGTTAATGGAACAGTGCTTAGCATGATTCCTTGGTACATTAGCTTATTTTTGTCTAAAGAAGTCATTGTGATATTTGTTTGGGTAAATGCAATTTTAGTATACAGTGTGATTCCAAAGTCATACTTCATGTGTCCAAATTTTGATAAAGTTAATTGAGATTAAATTTATGACAAAGACTAGGAAACCATTTCATTATTTATTGTAGTGAACATTTCTTAGGAAAGTGGTTTGCCAGCTTGGCTATGCAAATACGTGGGTTCGAGACTTGTTGCTTATCGACTGTGCACCTGATAGGAAGCAGATTTCATTGCTCACAGTTGTCTAGTTCCAAGCCATACCTCAATTAGTTCAGATGCTGAATCTATATGATAGAATGTTTAATCATCATTTTAATCATGCACTAGGCATTCTTATTCGATTTTCAGTTTACATTCATTCTGAAGAAACTTAGTCTTAACTTGTATGTTTATCTATCCTTCTTAAGTTTTACTATTTTATTATTCTGATAATGATGGTAACTTCTTTACTATATTGAAATATTGTAGCGTTTGTATTCACCGAGGGATTATTTTGTTCAAGCATCATCTTTCCGAGGAACTAAATTTTTTTTTGTTCATATGTACCTTAGGGTCAGGATCAATATCCTGTTCTCTGTGAGTAACTAGGGAACATTTTCTTAATCTGCAGTTTCTTTAGAAATTGATTTACCTGTTCTCTAGTATTTCCATAATTGGATTTATTTATAAGAGTTATTAATATGTGACTTCTTGAATTCTTTCATGAGAGATGACTTCGAAATATTGGTTAGGTTCTTCTGGCCATTCTTATCAATCTGTTGTAGCTATAGCTATAGTTAGAGAATCCCAGAGTAAGCTAACTTCTGTTAGGTCAACTATTCGATTAGTTACCCTTAGATAGATCTCCCATTGAATCTGATACAAATCTGATGATCAGTTGAGTTAGGGTCATGGTAACAAATATGTAATCATCATTAGTACATTTAGCGCTAAGTGTAGCATTGCTCAATTAAATCTGCCTGATTGTTCCACCTTGGATATGCTTCCCTATAAATCTGTTGTCCACTGTCGGATCAATTTAGGATAAAAGTCTTGCTAAAAAAAATTTTCCCGTTTCTTGTTAATGACTCTTATATTTAGGTTAGGTTATACTGTGGTCTATTTTTTTTTTTGCATGTTGAGAATTGGCTACGAGATTTCTACGGACTGTTCACTTTGGATATGCTCTATTTAAATCTGTTGTCCATCGATAGAACAGTTTGTACTACTCGTCCCATTCGACATTTTTTTGATTAGAATTTATCTGAATTATGAAATTTAGCAAAGGGTTATAATAAACCTTAACTAGGTATGTTGGTACCATATGTGATATATTGGTCATTAAGACAACCCCATTTACATGACTCATAATTTGCGGTTAGGTATAATCGATCGAGTCAGCTGTAAGTGTGAGTAAGTTAGTCGTCGTATAGGTTATATTAAGTTTTGTATTCGAATATTGTGGTTATGGTGTTCTTGTTGACTATAATTTGGGGTTTTATATAAATCTACTAAATCAACTGGAACACAATTTGGTCTTTAGGATATATATCAGAGGACTGGTCCTACGAGTTTGGACGATGTCCTACGATAGGTTAGATTAGAGTAGTGAAGTAATCATAGGTTCGCACTATATTTTTGCTATTTGGTTTGTTCACGCCTGTGTTGGATCCCACAGCGTGTGATTTTTCTCTATGAATACTTGTATTGAGTATTTATAGGTATATATGGAAAAAAATTGTTCCTAAGATCAATTTTTTTTTTCCGAGTAATGGGGGAATGTAACGATGAGTGCCATCGTTACGATATTATTATATTTATTCCTATAAGCCACCTAATAAGTATGCAACCAGTTATGCGTTCGTGCTTAGAACGGGTTACCTAGATTTGTGACCAAATATAATAGAAGGTTGGTACTACGCTTGGGGAATTCTGGTCTTAGCTTGTGGCTGTACGGCTTCCGACGGAGGGGCATGTCATATCGCCCATCGGAGAGGATTGTCACTTCAATTTTCAATCTGGTTGGATGAACAAGTAAATTTTTCCGTGGTCACTGTTTAAAGAATACAATATTTAGTTAAAATATTCATTTATTATAAGATTAGTTTATTTTGGAAGGAGCTATTTTTTGTTTTGGGATTTGTGCGGTGAGAGGAAGAGTTTTATTTCCAAGTTTCCTTTTGGAAAACAGTGGGTAAGTCGGCTATGAAGTATTCTTGTAAAAAAAAAACATGGTTCTCATTCTCAATACAATACTTATAGTAATATTATAATTGTTATTCTATGAATATAAAACATCAGGTCTTAACGAGTCAATCTCACTATCAAATTCATGTTTCTACAAGAAAAATTCTTTCAAATTAAATTTCCAGTTCAAAATAGTTTCTGAAGTAATGACACTTTTCATTTCCTTTTAGTATCTACGTCTATAAAGTAATCCCTTATTGCAATATATACATATCTTCTTGGTTCATATGTCCTTCCATTTCTTTACATTTCCATTTTTGTTCAAGGTTAATGACACTTACTTATAAATGTCAATAGCTCCTCTTTTTTCGGTAATTTTTTCTAGAAATTTTTATAAGGTTTTTATACCTTTCTTATATGCCCTGTTTTTTGTGTACTTAAGGAACACCAGCTAATAGGAGATTCTTATGCTTTTAGCCACGGAAGAAAATAAGAAGATGGAAAATTAAGTCAATCATACTTTAATTTGTTTTTTTTGGAATACATAATCATTTTGGGGATATTTTGGATGGAATGTGGATGTTTTGTTTGGTTTTTGTGGAATAAAAGTTGAGTTTTCCGATACTGGGCAGCTACCTGCTTGCCGTACCTTCCTGTTGGTGTGGAGTACCTCCCTAGGGTTGGGAACCAGAGGATACCTTATTTGGCTCTCCCCTCATCATCTTCACCGAAGGTTGGAAGAAGCAATCCGCCTACTTTTTGTAGGGACAGGTTTTTATATAACTAAATTTGCATGTCAATTTGTTTTAATAATAACTTCCAATTTTACTATTTTTTTTCTCTTCGTATCAATAACTTTCAAATCACTCTAATAATAATATACCCTCATTGTTTTTTCTTAACCATAATTAACATAATATTCAATATTTTTCAACAATTTTTATTATATTTCACCCTTATTTAATTTATTTAAAATAGCCTGGGATTTATAAACCATATGTAAGATAATGTGCACAGTATCTAGGTCATATCCTATTTAATAATATTTATTCCAGTTGTCGGATGTTGTCACCTCCGATTAGATACGGTATTGTCAACCAATATTGTAACCCTCATTAATAATAAGTTGTTAAGGTAAATACCTATTCATACTAAATTCATTACATATTTTTTTTCTACTGTAAAACCTGCATTATCGACAGCAGTGTACTAGCCTAGTACGTCGGATAATTAGCTAGTGTAAAAATTGTATATAGGGTATATAGGTTTTTTTTATTAAATGTGGTTGTACATACTTATATGTTTTATTATCCTACCATTTTAATAGTACCATTTTAATAGTATCAGTTAGGTACAGCAATATAGGTCACGTGGAGAAGAATTTATAAAATTCTTCCCTGGCGCTCAACACTACTTCTGAATATCTTCTTGGTCAGTAGTTCCCTTTCTTTTCATTACTCCTTATATTCATTTATTTTCTTTATCATTCCAGTATTTCATTAGGTACCGTCTTACTAGGGCGTGCAAATACGGCCTGATCCTTCCCTGAGCCCTACTGTTTAGTCTCTTCAATTTCCAGCTAGCCTATTTTGAGGAAACTTCCATAAATAAGTAATTATCCTTTAAAGCTATATCTATTCTGCCACAACAAAACCTCGTTTTTGTTACAATAAGCGATGACTTTTTCCTGTCCATCCTGGATTTGGGAGAGAACAGCTCCTATGGCACTGTTGCTAGCATCGGTATCCAAAACAAATTTTCCTGCCTGTACCGGGTAGCTTAATATCGGTGCACTGATCAGAGCTATTTGTAGTTGTTCGAAAGCTTTTTGGCACTCTTCACTCCATATATATTCTTTGCCCTCCTCCGTCAACTTTGTTAGGGGCTTGGAGATATTGGCAAATCCTTTGACAAATCGTCGGTAATATGTACATAGGCCAAGGAAACTTCTAATTTCATGTTTATCTTTTGGTACTGGCCAATCTTTAATTGCTTCAATCTTTTCAGGATCAGCTGTTACACCGTTACTCGATACAATATGTCCCAAGTACTTAACTTCTCGTCGAAACATGTGACATTTCTTTGGACTTAACTTCAAGTTCGCTGCCCTCAATCGTTGAAAGACTTCTATTAAATTCTTGGCGTGTTCATCAAATGACTTTCCAACCACAATTACATCATCCAAGTAAACCAGGCATGTTTTCCATGTTAGACCTCTTAAAACTGCCTCCATTAATCTTTCAAATGTGGCAGGGGCATTACATAAACCAAACGGCATAGCCGTAAACTGCCAAAGCCCTGATCCTATCGAAAATGCGGTTTTCTCCCGATCGACTGGCTCCATGTCTACTTGCCAATATCCACTTTTTAAATCGAGTGTGGAAAACCATCGAGAACCAGAGAGAGTATCCAATGTATCGTCTATTCGGGGCAAAGGATAACTATCTTTTTTTGTTACCGCATTGAGCTGGCGGTAGTCGATACAAAAACGCGTCGAACCATCTTTCTTCTTTACCAGAACTACTGGTGATGTCCATGGACTGTTCGATGGTTCAATTACCCCTTGTTTGTCCATATCCTTGATAATCTCTTCGGCTTCATCTCTTTTCGCAAATGGAAGCCGTCTAGGCCGTTGTCTGATTGGCTGAGCGTCTCCGGTATTTATTTTATGCGTTACTATGCTTGTTTTGCCCTTATCCTTCTTATCAATAGCAAAAACATCTTGGTACTCTATCAGCATAGACCTCACTTTTTCCGTTCGTTCATGGTCAAGATCTTGGCATCTTTCAATAATTATCTCGACAAGGTCTTTTGGATACTTTGACTTTGATGATTTCTCATTGGTATTCATAGAGCAAATGGAAGCCACGGGAACACACTGTCCGATCAAAGCTCCTCTACTTAACTTAATAGCAGTTTCCCTTATATTCATAACTCTTACAGGAATGACATCTCGAACTTTTACCAAAGTTTTCGCCGTTAGGAACTCGACATTATCCACATCTTCGACCATCCTTAAACTTCCCTCTCGGCAGTGTCCATCAAGCATGGTCATCAGAACTTTCTCACTATTACCGGGTATGGTTACGTCACATGTAGTTAGTAAGCGGATGGCATCTTCTTTGTCGTCGTGAAAGGGCAACTCTTCACCATTGATCCTGAGAACTCCATTTTGAACATCCAATATTGCCCCCACTTTTCTTAGTACGTCCATCCCCAATATAAACTCGTCGGAGATCTCGGCAATTAATACTTGATGTTCAACTGTGGTCTGGCCAATGGATATTGACATATTAGCCTCGCCATATGTGTTAATTAGCTCACCAGTCGCTGTTCTAAGCTTTACTGTTGCAGGTGATAACTTATGGTGGCCTCGTACTACGTCTGGGCGTGCGATAGTTCTCGTTGCACCTGTATCCACCAAAAACGATCTACATCTATTATTGATACGACCTTCGATGTATAAGTTGTGGATTCCACCGGAGGACGTAAGGTTGACAGTTACTATGGGGGCTCTAGTTCTCGAGGTCGGCAGTTGCCCCTTGGTGTCGACCCGCTCTAGTTTTCCGACGGCTGTACGATCTTCTTACAATTACGACGAATGTCGCCTACGTCTCCACAATTCCAACATCTAGGCTCGCGTCTCTTTGGCATCTGATTACTTAATACTTTCCGTATCATTTCCTCCAGACGTTCATCGTTGTGTTCGTTACTTTCTTCAATGGTTCTTACTCTATGGCCTCGTGAAGTTTGACTAGCCGTTTCGTGTTCCAATGCAATAGCAAGTGCTTCATCTAAAACTTTCGGTCTTGCTAGTCGTAAAGCTTTCTGTAATTCATTATCTTTCAGCCCATTGACGAAGGTATCTACTGCAATTTCTTCTAAAACGCTGTCTGGCACCTCTGGATAAGCCAACCGCACCACACGAGCCACATCTGCTTCAAATTCTTGCAGATTCTCACTTGCTCGTTGACTTCTACTTCGCAGTTGTGCTTTGTATACTTGTTGTAGATGGGCATCTCCATAGCGTTTTTCTAGACGAGTGAACAAGGTCTGGTAACAATTTTCTTGACCCTTGGGAATTGACCTTAATATATCTGCAGCATCACCTCGTAAAGCAGCAGTCAAGGAAACAGCCTTTTCCTGTTCGGTCCAATGATTGGCGGTCGCAATAGCTTCAAATTGTTTAAGGTATATGGACCAAGAGGACTTTCCATCAAATGGTGGTAATTTGAATCTCATATTATGCGACATTTCTTCTCTCGGTAGTTCATCTTTCACTACAGGATCTAAAGCTACTGCATGAACTGACGGTTGCACTTTTGTATCGGTTATCATGCTCTCTAATTCTTTGATCTTCTCTTCTACGGCCAAAACTACTGCATTAACTGAAGGTAGGACTTTCGTATTGGTTACCATAGTCTCTAGTTGTTTGATCTTCTCTTCTAACATTTCTTTATTGTCGTCTACACTTTTCTGTATCTTATCGAATGTTCTAGAAACTTCTTCAAATTTCTCATTGTTCTGTTTACAAACTTCTTCAAGTTTTTCGTTGTTTTGCCTACAGACCTCTTTAAAAGTTTCATCAATCTTTTGAGAAGTCTCGTCGAATCTTTTAGCAACGTTTTCGAATTTCTCGTCGCTTTTTCTACTAACTTCTTCAAGTTTCTCGTTGTTCTGTCTACTAACTTCTTTAATTACTTGAGAAACACTTTCAAATTTCGATAAGATCGCTTGTTCTGCTGTCTGGAAGTGGAACGTCTTTGGGTCCTCTCCATTCTTCTTGAGGACCTCCTCGAGTCGTGCTTTCAGGACTTTCTTGGATCCACTGGCATCTTGCTCGTACTCTTCTAATTGTTCACGGAGCTGTTTTAGCGAAAGTTCTTCTAGCAACATCTTTAGTCGGCACACACGTACTTTTCAAAATGTCTTTTAAAAGTCTTTCCGAATACCGAACAATTAACGCACTCCGGTTATTCCCGACGAATAAAGTTCAAAAGTCTTTTAAAGTCTCTCTGTAATTCACTTATTTATATCGCACTATATGTTTACCGAACACCGACACCAACTGTAACAAAAACGAGCGTTCGGGTATTTATTTACGACTTTATTATTTATTTATACAAGTTTACTTTACAAACTTTAGCTTAAGACTAAACTCTATTTACAAATATGCCGTATTTATATATGCGATAAAGTTATAATGGAACATTCCAGAAATATCCGCGCCCATCTCGATATCTCCCATCTCTATACCAGTCGATCCGTTTGTCTGCCAGCACGCCCACGTGATTTACCTTCCAGAATTCTCGGGATTCTCGCCGCGAAGATTAGATTACGTCATTCTCTTGTTGTTTACTATTACGGGCGCCGATCAAGAGTTTTCTTTCGTTACAATACTAAATAAAAAAGTGTCTATCTATACCTACTATTGCAAACAGATCAAAATAGTCAAAAGAAAAAAAAACCTCTTAAAAATTACTAAAAGACATTACTATAAATAGGGAAAAGGAGGGAAAATAAACAATTGGGTAAAAAAAAGGTTAACGAAATTGGCTAAAATTGATTACAGACATACATTTGTACTATGTATAAATTTGATTAGACAATCATATACTCTTTTGTCATTAGTAGCCAATAGGTTATTTATTTGGTACGGAGGAAATATTTGCAGCGTTTGCAAGCTGCTTAAAAGAGTTCCTGTATGCTGAATATATTTGGAACAGTTAAAAAAGATATGATTAAGATCTCCTTGTTCTTGACATGTTTCACATAAGTCTGAATTGTAAATTTTGATTTTAGCAAGATGAGTAGGATAACAAGCATGACCAAATCTCAATCTTATTAAGGTTGTTATATATTTACGGATGTTACTAAATTTCTTAAACCATCTCGAATTTGGAATTTGTGGTTGTATATAAATATATTGTGTTGTTGAGTGGTTACAAAAAGTTTGCCAATAAGTTTTCCAACGATCTATTTGATTTCTTTTAGAGATACAAAAAGTGTCAGGAATACAAATTCTCTCCTCTGGTACAATTTCAGCTGAAGAGGTTATTGCAGCTTTAGCTAAAGAATCAACATGCTCATTATATTTTATACCAACATGAGCTTTTACCCAAATAAAATTAGTAGTTTTATTTTTATTTTTAAGCTTGACAAGCATGTTCTTAATTTGGTAAATGAAAGGATTAGAATTATAATTGGGTAATTTTGAATTTTTGAGAGATAATAAAACTGACAATGAATCGGATATTATTAACACTGAATTATTGTTTAAACTATCGAAATATATCAAGGATTCAAGAATTGCAATTGCTTCTGCACTAAAAATTGAGCAATTAGAAGGTAATTTAAACATTTTTTCTGTTGACTTAGATGGAATGTAGAAAGCACATCCGGTCCCTTCCGATGTTTTGGATGCATCTGTATAGATTACAGTTGCTTTGGGCCATTTGTCTATACAGGAATTCAAGATGCATGAATCTAATAATGAACTATTATAATATGTAGGTATACGTATATCAGGTTCATAAAAAAATGCGAAATAGTCGTTAGTATCAAGGTTGTTGATATTGTTGATATACTTATTGTTGCACATGGTTCTAAAGGCTGTACACAGGGTTGGTGTATTTTTATGAGTCCAGTAACTGTTTGTTAGATCATCTGTGTTTAGTGAGCTTATGCTAGAATATAATGAATTATTGATACATGCAATTTTCACAACAAATTTTTCACTCAGATAATCTCTTCTAAAATTCAAGGGAGGTTCTAAAGCTTCAACATGCAATGGTGCTATTGGAGTAGACTTCATTGCTCCCATACAGATACGTAGAACAGTACGTTGAAATACATCAATTTTATTTAAAATTTGTTTACTTGCTGATCCATAAAGTATACATCCATAGTCCAGAATAGATCTGATGTAAGATTTGTAAAATAGTAAAGCTGTTTCTACATCAGCTCCCCACCAAGTTTTAGAAATGGATTTTAAAAAGTTTAGACCTTTAGGTTCCTAGTTAGGAATCGTTATAGTGAGCGATTTGATATAATATATTATAGTATAGCTCCCCATGCGTGGCAAGCTTTATAAACAAGAGTACACAAACTTATATGTTGATCTTTTTTCAGAGTGTCTATGTCTACAGTCCGTCAAACTATAAATCCAGCTTAATAAATAATTTGGATTTTGGTAAAGAATTTTAGAATGATAGGTACTTATATTGTGTTTATTTCATTTTAGGTTTTTTCCTGTCCATTTTTTAACTGTGTGCACATTTTAATAGTTTAATGGGTAATTTGTATGATTATATACCTACTTAAAGGAAAATTGTATAGGTATGTATTTAAAAGTATAAACGCACTTTTGGTTACATTATAGTTTTATTTATATAAGCATAGAAGCAAAAGTATTGTATAAGTAGATGTACTATGCACTGTAGGGAATACCATAAGAACAAGATGATATTGGTTGTTTTTCTATAAAAAAAGATATAGAAAATCCACAAGTATTTATCTTATTATTTTGTGTGACTCCAAGTATAGAAAAAGTCTGATAATGAAAGATAAAATACATACCTACATATTAGGAAATTAAAAAATCCCAATCATTTTATTTCTTTGATTGTAACTTGTCTATTTTTGGGGGTTTGGATCAAACAAAAGTGTACTATTTATTTTTACTATTACTATTTAAACTTTGTTTTGGTAATAAATTAAAACACTTGTATTTATATTTAAGGTGTATTTATTTTACATTTTCATAGAATTAAAATTATTATCATTAATTATCTACATAATATCATTACACTTACATCTTCTGAATTTGAATTCATTTTTCCAGTTCACTACATTTTGATAAATGTAAATCCAATTATACTTCTATAAATCCAATTCCCTACAGGCTACAATGATGAATGAAAGGACAGAATATACAGAACAAAATAGAAATGGATAAAAATAACAGAATGAAAGAGGTAAACACACAGTATTAAAAACAAATTTGTTTTTATTGTGGTAGTAAACTGGTAAATGGATATATTTTCAAAAGTTGATCGAACTGTCAAGTGTCCAATCGAAAATCTGTGACTCGTGATTGGTCCAAATTCATCCATAACACAAGTCCTGGAGAAACTGAAATCTCGCGTCCTAGTATTCTCCTCAGTAGGTGCTTTCCTTTAGAATGTGTCGAGTTTGCTTTTGGAAGTTTCTTTCAGGACCCAGGCTTCACTGCCATAGCATGTTATTGGTCGAATTAAAGTTTTGTAGATTCTCATCTTTGTATTTCGGTGGACACTTTTAGACCGAAATATATGGGAGAGGGCAAAATAAGCTGCCTGCGTTATTCTACCAGACTACCTATCTACCTATATTCTGAAAATTTTACTGTAAACGAATTTTACGCATTTTTTAATACACAAGGACACGCTTGCCATTGATTATCAATAATAATCCAATGTCTAGCGTCCTGTAACTTTATTAAGAGGCTACATCAGCGCGTTATCAATATATTTTTTCGAAAGTTCTGCTAACTTTCAACAGTGCGGCAACTGTGCGTCAGCAATATGAAAGTGATACTATACTACCAAAAACAGAAGCACAATATTGTGATAACAATAATTAAAGTCCTAAGTGGAAGAAGGAGGTATGTAACATTTTCTAAAATTTTGAGATTCTTAGTGAATGAAGGTGGTATGTAACTTCACTATCATATGACACTTATACTGTACCTCTAAAAAGCTTAATAAGAGATATTCTAGTGGATGAAGGAGGTATGTAACATTCAATGCCGCGCCAGCGTATGGTAGCGCATGTGTGCAAATCACATAATGGCGCTCAAAACGTACTCATTTTTTTTGAGCAAAATCAACATAATTTTCCAATATCGAAAATCTATACTGAAATTATGGATTGGGCGAGAAAACAATAAAAGAAATTAACTTTGTATAACATTTTAAGATCCTAAATTGGTTCGTCTTTACGTTCATTTGTAATCGAACATCATTAAATTTGCTATCTGTCCGAAATTCGAGCAAAAATTGTTTTACCACTTGTAAAGCATTTAAGGCCAACTACATATTCATTGTTTTTGATTATAAAATTTTGCTAACGAACTTTAACTTTCATCAGAATTTCATACCATATGTGGACTGAGCATATTATGAATGCAATAGTAGGGGAGGAAATGTTATGTTAAATTTGCAGTTACTCGAGTGTTATGGGGACCTATTGGATTGTGAAGATTATTTCCTAAAACCAAAAAAAGTTAAATTAAGTTTCCCATAAAGTTTTCATTTCCGACAATCGTTTTTTCCGATTATAGCGCCATCTATCCATAATTCGAAAAAATGTCTCGAATAAAAGTTACTTATTTTGTCGTAAGTAATACATATCTGCAATAAAAAAGGGATTTCCTATATAAGATTTTAAAATAACCCCCCACCCCACCTCCGTGCAGAGTCGTGTTTGGTACCATTCGATAGATTTTTCAAAAATATTGAATACGTGTATTTTGCAGTTTTTCGATCTGATGTTCATTTCGCAAAATATCGTGGGGTTCGTATTTAAAATTTTAAATTTACTCCCTACTCTCCGTGGGGGGTCGTGTTTGGTATCATTAAATAGATTTTTGAAAAATATTGAGCACGTATTTTTTAGTTTTTCGATCTGATATTCATTTCGCGAAATATTCGCTTTTTTTGTGAAATTTTGTGAGTTGCCCATTTCCTTAAACGTAACTTAACTTTACTTAACCCTTACCTTATCTTAATCTGACGATTTTGAGCTTTTCTAGGGATAGATTTTTTTCCGATCCCCCTTAGCGAACTCCCCTGTATTAAGAAGAGCCAATATATGATAGAGGTACAAGGGTACAAGGTTTCGCCTCATGTGATAATCTGAGGCGTTCGAGTAACTGCAAATATCCCCGCTTGGGCTCCCCTACCATAGATGTTGATATTTTATCTCCTAAACATCTAGCTTGATATTTTGAATCAAGATCAAATTTATCCGAATGTGTTATATCACATAAAGCATCATAAATGGCAAATTTTTATACAATGGCTTTAAAGCATCAAATCTGCTGGACCAGCGTGTATCAGATAAATACTTTAGCGAGCTCGCAAACCAAAAGCGATATCCCTACATCGCATAACATACATTGCGGAAAGATACATACTGAGTGTCACATCAGATGTGACACTCAGTGCGTATCTTTCCGCAATGTATGTTATGCGATGTAGGGATATCGCTTTTGGTTTGCGAGCTCCCTTAAAGTCAGACCTGCGAAGTGTTACTTTAGATATCCCAACGTTTGGTAGAACCTGAAAAAATTTAGATAATTTTTCAATTAAATTAAATAAACCGATTGTTTCTTGATTGATCTTCACAGCATCATTAACTACTAAATTTAACGTGTGAGTAGCACATGGCATAAGCTCGTGTATTCACGTCTAAAATAATACTTTGAAAATCGTTATTTTTGCCACGCATAAAAGTCATTATTATAGCTCTGACCCCTCAAGTTACTGATGTCTAAATAAAATTTTTTTAATTTCTCTAACTAATATAAAAGAGCCCAAACCCAAACCTGTTGAATCCAAAATTGGACAAAAAGCTAAAACATGTCCTCGTATTTCTAATTTTTTAGAGCAGTCAGTAAAGTGGACAAATCTAAAGTTATAATAATAAAATAAAGTTATAATAATCTAAACTTATTAATACTCTTATGTGTTCCATATACATATTATGTGCAATATCAGGAGTGCAATCCAATATGATTGAAAAGGATTTATTCTGCTTGCAAAACTGCAAAATTGAATTTTGTATTTCTTTAGCCAAAACGCATATAATTTTACTTTGAATTTTATCAACAAAAAAAGATGGTCTTTTTGTACCTTGTAAACTTACTACCTTTGAAGTTAAGATATACAGGGTGGCAACGTCCGTAAATGAGTAAGTGTTGTTCGGACCTGCGTAAAATTTTGGTAACAACTCTAGTGGCGCCCCTTAATTGCTGGCGCCTGTGTACGCCGCACACATTGCACACGTGGACGGCGCGGCCCTGGTAACATTTAAACTACGATTCTTGACTGGAAGAAAGGAGGTATGAAACATTTTTCGTCGTTTTCAGATTTAAATTGTTTATAACTCGAAAACTATTAACTTTGGAGAAAAATTACAAAAGACCTTTTTTGTTTCCAATGATCAAAAGAACCTAAAATAATGTAACAGGGTTGATAAAATTGATTTTTTAAATTTGTTTAAATTTTTTTTTAAATAAATGTAGCTAAATAACTTCGAAATTATGGGATTTAGGTATAGGGAATATAACACGAAAAATAGGGACTTTAAAACGCAAAAATATAGAGGGTGTTCCATTTGAAATAAGAAAATTCATTAGATTTCCAGAAAAACGGAATTTTTGACAAAAATGTAATTGCCATATTATATCGGCCGCATTAGAAAGCCCTTTGTCATCAAAATCTATAAAAAATCGTGCAAGCCGTTTCCGAGATAATTGAGGCTTTCCATACATAAAACATAAAACTTACTCTGTATAATATACTCCATTTAATAATACAAGGCAAGGTAGACGGAAGAAGAAAGGCCAGGTTGAAGAAGACCGTCATGAGACGGTTAGACACCTGTGAGAATGGTCAGATCCTCTGCATCCCTTTACCGAGCTGCCATAAAAAAATTACTATAGCCAATTTGATAGCCAACGCTCAATAATCGAGCACGGCACATGAAGAAGAAGATTATTTTGTGTTCAATTACATAAATTTCTTTAAAACTGATTATAGAGTATTATTTCATGTCACATACCCCCTTCATCCATTCAGATAAAGGATAGTTACACAAATTAAAATTAATGGAAGAAGGCGGCATGTACAGTTTTTATTTATTTGTAGGAAAAATACTACAAATAAAAATAAACTGTACTATTGTGTTTTCAATTTTATCAATCAAAGGCAAAATAAAAATTAAATTAAATTTTGTATATTGATCTGTAAATATTTATTAGAATTTAGTTTGGATGTAAGTAGATTTCTCTTTTAATGAGCTTTCCGATGAACCATTAAAGACTTTTGTGAATAATTAAAGTGAAAAGGACGATGTATTTAGTTTTAAAATGTTAAAAGATTGTTTATTACGGGAACTATAGAATCTACAGATAGAGGTAATTATCATTTTCTAGAAAAATGGTTTAAAAGAAAGTTTGGAATTTTAATATCTTTGTTTTAACCCGAGTAAATGTTGTAGGGTTCCCCGAAAGTAATTAGGATGGTTGGAATAATTTTGAAAATGACTGTTTGTTTGTCGAATGGAAAAGAGAAATGTTTCTGATTCTAGGCAAGTTGGAAGGGGAAAAGTGGTTTGAATGTTGAGTGAATTTGAAAAAGAAGGCATTATGTTTTTGGCATCGTTGAGTAGTTAGCAAGTACCAGTGGTTGTTTGATAGTGGAGAATAGTGCTGAAAAGTGGAACGAGAGACAGATCAAATTGAGACGAAATACCTCTTTGGTTCTGTATTATTGTGAGAAGGAGAGCAGAGAATTTTTGGAGTTTGTGTGAATCGAGTACTGGTCAAAAGAGGCTTTGGCTCGGAGAATTGGTGCTGGTATGCTGATAGTTTTGAAGCTGGAGAACGGAGAGGGCTTTGATGAGTAGCCTTTAACATAGTCAACGAGGGAGAGCTGTTTTGGGTCACGAGAAGACATCAGAGTGAGTGAAGCAAAGGGTCAGTCAACTTTTGTGAAAGATATTTTTATGTTCGGAAACTAAAATTTTGAGTAAAAAGCATATACATTAAAATTCCAATATTTCTAAAAGTAAATAGGAAGTATAGCTAATCTTGCGAATACATAAATTTGTTTTGTTTAGTTTGTTTTACCAAAGTCATCGGGAACAAACCGATAAATTGTTTTTTTTAACTAGAATAAATTTAAGTGGTAAAAATTTCATTCGGACATCTGTGTCCACAGGTTTTAGATTTGATCGATTTTTAGAGTATTGATTTTGATAAATAAAAGACAATTCTGTATGTTCATTTTATATTTTTGCTTTATTTCTTTTTCCTATTTTATCCCGATTAGGATCAACTAAGAGATACTGAAACCACGAGAGAAGATAAGTATAACGTAAGATAATTTAGACATTTTTTAATATTATAAAAAAGGCATCCTGAGATTTTTTATTCATTTTTTATGTATGATTTGCGAAAATTAAATAATTAATCAAATAAATAATAATTAATATAAAATTAATAAGAAGCAGATCATAGCAGTACATTACAACATTATAAGTAAAGGAATGCTTATAACAATATAAATAAAACCAAATAACACAAACAATATCTTCCTGATAAAAGTAGACGAACAAAATCTTTAACTGCCCATATCTCAAAAGGTACCTAGGCTTTGTAACATACCTCCTTCTTCCACTTAGATCTTCAATTATTATATGTACTCATAGGGGCGCTAAATGTTGTCAAGTTAGTCAAATTTGATTTCTTGTTATAGATAATAATCAATGTGACACAAAATCTAGGCACGGGATAAAAAAGTTTATTTGAAGAAAGCGTATTTTTTGTTCTTCTTAATGACGGTACAGGCACAGGCTCGTTTTTGTAATATTTTATTTAAGTATAGAGTAATTTCCACATCATATATACTTACACCGTTATTAGGCGTCAACGACGTTGTGGTAGGGATCTATGGAAGAGTATCGCCAAGCCGCAAGCCCATATCTTTTGCCGTACCGCTCCTCCATAGGCCGATATCAGACACCTTGCTTATTCGAAACCCAGCCGTAGATTCTATACCTATAGAATTTTATACTACGACGGTGGCCTTTTTATTTTTCAATGTCCGTCCTGGGGATCGAATCTCGATCGTAAATCCACTAGAGTTGCCGATCGAGCGCCTCAGCCCACTAAGTCATATATCTGACCGACATCATACTAATATATTTTAACATTTCCACAAGTTCTCAAATGGGCTCTGTACCACCATTATTTATTACCTACTATATATTAAGTATGTGTGCCAAATTTCTCGATAAAATATTCCAAATTAAAGCTGCAATCTTGGAACGCGTTTTCCGTGCGCTGATGTCAGTGGCGGCTCGTGGCCTTGGAGACAGGGTCGGCAAGGTTTTTTTGTCTCCTCATATAGGTATACCATCAAACTAAAAAGCTTAAATCATCATAGGAGATTTTGTTGTTTTTTGTTTTTTTTTATTTGATGTACTTGACATTCTCTCTTGTTTCATGGTGTTTCGACTATACGTGTTGATTCTTTTGAGACAAGATAAATCCCGTTTATTTGAGGCAGAAATTGGTGGTAGTGGTGATAAGATAATTGATGAACAGTTTGTTATAACGAATTGCAGTACTTACTACATAGAATTATACATACATATTTTGTAACTTATCCCACTGTCTGAAAATATTTGGATCGGCATAATTTTTAAGTACCTAACTTGTTATAATAAATATCTTGGAAATTCTTTGGCGAAGGTAACTTTTAAATTTGGTTTAAAGAGGACAAAAATTTGCAAATCTTCAAAATTCGAAAAACGAGTATCTATTTGCATATATTAGTAGGTATCCAAAATTTCAAGATATACCTATTCGTTTTTCGAGATATGTATCACGTTGTTGTCTTTTTTGGAATGGTTCGGAAATATCAAGCGAGTCCAAAATGTCACTGCGTATATATTGGAAACTACTATCATTACGAAAATCTCTGAGATTTTGCACCAGCTTTCGTATTCTATTTTCAGAATAAATAATGTCAGTTGACTGATTTTGAACAATAATGAATATCTTGGGCAAACTCTGTCTTAAAAATATTTAAAAGAATTTAAATTTAAAAGAAAGTTCTCAAATAGATTGCTTCACGGATCGAGGTATCGCCAATTTCAAAATCGTCGCCTTCGATAATAAAATCAAAAACTTCCAAAAGCTGTTCACGAAAATCTGCTACAGATACTAAAACTACCAGAGATAATCTACTTAGATAAAACTAACCGAGATTTAAAATTTCATCGCGTCTGACAAACTGTTCGCTTTTTTTTTCGAAACAAATTTGTTCTAAAGCAGTAATCCGTTTAGGTGAGCTAAACTGGCAAGAAAAGACGATATTATTTATTTTTTTACACGTATCATGCAAAACTAAATTCATTATATGCGCATAATAGTGAGTAAATAAAGCTTGTGATGCAATATGTAGTTTTAGTTTTAGTTATGAGACCATGCAATTCACCACACATCACAGCAACGCCGTCATAAGATTGCCCCAGTTTGCCCTATAAATTTATTTTTGATATCAAAAATTTTTTAAAAATTCTTTAAAACATCAAAAATATATTCTGCCTTATTGCTTTTACTCACGTTTCTAAAACCTAAAAACCTCTCATAAATATTACCACGTAACGACGTAACGCGTATGGAACAACAATAATTGATAATTGTGAATGACATGATAATCAAAAGTTTCATGTACTTTCAGCGAAAAGCAAATGGTTTTCTAAATCTCAGATTCAATAACGACGAATACACTTCGAATCAGAAAGTAAATATTTCTAAAACAATTTTATTATTTTCTCTATAATTTCTTTGATTTTTAACAAATGCTTCGATCCATCATGTCCACTAAATGATAATTCCTGACAACTTAAAAAAAATACGATATCAATTAAACGACGTAAAACGGCGTGATTATTTTTGACAATTTCTGCCGATGCGATCTGGCGATGCACTACCGACCGGCAGATTTAAATATGCCGTACCTGCCTACGGAGAGAATGTATGCTCGCTTGCTCATCGACGTGTTATTTCGTTGAGTCTTACGTGCATTCGTAGCTGACGATTTAAGGCAAGCGTCCACAGACCCGCATCGTACGCATCGGACGCATCGTACGCAACGGATTTTAGTTTGCCTTGTACAGAAACTTATATAACCGCGTCCACTGATCCGCATCGTACGGATCGCATTATCGATTGTCAAACTAAAATCCGTTTTTAAAGTCCGGATTTTAGTTTGACAATCGATAATGCGATCCGTACGATGCGGATCAGTGGACGCGGTTACATAAGTTTCTGTACAAGGCAAACTAAAATCCGTTGCGTACGATGCGTCCGATGCGTACGATGCGGGTCTGTGGACGCTTGCCTTAAATCGTCAGCTACGAATGCGTTGGGTACGGCTAGCCGAAAAGTCAGATGAATGGCTCGGATCATTCATTTTTTGAGAAGTCTGTTATGCGCAGGGATCACTTAACGCTCGGATTGATCAAATCCTTTTAAAAACCATGAATAAAATTTAGTCTGTATTATCTGACAGATTTTTTTTTACTTCACATATACAAATATTAAAAAAATCTATCTATATAAATGTGTGAGTCGGCACTGCCGACCCTGCCGACCCTGACCGGCCGCCACTGGCTGATGTTGCCTCTTAATGCCCTTTATATTGTTTGATGACATTGTCATTATTTTTTAATAATTAAATGCTCATCAAATTGTTTTGTTTTGTTTTTTGTTTTTTTATTTCCACGGGACAAGCCCAATAAATTGTAGTAATTACCCACAAAAATGGTAATAAATATCCACAAAAAATAGTTGTATTTATATTTTTTTTGTATTTAATTATTAATTTTGGTAGAGTATAAGCATAAAAACCTTATTTCTAAGATAAAAACCTTCTAAGAAGAACAAAAATCTCATACTTACTGCACTCTTCTAACGTTTAGAAACTTTAACCGGTGTCAGTTTTACAGAAATCTGTAATCGTCAATACTGTGAATACTCGCTGCTAGACGGCGACAACAAAAGTTAAGGGTGCCTATATCTTCCATTGTTAATTTTTACAAGATTTATAGAATGCTCAAATAAAACTTCCTGAACAAAAATACTAATTGTTTCTGCCATGGTTTCTGCCCAGTGTTCATGGAAGTACGCATTAGAAACTAATATACAGGGTGTCCCGAAAAGATTGGTCATAAATTATACCACACATTCTTGGAGTCAAAAATAGTTCGATTGAACCTAACTCACCTTAGTACAAATGTGCTCATAAAAAAAGTTACAGCTCTTTGAAGTTACAAAATGAAAATGGATTTTTTTCAATATATCGAAAACTATTAAAGATTTTTTATTGAAAATGGACATGTAGGGATCATTCTTATGGCAGGATCATCTTAAAACAAAATTATAGTGAGATTTGTCCACCTCATAAAAATTTTATGGGGGATTTGATCCCTTAAACTCCCCAAACTTTTGTGTACGTTCCAATTATTTCATTATTGTGGTACCATTAGTTAAACACAACGTTTTTAAAACTTTTTTGCCTCCTAGTATTTTTTCGATAAGTGGCTTCTTTTTTAATAAATTTACATAAAAATTTTATGGAAGTTTTGTTCCTTTAAACCCCCCGAATGTTTATGTAAGTTCCAATTAAACTATTAATTATTGTGGTACCATTAGTTAAACACAGTGTTTTTTTTAAACTTTCTTGCCTGTTAGTCTTTTTTTGATAAGTCACCTTTTATCGAGATGTGGCTTCTTTTTCAAAATAGGTATAGGTACCTAAAAATGTAAATTATAAATACATTTTCAGAGGTCTGTATAATCGTACTTAACCATATACAAATGTGGTGGATTCGATAAATATTCAAAATATCTCGTAAACACTGGCTTATCGAAAAAGTCCTAAGAAGCAAAAATGTTTTAAAAACAGTGTGTTTAACTAAGGTGCCACACTAATAATTAAATTGGAACGTACACAAAAGTTTGGGGGGGGGGGGGTTTAAGGGAACAAAACCCTCATAAAATTTTTATAGGGTACACAGATTTCACTTTAATTTTTATTTAAGATGCTGCTGCCATAAGAATGCCACATATCCATTTTCAATGAAAAATCTCTAATGCCCGGTTGCACCAACAGATCTTAAGCTTAAGTCGAGAATATCATAAGAATTAATATAATATAATTTTAATACATTACAATAAGAATACTGTGATATAATAATAGATATAATTGATAATAATTATAAGGCAAGATTCTAAAATTATGGTGCAACGTAAATGATACTCAAGGAGGCCCTATCTATAAGTAGAGCTTAGTTAAGCTGGAGCTTAAGATCTGTTGGTGCAACCAGGCATAAGAGTCTTCTACATATGAAAAAGAATGAATTTTCATTTTGTAACTTCAAAGCGCTGTAACTTTTTTGTGTGCACTATTGTATATAGGTAAGTGAGGTTCAATCAACCTATTTTTGACCCCAGAATCTGTGGTATAATTTATGACCAATCATTTCGGGACACCCTGTTTACCTAATAATAAAAATGCCTGTAATGAATTCGATTTTAATTTCATGTTTTCCCCATTTGATTAGCCTTTTCCAACATATGGATTCTTCTGTTTTTGTCCGGCTTTATGTTATATTGTGGCTGTGGCTTTATTAGGATAGCCTCTGGACATTGCAACACACATGACGAAAGTTATATGTTGTCTGAAGCTAAATCCAGGAAAATGTTAAACATCCTATCACTATAACAACATACTGTACATTTGTTAAAAACTTTTAACATTTAAAGGGTTTTTACCCTAATATCGCGGTGGCTCAGGCATGCGATGTAGCTTGTTATACTCAGTGGCTGATCTACAGGGAGAAAAATGGGGAAATTCCCTCCTAACAAGGTCCAAAATTAAAAAAACTTGTTGAAACATAAAAATATAGGTATTAGCTTACATGGAACTTAAACCAGAGACAGACAAATTCCACACAAACACGCTGAAAATTAAGGGAACTTAATGCATATAAGTTATTATTTATGTCTTTTATGTAGTTTGCGTTTATCTTTTTTATGTATTTTGGTTGGTGTTTTATTAGAAGTTCCCCCCTATACGTATTTTCTTTTGATGTAGCCATTTTTAGGGATTTTATAAATACCTAGGTATATGTATATACCCCAGGCTGTGGGTGAAAAAACGTGATATAATTCAGGAATTTTGAAACCTATCAGGTGTTGTAAAGGACGATGCCAGGAATAACTTCTACTAAAATGTAACCAAAAATATTGTGCGCTTTTTTTTTAATTGCGATTTTCATTTGTTAAATTTGCAATTTTTATTAATTTTTAATTTTGTAGCTTAGGATATTGATTTTAGAGAAAATCTTTTTAATAGAAAGTTGTAGTAAATTTAAAAACCTACAAATTGAGGTACGGTAAGTTTAATTTGGTTAATTGGTTATTGCAAAACAGCCTGCGAAAGGTCCAAAACGGCCGTTCTTTACAATTGCATTATTTATTGTACAAATATTTTTTTTTTATTTTTTAAAGCTTTAAATGAAGATCTTTCGATTCCAAACATAAAAAAAATTTTAAAGCCAGATTAACGAATTTGTTGCTTAGATATTATAAATTGTTTATCCCAGGAGGTCAAATGTCGAAGGCTATAACTTTTTGAAAAAAAATCGTAGAAAGTTAGTGAAACATACAATCTCCTTTGAAAGAGTTATATTTTCATATTCTGATGTAAATAAATGCGTAAAACAATTGTAAACCTCTAATTTTTGGATTTGAAAATAAGGGGGCAAATTTCGCTATAAACATTTAGAGCTGAAGCGGCTCTGTACATTCTATGAGTTTTTAACTTACATATTATTGTTGCTGAAGATGAAACGAAGATTTATAAAAAAATAAAAAATTTCTACGACCAACTGAAGCCGAGATAATTTTTGGGTTTGAAAATAAGGGGGCAAATTTCGTTATAAACATTTAGAGCTGAGGCGGCCCTGTATATCCTATGAGTTTCTAACTTACATATTATTGTTGCTAAAGACGAAACGAAGATTTATAAAAGAATTAAAATTTTCTACAACCAACTGAAGCCGAGATAATTGTTTTTTTTTTAAATCATAGTGCCTTTATTTATAATAATTAAAAATTTATTTTACAGTCATTGACTAAAGAAAGACCTATGTTATCTTAAAATAAAAATTATTATAAAATAGAATTACATTTAATTATTAAAAATTATTTTTTAAATCGGTGCTTTTGCAAGCGGCCGAATTTTGCAAATCGCCCGGCTCTCTTCAAATCCGCGCGCTCGGAAAATTTTTACGTAACTTGTATTAAATTTTGACAGAAAACAATTTAATAATATTACCATTATGATATACAGTCTATTTACCACTGTATTTGTTTTTCTTGATAAACTTTTATATGTGAAATCCAAAAAGAATAGTCACTACAAGAAGAAAAAGTTTTATATTGTATATTATAGTAAGAAGTAACAATATTATTATTATATTTATATAACAATGAAAAAATTAAAATATAGTTATATATAGTTCATATATATGTATCATTTTTGTAATATTATTTCTTCAGAAATGAAATTTCACATATAAAAATTTATCAATAAAAACAAATACAGTGGTAAATAGACTGTATATTATAATGGTAATATTATTAAATTGTTTTCTCTCCAAATTTAATACAAGCTACGTAAAAATTTTCCGGCCGCGCGGATTTGAAGCGAGCCGGGCGATTTGCAAAATTCGGCCGCTCGCAAATGCACCGATTTTAAAAATAATTTTTAATAATTAAATGTAATTATATTTTATAATAATTTTTATTTTAAGATAATATAAGTCTTTCTTTAGTCAATGACTGTAAAATAATTTCTTAATTGTTATAAATAAAGGCACTACGACTTAAGAAAAAAAAAAACAATTATCTCGGCTTCAGTTGGTTGTAGAAAATTTTTATTTTTTTATAAATCTTCGATTTGTCTTCAGCAACAATAATCTGTAAGTTAGAAACTCATAGGATGTACAGGGCCGCTTCAGCTCTAAATGTTTATAACGAAATATGCCCCCTTATTTCCAAACTCAAAAATTATCTCGGCTTCAGTTACTCGTAGAAATTTTTAATTTTTTTATAAATCTTTGTTTCATCTTTAGCAACAATAATCTGTAAGTTAAAAACTCATAGGATGTACAGGGCCGCTTCAGCTCTAAATGTTTATAACGAAATTTGCCCCCTTATTTTCAAACCCAAAAATTATAGGTTTAAAAATGTTTTACGCATTTATTTACATCAGAATATGAAAATATAACTCTTTAGAAGGAGATTAGATGTTTCACCAACTCTCTACGATTTTTTTTCAAAAAGTTATAGCCTTCGACATTTGACCTCTTGGGATAAACAATTTATAATATCTAAGCAACAAATTCGTTAATCTGGCTTTACAATTTTTTTTATGTTTGGAATTGAAAGATCTTTATTTTAAAGCTTTAAAAAATAAAAAAAAATATTTGTACAATAAATAATGCAATTGTAAAAAACGGTCATTTTGGACTTTTCGCAGGCTGTTTTGCAATAACCAATTAACCAAATTAAACTTATCGTACCTCAAATTGTAGGTTTTTTAATTTACTACAACTTTCTATTAAAAAGTTTTTCTCTAAAATCAATATCCTAAGCTGCAAAATTAAAAATCAATAAAAATTGCAAATTTAACAAATGAAAATCGCAATTAAAAAAAAGCGCACAATATTTTTGGTTACATTTTAGTAGAAGTTATTCCTGGCATCGTCCTTTACAACACCTGATAGGTTTCAAAAATTCCTGAATTATATCCTGAAATCGACCTATTTTTCACCCACAGCCTGGGGTAATATGTATATACCTTTTACAATCTTTAACCATTTTTTGTGATTCATGGTATACAGCCAGCTACGGGAATTTATTTTCCTCGTAGATTTTTATAATATTAAATGCTATTGATAATGGTGTCATGACTTTATTCCCCCTTCGATTAAAAAAATAAATAATTCTGTCAAACAAACAATGCTGTCTAGAAAAACGAAGATGTTTATTAGAGAAACATGTTAACATACTAATTAGTTCACTTAAATAATTAAGACTTTTATTTTCCTTAAGGCTGAATATTTCTTTGAGAAACCTGCAAAAAAATTAATTTTATTAGAAATGGTATTTTCACGAATCTACAGTCGGAAAAATAAAAGAATACCCATGAACGAACATATAAAACACGCTGTATTTTCCTGTCACCGTGTCACACAAAAAATTGGCCAGCGAAAGTACATGTAATAATATTGTTACATGTACTTGCACTGGACAATTTCCTTTGTAATACGGTGACAGGAAAATACAGCGTGTTTTATATGTTCGTTCATGGGTATTCTTTCATTTTTCCGACTGTATATTTTATTTGATATTGGGAGTTGAATCACAAATTTTAAACCCATTAATTTGTAATCCTACATATTTATATGTATAGTATTTTACAAAAGAGTTCACCGTGAAACGACATCAAGAGATGTATGTTTTAGTTTGTTAAGAGGGCTCCATGAACACCCTTACTAGTTTCATTCTCATTAGAAATAATCAGAGAGTGTACCTATATATGGTTATCCCTGAACAAACTGAAACAAACAGAGCCTTAAAGTTTTATTTCTCCGGAAATAAAACTTCGAATTGTGTTAGGCAGATGTCCCTACGGCATCCATATGGAGTTATTTTGTCGTGATTCGATACTAGGAGGCGCGGTTTATTTAGTTTGTTCAGAGATAACCATATCCCAGGCAACCAAATACCGTTTACAAAACGTTGAAAAGACGTCATAATTATCACCAAACCAAGTCAGTTTATCACGTTTTTTCGACGTCGAAAGTCACGTGAATCTGTCCCACCATAATTGACGTCATTGTTATCACGTTTTAAATACGTGATTTCTAAAACGTAGTTTTTATGTCGTTTTTCAGATTATTTTTCATTTTATGGTTTTAAAGATACACAATAATTATATTCGTATGAGCATTGTTGGTATTGCAATTTTTCATTTAACCGTTTTAAATTTAGCCCATAGGCTAAAAGTAAAACCAAATGGAAGACTCTAAAATGTATAGAATTACAGTACCCTCAATGCAACATACCGATATAGAATTTTCACTTTTTATATATACTAAACTAACTGTGTCATAATTTATTAACAAATTAATTTAATTAAACTCGATAACACATAATTAGTTCATTAACAGAAAATAAATACCAAAACAAATTAAAACATAACCTCAAAACAGTTTTCAAGAAGAATTATTGCATCAAACTAACTCACTTGAGAAAGACGAATGAAAATCTCTTAATTAACACGTTTTTCAATTAAATATCCAAATGAAAAGTACAGTAAAACCTCGATATAAAGGACTAATTGGGGGGACCAGATGTCCGTTAAAGCCGAAAGTCCGTTGTATAAAAATAGGTTTAAAATCAATCAAATTTTTTTAAATTATGTACTTAGGTACTGTATTTAGATACAGTGTACAAATCTATAAGTTAAAAAAAGAATAAAATTTTGTTCGCTACTTTTTACTTTTCTACTTCATCTAAAAACTTTTTGCCATATACTCATTTGGTTGACAAAATTCTTCACTGATTCGTGGGTTGAATAAGCAATGTATTTTTTGGCAAAACATACAATTAAAGTTGCCATCTTCTGAATTTAGAATACTTTCAGGGGGATTAGTAGGAGCTTTGTCTAAAATCAATAAACATTTCACGTCTTTAGTCAGTATTACCCGTTTCTTTTCTTGAAATTTTCTCACTGCAGGTACAAATCCTTTAAAAAATAATTTTTGAAAATATCGTGCAGTTATATGAAACATGCAGATGATGCCATTTGATGATTATATTTCGACAACGCTAGGTTTACGAGATTTACCAACAATTAATTATAGTAGTCAATCCATGCGATCCATCGGTGTTAGCACAAAGCAGTGCCGAGATCCTGTCCTTGTTGTTTTTCCTTCTAGAATTTGATTTTCATATTTTTTTGCATTCAAATTTTGTTTACATTTGATCTGATTTTTTGTCCGTTATTAGTCCATTCTTTCACAGTTTTTTTGATTAATTATTTATATGGGAAATAAGCCACAATTAAAATGAAAAAAATAATTTTATTAACGTTTCGACGCCCAAATCGGGTGCCGTTGTCAAAATACAAAATATTACTAAAATAAACTAAAGTGTTGTTGCTAAGCAAAAAAAATTCTTCTAATAATTTATTTAATCTCACTCATTTATATTGGCAATTCAGACATATATTATACATTTTAAAGTAGAAGACTTTAAAATTTAAAGTAGAAGACTTTGCTTAGCAACAACACTTTAGTTTATTTTAGTAATATTTTGTATTTTGACAACGGCACCCGATTTGGGCGTCGAAACGTTAATAAAATTATTTTTTTCATTTTAATTGTGGCTTATTTCCCATATAAATAATTAATCATAAAAATGCCACAAGGAAATAGCTTCAGAACAACATTCACAGTTTTTGCTCTAAATTTTAAAGAACCGCTTGGATTGACATGAAATTTGGCATACGCATAGCTTACCTGTCAAAGAAAAAAAGTGATATTGTGCCGATGTGTGCTTTTGCCCTGGGGGTGACTTTCATCCCCTCTTGAGGGTGAAAAAATATAAGTCTAAAATAAGTCCGGAAATGGATAAACTGACTAATTTTAAGTAACTTTTGTTCTATAGAGCTTTTTCGCCACGTCAACACTTTTCGAGTTATTTGCGAGTGAATATGTTCATTTTTCAACAAAATATCTACATTTTTAGACGGTTTTTCTAGACGGCTAATAACTCAAAAAGTAAGTATTTTGCAAAAAAAATGTTCTTAGCAAAAATATAGCCTGTAAAAAAGTAAAAAAAATGGTCTACGCGTTAGGCCTCTGACCCTCTTAAAACCAGAGTTATAGCCAATGAAAAATAGATTCATATTCACCAAATTTCAAATAGAATACTTCGAAGTGAAATATCCAAAACACTAAGCACTTTTGGGGAAAACCCATTATAACTTTTTTAAAGTGTTTAAAAAAAGTATTTCTGTTTTTATAAAAAGTTTCTAGCATTAAATTTAAGCAAGTTACGCTCAAAATAAAGTTGGTCGCTTTTCTTTTGACAAAAAAATCGGGAAGACCATCCCCTAATTAGCAACTTAAATTAAATTAATCGTTACCGCTCCACAAATTATTTTACTTATGTGGTGTTTATATGATCTGTAAGTTTCATTGATTCAAAGTGCTTATTTTCGAAAAAATTTGGTTTTAAAGTAAAATTTTTAAAACTTTTTAATTTTGAAAAATATGCTTTTTTTCAAAATAACTTAAAACATTGTTAGAGATACCAAAAATCTTGAAAAACAAAAAAAGTCGGCATTGCTTTTATGAATATCATGTATTTTTTTTGTTTTTCTGTTAGACAAAAATTGATTGAGATTTGGTGTTTCTAAATTTGCATACATTCGTGATGAGTGACTCGTTCAACCCGTTTTAACTACAGCCCTTTCCAAAATAAGGACTTTGAACTGATGAAACTTACAGATTGTATAAACAATACATACACGGGTCAAGAAACTTGTGAAGTCGTAACGATTAAGTTCATTTGAGATACTAATTAGGGGGTGATTTTCCCGATTTTTTTACCAAAACAAAGGGACTAACTTTATTTTGAGCGTAACTTGTTTAATGTTGATGCTAGAAATTTTTTTATAAAACAAAAATAAAGTTGTTTTTAAACACATTAAATAAGTTGTAATGAGTTTTCCCCGAAATGTGCTTCATTTTTGGTTATTTCACGTCGTTAAAGTATTCCATTTGCAATAACTCTGCTTCTACTAGGTATAGAAACGTGATATATACACCATTTGTTTAAATTTTTTACAGGCTATATTTTTACTACGAATGATTTTTCGACAAAATACGTACTATTTGAGATATTTGCAAAAAACCGTCTAAAAGTGTGGTTATTTTGTTGAAAAAATGAACATATTCACTGGCAAATAACTCGAAAAGTATTGACTTAGTGAAAAAACTCTATAAAACAAAAGTTACTTAAAATTAGTCAGTTTATCAATTTCCGGACTTACTTTGGACGAATACTTTTTCACCCTTTTTTAGTGACTATACTGAAAAATCACATGTCTGTGGTTTTATGTTGAAGACTAATTTATCGACATAAAGAGGCTGGCCTTTTATCTGATGTTTTAAAAGCTGAAAACATTTCTATCAAGAAGCGTCCTCGAATGCATTAAAAAAAGTGATTCATTGACATAAGGTCTGATAAGGTAACTATTTAATGGGGAATTTTTAAACTAAGACTGAACAGGCCATTACCATCTGCTTTCGTATAGAAAGAATTGTGAATTTTAAATGACCCATATTATTTTCGTTTAGAAAAGAAAGTTAATATTTAAAATTAACAATTAAAAAAATAATAAATGAAGCGTGTCGCCATAACACATATAATGACAATTGAAAATAACAGAAAAAAAAAACAACACAATGTTTATACGAGGAGAAAAAAAAATCACTGACTTATCTGAAAAATGTTTCTGTCAAGAAGCGTCCTCGAATGCGTTCAAAAAAGTGATTCATTGACATAAGGTCTGATAAGGTAACTATTTAATGGATAATTTTTAAACTGAGACTGAACAGGCCATTACCATCTGGTATCGTATAGAAAGAATTGTGAATTTTAAATGACCCATATTATTTTCGTTTAGAAAAGAAAGTTAATATTTAAAATTAGCAATTAAAAAATAATAATAAATGAAGCGTGTCGCCATAGTGTGCTATTATATTGAAAACTTAGTCTAAAGTTTAAGCTGTTATGAACAAAAATTCCTCAGACCTTATAAAGGCGCGTAGGAAAACGGATTATGGCGTAGGCGCTATAATTTTGAGCTTTACCGCCTGTATACCGAAACCAGTATCAGTAGGTCCAACAAAATAAACAGGCTGCGGTAGCTAGGCAGTGACTAGGCTACTGCGGTGGCTAGAGAGAATAAACGAGATGGAGCCTTCGAAACCCATTTATAACCAAAGACCGGATGGAGTGACTGGAGTGAGGAGCAGAAGCAGGCCCAGAACTATAGACGTAATAAAAATAGACAAGGCATTCTGAGCAAAATAGCGTAACGCGCGGGCAGTCGATCGGTGGTCTATCTCTTTTTATCAAGCGATCCCGCGCATGTGACAGACAAGGATTGCTAGACCACTTAAAGTGAATACTGACCAATGATGTCCTTGATATTGGCATTACACCTCGATGCAGAGAGCGGTCCATACCTTACCTTCTTCTTCTTTTAGTGCCTATTCATTGCGAGTATTGGCGATCATTCTGGCTATAATTATTTTATTAACTGATGCTTTAAATATATTAGTTGTTGTTGTGGAGAACCATTTCCTCAGGTTCTTTAACCATAATATTCAGCCAATCTTCTCCCAATTCCTCGCTTTCCGAATACTTTACGTTCAAGGATTACCTTTAGTATTTAGTGCCGTTTCTCATTATGTGTCCGAGATATTCTAACTTTCTCCTTTTAATGGTATACATCACCTCTCTTTCTTTGCCCACTCTTCGTAATACGGTCTTGTTGGTTATCTTGTCCGTCCATGATATCCTTAGGATTCGCCTGTATAGCTACATCTCGAAGGCTTCAAGTTTTTTCTCCATTGCTTCAGTCAGTGTCCAGGATTCAACTCCGTAATACAATATTGAGAAGATATAACATCGTAGGAGCCTTATTTTTATCTAGATTAAGGTTATGGCTTTTAAAGAGTTTGGCCATGTTATTGAATGCACTCCTAGCCTTCTCTTTTCTATATTTAATTTTCTGTAAGTGATCCCATTGTTCGTTAACTATTGTTCCAAGATAGTTATACTGTTTTACTCGGTCCACTGGTGTATTTTTGATAAGTAGTTGGGCGTCTCTAATTTTGTTTTTGCCGATGATCATAAATTTAGTTTTTGATATATTTACTTAAAGCCAAATCTTTCACTTACTTAATTTACTTTGTTTATTAGTTGCTGTAAACTGTTTAAACTGTCTGCAAAAGTAACAGTGTCGTCCTCATAGCGGATGTTGTTTAGGTGTTCTCCATTTAGAAGTATTCCATGTTCGCAATTTTTCAAGGCTTCACTAAGTATTTCGTCTAAATACAGGTTAAATAATATAGGTGAAAGTATACAGCCTTGTCTAACGCCTCGTACAATCTGGATCGCTTCCGTTGGTTCACCTCCAAGATTCGTTCTTATGGTGGCTGATTGGTTCCAGTATAAATTTTGTATTATACGCCGGTCTTTATCATCCATTTGGGCTTTTGTTAGAACATCCATCATTTTTCTGTATTAAACTGGTACCTTACCTGGTCTATTTTTATTATGTCTATGCCCAGAAAACGATTTAAGGACCAGATGGACGATGACTTACGGGTTTTAAATAGGATATTTAAGTAAGGTATTACAGTTTGCAATAATATTATTTCGGATATGTTTTCTTTTATAAAACAAATACATACCTCAGTACCTGAATCTTCTTTCCCTGTTCTTTATACTGCTGGACAAGCAGAGTGAAAATACACAACCAATAACCTGAAATATTAACAAGAATGAACACTTAATTACATACAATAAAATTAAAACTACTGTTGTTATCATTGGAAAAAAATAGTTTTCATCTCCAGCTTGAGGAGCGCCAAAAGTAATATAAAACTTTAGATGAATTTTTCGCACTTTTCCAGTACGCTCAATAATATTTCATCTACACAGTGTGTCAATTTGAAAAGATGCCACCCCCATTAATTGGGTCCCTATCAAAAATCTAAAAACATGTAAAAACACGTAATTTATTTGCGAGGGGGACATCTTGTAGACCAGTTTTCAACTAAATTATATCAACTCTCCATAGGGGACGTACACAACCGTCAAAATCTTTAATGGAAAGGGGGTTGAGTAATACCTCATTTTAAAGGTCGTTCAACTACCTTTTCAAAATATCACGTACATTATATTTGATTTCAGTACTTTTAGAAACATCTTGTACTCAATACTTCAAAAACTTTTTAGAGTTGTTAACTCGATACTTAATACCTTCAGGGTTTCACTTGATTTTTTAAAAAGTACTAAAAATAAATATAATGTATGTGGTATTTTTAAAAAGTTGGTTTAACGACCTTTAAAATGAGGTATCACTCAGCTCCCTTAACATTAAAATTTTGGAGGTTTTGTCCGCCCCCACTAGAGGGTTGATGTAATTGTGTGAATGAAAATGTGTAATTTTTTTTAATGACATAACCAGCACTTTATACTTATAGACTATATCGTATAAGGTAATTCCCTTATAGTTGTTTTAATCGGTCTTGTCTCCTTTTTTATGTATTTGGTATCTAGTAATATTGCTGTTTCCCATTCTTGTTTATTTCGTTACCCAAATTCCTTTATACAAGGTGTCCCAAAAGTAGTGGAACGGTCGAATATTTCGCGAACTAAACATCGGATCTAAAAACTGAAAAGTACGTGTTCAATCATTTTCAAAAATCTATCCAATGACACCAAACACCAACCCCCACTACACCCCCTGGTAGTGGGGTAGGGGGTAACTTTAAAATCTCAAATGGAAACCCCCAGTTTTTTTTTCAGATTTTAATTCGCTATGTAAAAGTAAGCAACTTTTATTCAAGACATTTTTTTTAACTGTGTATAGATGGCGCTATAATTGGGAAAAACAATTTATCCTGATACCATGGGTAAATTATAGAAACGGTCTAATATCTCACGAAATACACTTCCAAATGAGAAACTAAATAACAGATTTTTAATCTTTTTCGAAAACCAATCGAATAACACCAAACATGACCCTCCAACCCACCCCCTGGAGGTGGGGTGGGGGATAACTTTAAAATCTTGAATAGCAACCCCCACTTTTTATTACACATTCGGATCCGTCATGAAAAACTAAGCAACATTTATTCGAAACATTTTTAGAATTGTTAATAGATGGCGCTTTAATTGGAAAAATACGAATTATTAGCGCCATCTATCAGAAATTTTAAAAAATGTTTCGAATAAATGTTGCTTAATTTTTTATGACGAATCTGAATCTGCAATAAAAAGTGGGGGACATTTGGTTTTGGGAGGGTCCACAGAGAGTTCTCTTTCAGACACTGATTCTGTATGTAATGAGGAACATACCGCATCTGATCCGTAACAGTTCTGGGAAATTTTCCCCTAGTCACTATTGCAATGTCGTCTGCGAAACTCTTCATCGTATCCAGATTCATTGGTTGCTATGACTATGAATCAGGTTTCAGCTGTACGTTTTATAGGGGAAAAATTTGACACTATCAAAGTTAGTTTCTGGAATTTGTACTTACATAGCATGAATATAGTTTTTACAATAATATATCCTATACTTGAATCGTATTACAAAACCGAGCTCATCTCTATCAACGACGCGTCGTCATAGCGACGCGTATTGTCGCTAGGATACCGGAACGTTTGTAGAGGCTGCCGGCGAGGCAGCTATTTAAGATTTTAAAGTTACACCCACCCCACCTCAAGGGTCATGTTTGGTGTTATTCGATTGGTTTTCGAAAAAGATTAAAAATCTGTTTTTTGGTTTCTCATTTGGAATTGTATTTCGTGAGATATTAGACCTTTTCTATAATTTACCTATGGTATCAGGATAAATCGTTTTTCCCAATTATAGCGCCAGCTATCCACAGTTCGAAAAAATGTCTTGGATATGTAGTTGAAATGTCTCGTTACAAAGTAACGAATCCAAATTTGCAAGAAAAACTGAGGGTTTCCATTTGAAATTTTAAAGTTTACCCACCTCCAGGGGGTGTAGTGGGGATTGGTATTTGGTGTCATTGGATAGATTTTTGAAAATGATTTAACACGTATTTTTCAGTTTTTCGATCCGATGTTTAGTTCGCGAAATATTCTACCGTTCCACTACTTTTGGGACACCCTATATATTAAATGTACACAATTTCATATAGTTTGGTTTTCACCAAATTTCCTTCGCAATTTATGTTTTCCGCCGTCATTTGAATTCTCCTGGATTTTTAGTGTTTCTCAAATTTTGTATTACTTCTAATACATCATCTTGGTTCCTCCTTTCAGTAACTCGTCAAAATCTACTTTACATCTATTAATTGGCTCATCCTAGTGAACCAATTTATTTCCACAGTTAACTGATATCTCCACATTTTCATATTTCTCGTTTAGGGCTTTCCGCCATTTATACTCTGGGCTAATTAGCAAAATACAAGGAAAAGTTATTTACCAGCAATTTTATTGCTGGAATCGAATCTTATTATTGTATGTATTAATAATATAGATATGCAAAGTCCGCAGATAGTGTGCTACTTTTTTTATAAACAAAATGGCGCCCGAAAATCCTGTTTTTTCAATTTTTGCTCTATAACTCCAAAGATTTTAACTTTAGACCAAAAACACCCAAATAAAAATTCACCGAAATTAAATTCTGCATAGAGACGTGTCTTTTCCTATTTACTTCGATGAAAACTTTCCCCGGAAAAAGCGGGTTTTTCCAACAAAATCTTTAATTTTCAACTAAACTTTTAGATAAGTAGTTGTTAATAAATAATTAAATAACTTGGTAACGTAAAAGCCCTTTCCGTATATATTATAATTCCAGAAGTCTATGGAAATTGAATGAACAGTTTAGCAACAAATAAAATGTTAATTAAAAATTTACGGTCGCTATAATAACGACAATAATTATGATGCATAAGAATAACTATGATTTTTTCATAAAAAGATACTATACCTATCTAATGTACTTTACAAAATTGAAATTGGACTGTTTAAACGGCCTCAGAAATATTTTAAAATTATAAACAATTTTTTGGTTTATAAACAAATACAATATCTCGGGAAATATTAAATTAAATTACATTGTGAAAACGGTATTCGAAAGACAGCGGCAGGACGCTCCTTTTAAAAGAAAAACAGTTTAATTATGACGAGTGTTTCCTGAGATACAACTGGTCAAAGTTGACCGGAATTTACGGCAAAGATATAAATAATAAGATAATAATTTTCAAACCATCACCTTTTTATTCTTATCTTCTTTCTCCACACCAATTTTCATATCTTTAAAATCCTCATAACATATATTATTATAATAAAAATTATCGATAATACGTGTGAAAATTGCCAAAAATAGCAAAATTCCAATCAAAAATTAGGTTGGAGAAAATGTAACCCACAAAGTTCAAAATCGGTATACGTTAAAAAAATGCATTTTCTCGGCTTCCCATGGAGAAATTTCCTTCATTCTTTTTTTGTTTCCAAGTAACTCGAGTAGAGCCATCGAACTAACGCATTATTAATGGTCAAACTTGCTTTTGTTTTGTTATAATAGATTAATTTTTTTATAAGAACAGAAAATTACATATTTTTTCCAGTTATAGGCTTTTTTTTTAGATAAACTTACTACAAGTGTACCTTTTAAAGCTAAAAATATAAATATTCTCATTTGAAAGCTGTATAATTATTTAAACAATTTTTATTTAAAAAATTAAAATATTGTGTTATAATAAATTAATTAATTTATTATAACAAAACAAAAGCAAGTTTGACCATTAATAATGCGTTAGTTCGATAGCTCTACTCGAGTTACTTGGGAACAAAAAAAGAATGAAGGAAATTGATCCATGGGAAGCCGAGAAAATGCATTTTTTTAACGTATACCGATTTTGAACTTGGAGGGTTACATTTTCTCCAACCTAATATTTGATTGGAATTTTGCTATTTTTGGCAATTTTCACACGTATTATCGAGAGTCTTTATTATAATAATATATGTTATGAGGATTTTAAAGATATGAAAATTGGTGTGGAGAAAGAGGACAAAAACAAAAAGGTGATGGTTTAAAAATTATGATCCTATTGTTTATATCTTTGCCGTAAATTTCGGTCAACTTTGACCGGTTGTATCTCAGGAACCACTCGCCATAATTAAACGTTTTTTCTTTTAAAAGAAGCGTCCTGCCGCTGTCTTTCGAATACGTTTTCACAATTTAATTTAGTTTAATATTTCCCGAGATATTCTATTTGTTTTTAAGCCAAAAAATTGTTTATAACTTTAAAATATTCCTGAGGCCGCTTTAATAGTCCAATTTCAATTTTGTAAAGTACATTAGATAGGTACAGTGTATTTTTATGAAAAACTCATAGTTATTCTTATGCATCATAATTTTTGTCGTAATTAAGGCGACCGTAAATTTTTAATTAACATTTAAATTGTTGCTAAACTGTTTATTCAATTTCCATAAACTTCTGGAATTATAATATATACGGAAAGAGCTTTTACTTTACCAAGCTATTTAATTATTGATTAACAAATACTTATCTAAAAGTTTAGTTGAAAATTAAAGATTTTGTTGGAAAAGCCCGCTTTTTCCGGGGAAAGTTTTCGTCGAAGTAAATCGGAAAAAACACATCTCTATGCAGAATTTAATTGCGGTAAATTTTTATTTGGGTGTTCTTGGTCTAAAGTTAAAATCTTTGGAGTTATAGAGCAAAAATTGAAAAAAAACACGACTTTCGGGCGCCATTTTGTTTATAAAAAAAGTAGCACACTATCTGCGGACTTTGCATATCTATATTATTAATACATACAATAATAGGATTTGCTTCCAGCAATAAAATTGCTGGTAAATAACTTTTCCTTGTATTTTGCTAATTAGCCCAGAGTAATTGGGCCCCACGTTGGGCGCCATTCAATTGTACTGACACATCGAGAGTCAGCCTAAATAACAGCAAAGTCCAAATGGTCTAGCACACATAAGTAGACTAGGTATTGATTCACAAGAGATCTAACATCTACAATAGATTACATTATAATGCGACCACAAATTAGTTTACCTCGAGGGCTGACAGTGCCAGAAGAGTTATTCCAATAACGTTCATGGCTTTATTAAGAAAATCGTAAAACTCTGTTTTGCATCCATCCGTATATTGTTTGTTATTTGAATCCAAACATGATTTTGGTATACTAGCTCCCCAAAATGATGGACCGTCAGGACCACAGCATTCAAACTGAAAGAATAATAAAGAAATTTATAAATAAAAATATAATAGAAAAAATAATATCAACAATAATAATAAATTCATTTGGTATTATAAAATGGTCAAAAAGGGACTTAGAAAGTCTTCGGAGGAAAGTAAACACACTTGTCACAAAGGCACAAAAACATCATCTACGCAATGCAGTAGAAAAAACAACATTATCGCAGTATAAATGGAAGGGCACTTATGTAAATGCTAATTAAGAACCTTTTTTCAGACGCAGGCTGAGACATCTACTTTACATCGCACAATTTGGGCTGTATACCGTGCAAATGCGAATAAATCACACGTCTCATCATCATCATCAACTAGCCTATATTTGTCCACTGCTGAACGTAGGCCTCCCGTAAAAATTTCCACCTATTTCTATCTTGAGCTTCTTGCATCCAATTTGTGGTGATGCGCTTGATATCATCCGTCCATCTAGTCGGTGGTCGTCCTCTGCTTCGATATGCCTCCTGCCTTGGTCGCCATTCCAGAATCTTTTTGGTCCATCTGTCATCCGTCAGTCTGGCAACATGTCCTGCCCAAGCCCATTTAGCCATGGCTATTCTTTCAACTGCCTCCGTGACTCCTGTTCTTCTTCTTATTTCTAGGTTTGGTACTTTATCTCTGATGGTAATACCTAACATTGATCTTTCCATAGCGCGTTGTGTAACTCTTATTTTATTTATTGTTCTTTTTGTCAGAGTTAGGGAAAAACGTCTAAGCAGGGAAAAATGCGTATCTGGAAGAGTAAACCTCTGCATGTCATCGTCATCTAAATGAAATCAGCTACTAATATGTCGATAACACAGCATATAACTATTTGTTGACATCAGGAAAGATGTTACCCGAGACGAAGGGTTTCCTACTTGCCATCAAAAATTACCTAAACTCTATTATAAATCACCCTCAGGTCTAAAACGACAAATGCCTCTATGATATCAAGACCAAGAAACCATTCAACATCTTACCGGGGGCTGCCAGGTGTTTGTCGGAACTGATTATAAACAACGCTATAACTCAGTAGGAATGATCGTTCACCAAGAACTAACCAGCAAACTTGGACTTCTGCAAACCAACCATCTCCCTTATCATCAATACGTCCCTGACAGCATTCTTGAAAACGATAACTACAAGCTAGACTGGGACCGCACTGTGCTCACAGACCAACTCATCACCCAGCCTTCTGCATCCAAAGTTGAACATAGGCCTTCCCTAATTTCTTCCAGTTTTGTCGATCTTGGGTTTCCTGTAACCAATTCCCAGCAATCCTTTTGACGTCGTTTGTCCATCGTGTAGGAGGTCTACAGACCAACTAGTAACACAAAATGACCAAATCTCATACTATTTAATAAAACAACTAAACAAACAAGACTAATAATGATTGATGTGACGAATCTAACAACAATAACCTGCGTGGTTAGTATAACCAGAAGGTAGCCCAGCACAGAGATCTTGAGATTTAAATAAGGAGATAATGGACAATGAAAAGTACCCAGACGATAATATTTATTATTCTATCTACTAATGGAGTCATTCCGCAGAACCTCATATAAAACGTAAAACAGCTGGGTCTTAAGCCTGGGTTTCCTCGAAAGCGGCACCGACAAATTACGTCAGATTACGGTGAAAAATTCAAGGTTCTTCACTGCGGCAATGGAATGTGCAAACTCAGCAAGCGGTGGCTTCCAACGCATCCTTGGAAACCACCGCTATTATTTTGCGTGGTACAGTTTTTTATGACGTCATTCATCGCAGTGTTACGCTCGCAGTTTGTCGGTGCCGGTTTCGAGGAAACCGAGGCTTTAGTGAACGTCTTTATACGACCATGCAGAAAGCTATTCTACTCTCGACGTCCATATGCGTACGAAAATTTTTGGTAGATAGTCCAGCGCAGGGGTCACCAATTATGTTCCCTGCGGGTCCGTTTCGCAAACCTTTGACACTTGTGGGGTCTGGATTGAATGCTACCTGTATCTGGTTGTTCTGATTCGGTATATTTGTGGATTCTTGTTAAAAAATATCCCCTTTAAACAAATCAGAAGAATGCCGGGCGAACTTTTTGGACAGAAATAATTGTTTATCATTTTTTTTAACAAATTCAAAACATCACCTTTTTTGCCCACGAAAATCTGTTTAAAATATATTTTTGGTGACATCTATTGAGTCAAAGATCTTTTGTAATTTTTTTCAAAAGTTGATAGATTTCGAGCTTTAAGCGATTTAAAATCTGAAAAATGTAAAAATAAACATTTTCGAAGCTTAAATTGTGTAAGCTTAAAGTGTGTAAATTATTATTTTTGAGGTCGTCAATGACCTAAACTGAAGCTAAAGCATTCAATTTCAAGATTCTGATGAGTAATTGGCTTATTTCAATTTAGATCGTTACTTAAGCCGCCGCGGCGGCTTATATGGTGCGTATCGCACTATATGATTGGCGTATTTAACTAGCACATTAGCAATAATTAACTCAATAAATAAATAAATTATTTTAAACTAAAAAAACTATGTTACATAATAATATATTATATAATTTTAATAAATTTTCGTATAAGTACGTATAATATGTGTGTGCGTCTTTGTCGCACGTATACACATAAAGTGCTTACACACATAACAAGCTTCACATAAACACATAATAAACTTCAATTTAAGCACTTGTCAACCTGAACACTAATAACACTGGGGAACACATTTTTTGTTGAGTTAGATCTGACACTTGTTTTTGACTTATTTTTGGCGTCTGAATCTGAGAATGACTTCAGATTTTCTCTATCACGTCAACTTTTTAAACTACAGGATATCCTCAAAAATCATAAAAATCATGCATATAAAGCAACATAAAATAAAAATCAGTTTACAATACAGTTTACAAATCATTTAATTTAAGTTAAATCGAGTTCTTACAAATAAAATTATTTAATAATGAACATTACTTATAAATTAAGAAAAAAAATTTGCGTTTATGGCTTTTTCTGGTGTGTTCAGTTTGTGTACATTCGCGCTTGATGCTCCAAAAATAGTCAGCCATCATATGTACATCCCATCTACCTTGGTACCGTGCTTCCATGATGCAACAGAACCAAATAAATTTGCATTATGGAGGAGATCACATTTCAAGCTCCGCTTTGAGCTATCTATAAACAGTCTCGAGTCAGATGCGTTATAGTTTGAAATTCCCAATTCTTACATTAAACCACTTACATTATGGCAAAACACAAATCCACCTTCACTTTGAAAATATTGCAGAAACGCCCTTTCTCGTGTTCGAAAATAGGATACCTTGGCTCCCTTTTCAGGCAAGTTTTTCTCATTGAGTCGTGATGCTAAGAGCTCTGAAGCTTTTTTGGATAGTCCCAAATCTCGTACCAAATAATTTAGCTCTTGTTGTTCGAATCCCTTACGTACGGAGTCATCTTCAATTTCGAAATCTTCATCGTTGAAGTCTCTTTCATCTGCACTATATCCGTATTCCTCTTCTTCCAAAGAGGGAAATTCATTGAAAACTGGGTTTTCGGCTGAATACGGCACTGGGCGTATAGCTGACAGTAAACTAGGATACTCTATTTTACATTTATTTTTCTTGTTATATCCTGATTTCACTATACAAAAGTAACAATCACTTGAATGTTCTTTGGGCTCACGCCAAATCATAGTTAAACCAAATAGAAGTTTAGCACGTTCTCCCTTGGTCCACATCCGTAAACCCGGAAATGCACTTTATGAGGTGCTCATACTTTATCTTGATCACCAAGTTTCACTTTAAAATAGGCAAAATATGCTTGTCTGACAAATGTACTAATGTTTGTTCTTTGGCTGGGAATGGTAAAACTGCCACATATATAACAAAACGAATCGGGGTTGTTTTCGCACTTACGACGTATAGGAGTAGAGGTAACCATGAGGAAACGTTTCAGTTCAAACACACTAAGCAGTTCTATACACTTCAGTAACAAAATACTAAATATTGCTAACCGACACACAACGTTTCACCACAGTATAACAGACATAACTGAATTTAACAGGCAAGTCTAGACAAATTGCAGTTATCAGAGCGTCATTACTACCACTAGGCGCCCCACCCCCATAGAAAAAGAACGTGACGTGATAGAAGGAAACTAAAAACTGTTTTGAAATCAGCATGCCTAATTCTATAGAAAACAGCTAAAAAATCTAACTCAACAGAAATTAAGTTTCAAGTTGTTCCCCAGTGTAATTTACACATGAATTTTGAAACCTCGAAAATGCGTATGCGTATTTTCGCATTTTCAGATTTTAAATTGCTTATAACTAGAAAACTATCAATATTTGAGAGAAATAACAAGAGGCTGTTTTAATTTACAATTACCAAAAAAAATTAAAAATACATTTTTTGGAGAAAAAGGTAATTTTGAATTTGTTTAAAAAAAATGTTTCCTGTGTAAAAAAATGTACAACTTGTCTGAAGTTTAGAAGGAGTTTAGTGCAACTGACTCATTAGGGAGTTGAGATATTCATCTGTTAGCTGAGATGTGTACCAATTTTTTATATAGTTCATTATTGAAAAATCTGCTTTGCACACATAAGTTAAGACAAATATAATACACTGCGCGTCATAGAAAACTGGCACCCTAAAAAATGGGTAATTTTTGAGGTCGCGTATCTCCTAAACCTATTGTCCGATTTAAGTGATTTTTTGAATATGTTATAGCCTTATTCTTTATCAATATCCCTCTAATAATATTTTTGCTAAACAGGTAAATTTTCACTGTATACCGGGTGTACGAATCAAACTGTGTTTTTTTCTCAAAGTTCGCAACACCCTGTGAAATAACCTAGCATTTATAAAATACTGAAATTAAAACCCAACTATAGCCTCAGGTTTTCTTAACATTCTATTTTTTTATTCATTCGCTTATGTTGGATAATACAAAAGTATTGTACTTTAACAACTAGTCATGTTCTTCATCAGTATAGGTTGTTTGTAAATACGTGCGACAAACTTTAAGGGGCCAATTCTGCATGATAGAATAATGACCGTTTGCTTTATAAATTTATGTCCGCAAATGCTTCCTTTATGAGATACGGGATGTTGAATTTTTTTTACAAACTGACGATTTATTTTATTGCCCTAAAACCGGTTGCGATATGCAAAAGAAATTTGGTAGGTTTTAAAAGATAGTTATTGCGAATTTTCTGACTTGCTACTAAGAATTTCATATTCACTATTGACGTGCATACTGTTAATATGACCGATCATATTATCTGTACGCACGCCAATGGTGAATATAAAATTTTTAATTGTTTGTCAAAAAATTTGCAATAACTATCTGTTAAAACCTAACAAATTTCATTTGCATATCTCAATCGGTTTTAGGGCAATAAAGTAAATCGTCAGTTTGTAAAAAAAAATGTTCAATATCCCGTATCTCGGAAACGAAGCATTTGCGGACATACGATTATAAAGCAAACTGTCATTATTTTTTAATGCAGAACTGACCCTTAAAGTTTCTCGCACTTGTTTAGAAACACCCTGTACTGAAAAAGAACATGGCTAATTGTTGAAGTACCTAACTTTTGTATTATCGAACGTAAGCGAATGAATCAAAAACAAAATGTTAAGAAAACCTGAGGCTATAGTTGGGTTTTAATTGAAGTATTTTATAAATGCTAGGTTATTCCACAGGGTGTTGCGAACTTTGAGAAAAAAACACAGTTTGATTCGTACACCCGGTATACAATGAAAATTTACCTGTTTAGCAAAAATATTATTACAGGGATATTGACAAAGAATAAGGCTATAAAATATTCAAAAAATCACTTAAATCGGACAACAGGTTTAGGAGATACGCGACCTGAAAAATTACCCATTTTTTAGGGTGCCCGTTTTCTATGACGCGCAGTTTATATACACAATTTTATGGCCAAAATGTTCAAAATTTCAAAACACAATATTCTGAATTTAATCGTGGTCCGCACAAAAATAGCCTACGGTCCGGATGCGGACCGCGGTCCGGCAATTGGTGACCCCTAGTCTAGCGTACCAAGTCACATTGGACTCGATACCACGGAAAGAGTCTCACCAGAGTTCAACCAGATTCATTCAAAGACGAAGACAGAAAACAAATATGAAAATTCAAAATTATTACTTACTTCTTTTTGAATTAAATCTGTTAATTCGTATTTATTCTGGTCCTTAGCTCTATTAAACAATCTATCCAGTTGCTTGTTCACTTGGGTTTTGAAATTATCTTTATCCTTTATTTCTATAAAAGCAAATACTCCAACGGCGATTTGAAGCAAAAATATTACCAACAATATTACACCGTACTAAAAAGAAGGTATTTGTTAATATATCATTGAAAAAATTTATTACTAAAATGATATAAGTGGAACCAAATTCGTTTAAAAGAATGTGCCATTGTTCCTGGTTTTAAGCTGCAGTAAAGGAGGATATTGCTGATTCACATTATTAAAACGTCTCAAGGTTTGGCAAATAAGAAAGATTTATTTTAATGAGATATTCATTTTTTATACAATTTTAATTTTACATTTTTAACGAACATCTGGAGAAATTTCAAAAATAAAAAAAATATTGTGTTATTAGCGAAAAAATATTTAAAATTTATTTTATCTTTGGTGTTAATAATTTACTAGTACTATTATAGTATTTTTTTAAAACAATATAATATCGGAATATCTATTTTCTACGGCCGTGCTAAGAGAGCCACTTTCACGCAAGCATTTCGTTTCACGGCGTGCGGGAAAGTAAAATACCTTGTAGTATGGCGTTATAATATATTATAATACATGCAATAAACTAATATTTAGTTATTATTTACTAATTTATTTCAAATTTATCTTATTGTGTTCATGTTTTAATGAAATTAGCGCGATAATTCGATGAAATAAAATTGTTTTGACATAATATTTAAAAGTCAGATCAGTAGAAAATTACAATGGTTTGAATCGTCGTCATGGAAACCAATATAGTCGTCGTGGTAACCCATTATATTGAAAGTTTGGTTTTGACAACCTCGTCAAAGAATTAATTTGTGTATTTTCACTTCTAAATAAAAATTGATATAACTCTATTTTTTGTGGCTTTTTCCAAACGTACGGCCCTAGAAAAAATATTGTTTCTAACTCATGCGGAAAGTGTCTTCCCCGCACTCGACCGCTTACCCGAACTCCGCTATCGCGTCGTTCGGGTCAACGACAGTTTCGTGCGATACTTTCAACGGTAATCAATAAATTAGTTAAAAAAAAAAATAAAATTTGAGATCTTGCAATTTCTGTTGTTTTGTTGCGAGTGAAAAATATAGATTTATTTCATAATTGGATATAGGTAGATTTAAAAGGCGCCAAAATATATCCAGCACGCGGGCGCCGCTCAGACTTGCGGGGTCCCTGACGTCTCTGATCATCAGCATCATCATTGGCTCTACAACTTATGCTGGGTCTTGGCCTGTTACAGAATCAGCTTCCATTCCTTCCTATCCTTCGCCTTAGTTTTCTAATTTCGTACTCTTAAGGTAGAATAAACTCGTAATCTGGTAATCTGGACTCCACCTCATTCAATCTCTCTAAGTGGCCTAGCCACCGCAGCCTGTATATTTTGATAGATCTACCAATACTAGGCTCACTATAAAGGAGGTAAAGCTCAAAATTATAGCGCTCACATCAATCAGTAAATATAAACAAATTTTATGATAATCTGAATATGTTAAAAATTCCACTTCCCGTCTACCTGAACAATTTGATATTTTCTGAAGATATTAATATATTAAAAACAATTTACGAACATATCAAAAACTGTAAATATAGATTGTAGCAATAAAATTTACCCTGTATTTAAGAAGTTTTGTTAAAACAAAGCAGGCATGTTTGTTAAAACAAAACAAACATGTTTGTTTTGTTGTTATTTTGTTTTAAACCCTGTAGATTTAAGTAATTATTGTATATTATAATTGAAAAAAGAAAATAACAAAAAAAAGAGAAAAAGAAAAGAAAAAAAAAAGAAAAAAAAAACAGAAAAAATAAAAAAAAGCAAAAAAAAAATAAAAAAAGCAAAAAAAAAAAGAAAAAAAAAGAATGTGTGTACTTTGTACGCACTTAAGAAGTTATACTTCTATATGATTTCAACGAAATAAAATATTTTAAAACAGTTTATTTTTATTTTATTAAACTAATTTTAATAACACTTTCTAAAAATCCAAAAATTAAAGAAGCAGCAATTGTCCGCATGCTGGACCAATGAGCCTACGAAGGCAATGTTTTTACGGTTTCTCGGACATTATGACAAATGATGGTAAAAAATATACGAAGTGAAGTATTAAATATAAAAATGTTTTAATAATACGTATTATCTTACTCCCAAGGAAGACAAATCTAAAGACACAAAAATTATAATAAATATATTTACTAAAAACACTAATATACTTTTTCCACGCCTTTTTTGGACTCATACATACATAACTTAAAAGATTTAACAACGAATGACATACTGTCTCTGTGCGCATGCGCGCAGAATAATAAAAATTCACTCTCTATCGCGCCTAAAGAAGTATCATTTCAAAAACTAAGAATATGTAAACCTCCGCGAGGTTGAATCGGGTTTACGTCTTAGCGTAGTAAAAAAAAACAATTTATAAAAAATAACAAAAAAAAAATAATAAAAAAAACAAATTAACAATATAAAAAAATACAACAAAAAATAAAAAAAAATTTACAAAAAAAAATGAACAACCAAAACAGAGTATTTTTTAGATAATAATTGTAAATAATAATGTTAGTTTGTTATGTATTTAGAGTTAGAAATACAGAAAAAATTCCTCTGATTGAAAAATCAAATTTGTTTGTTTTTAAAACAACAAAATGTCTGGCTAATTGGCTCGGCCAAGGCCATCAAATTCATTCAAAAAAAAATAACGTTTACTCCATAATTCGTTTTCCTGTACGCCTTTATAGATATGCCTTAGGATAACTCTTCTCCATCACTTTTTGTTATCGTCCACCTTTCTGACGGGTAAGTGAGGACCGGCTTGATTTGAGTTCTATATATTAATATATTTGTTCTTTTTTTACTATGTTTGATGTTTAAAATATCTTTAATCCATACTATTTGCTAGATATATACGTCTGTTAATTTCTGCAGTTATTGTATTACTTTGGTTGATTTGTGAGCCTAGATATACGAAATCACTTACTCCTTCGAAAGTATGTTCCAACCCATATTGAGGTTTGGCTACTTTATTATTATTTGTGACTACTTAGTTTTATAGTGTGAACCTGTAGACCCATTCTTTTTGCTACCCGTGTTGAGCTGGCCCCCCCCCACTTGCAAAAATTAAAAAACAAATATCCCTGATTTATGAGCTATTTATGAGCTCTCATATTCCGCAAACTAAAAATTTTGAGCTCGTTCCACTGAGCAGGAATTTAATACCCTAGTGGGGGGGGGGGGCTGAGTCAGCCCCCCCCCACTACTTAAAAATAGGAATATTGAATCGGTTTTTGCGGCAGAATTACGAGCTATTTATGAGCTCTTGAAATTATATAGTTTCGATTTTTGAGCTCATCCCCTTCACCCCCAAACAACCCTTTAATTGATTTAACTTAAGAGAAAGATGCTGAGAAAACTTAAAATATATCGTATTGCGGATATAATTCATATAGCTTATATACTCTAAGAATAAACTATTAAATCAAGAGCATTTCGATTATTGAGCTACAACCCCTTCGCAAGAAAACCACCCTATCTTCCCGGCTTAAGAGAAAGTTGTACTTAAAATGCATTAAACTAATTATTTGGCGACTACATATCATTTAATAATTTATAAGCTTCCAAATTACGCGCATTTAGATCAGTAGATTGCAATTTATTTTGTATAGTGCAGTCACTGAAGGTAAAAATCAACGATTACCTTCAATTTCGGTGAACCTTCATCGATTTTCACGAAAATTGGTCAGTAGTTAGAGGATACGTCAAGAAACAAAGGTGACGTGGTACCACCTTGCGCCTTTACCCTGAGGGTGGATACCGCCCCTTCTCGGGGGTGAAAATTATTTTATAAAAAATAAATGCACAAATCAATAAAAGAACAAATTAAAAGCAAAATTTATTATATAAAGTTAATAAAATAAATCAATACTTTTTAAGTTATTAAAGATCAAAGATTTTAATTATTTGTGAAAAAAATGCATGTTTTGAAAAGGTTTTTTGTAAATCACTGAAAAACTTTAGGTTTTTACAAAAAAGTTAGTAGTAGTTTAATTCGTATAGCTTATATTCTAAGAATAAACTCTTAAATCACGCGTCTTTCGATTATTAGAGCTACAACCCCTTCGCAAGAAAACGACCCCATATTCCCGGCTTAAGAGAGAGTTGTTCTTAAAATAATTTAAATTAATTATTTGGCGACTACATATCGTTTAATAATTTATGAGCTTGCAAAATATACGCATCTCAATTATTGAATTGCCATTTTCTTTCTATAGTGCAGTCACTGAAGGTAAAAATCAACTAATACCTTCGATTTCGGTAAATCTCCATTTATTTTCACGAATTGACAATAACAACTTGGGGTTTTAGCCTAGGGTATATGTCACCCCTTCTCGGGAGTGAAAATTACTTTATTAAAAATAACCCCACAAATCGAGAGAGGGACAAATTGTAAGCAAAATTTGTTATATAATGTGATTAAAATAAATCAATACTTTTTGAGTTATTAAAGATCAAATTAGAGCGATTTTTCATAAATGACTCAAAAACTGTAAGTTTTTACAAAAACGTTTTCATCACTAAAATTGAAGCTAATAAAAAATATAATAAATTGCTTACTTGAAAAACCCTTTAATGTTAATTTAAAGTAAGTTATTGGTAATTAAATGTATATTTTTTCCGCGATTTTTAAAATCTAAGGGTTCAAGCTTAAATAACGGGAAAGAGATGCATTTTATAACACTTAGGTACTAAATACTTGTCAAAGTACTTAGAAATACCTATGAAAAATAAGATGCAGAAAAAGTTGATAGTATCAAAATCCGCTCACCAATTTTCGTGAAAATGAATGGAGATTTACCGAAATCGAAGGTACTAGTTGATTTTTACCTTCAGTGACTGCACTATAGAAAGAAAATGGCAATTCAATAATTGAGATGCGTATATTTTGCAAGCTCATAAATTATTAAACGATATGTAATCGCCAAATAATTAATTTAAATTATTTTAAGAACAACTGTCTCTTAAGCCGGGAATATGGGGTCGTTTTCTTGCGAAGGGGTTGTAGCTCTATAATCGAAAGACGCGTGATTTAAGAGTTTATTCTTAGAATATAAGCTATACGAATTAAACTACTATTAACTTTTTTGTAAAAACTTAAAGTTTTTCAGTGATTTACAAAAAACCTTTTCAAAACATGCATTTTTTTCACAAATAATTAAAATCTTTGATCTTTAATAGCTTAAAAAGTATTGACTTATTTTATTAACTTTATATAATAAATTTTTCTTTTAATTTGTTCTTTTATTGATTTGTGCATTTATTTTTTATAAAATAATTTTCACCCCCGAGAAGGGGCGGTATCCACCCTCAGGGTAAAGGCGCAAGGTGGTACCATGTCACCTTTGTTTCTTGACGTATCCTCTAACCACTGACCAATTTTCGTGAAAATCGATGAAGGTTCACCGAAATTGAAGGTAATCGTTGATTTTTAGCTTCAGTGACTGCACTATACAAAATAAATTGCAATTTACTGATCTAAATGCGCGTAATTTGGAAGCTTATAGATTATTAAATGATATGTAGTCGCCAAATAATTAGTTTAACGCATTTTAAATACAACTTTCTCTTAAGCCGGGAAGATAGGGTGGTTTTCTGGCGAAGGGGTTGTAGCTCAATAATCGAAATGCTCTTGATTTAATAGTTTATTCTTAGAGTATATAAGCTATAGGAATTATATTCGCAATACGATATATTTTAAGTTTTCTCAGCATCTTTCTCTTAAGTTAAATCAATTAAAGGGTTGTTTGGGGGTGAAGGGGATGAGCTCAAAAATCGAAACTATATAATTTCAAGAGCTCATAAATAGCTCGTAATTCTGCCGCAAAAACCGATTCAATATTCCTATTTTTAAGTAGTGGGGGGGGGGGGGGCTGACTCAGCCCCCCCCACTAGGGTATTAAATTCCTGCTCAGTGGAACGAGCTCAAAATTTTTAGTTTGCGGAATATGAGAGCTCATAAATAGCTCATAAATCAGGGCTATTTGTTTTTTAATTTTTGCAAGTGGGGGGGGGGGGGGCAGCTCAACACGGGTCTTTTTGCTGCTGCTTGCAATGCCGTGAACGATTGAACCACGTGCGTCGTCCTTTCTTCTTGCTATGATATCAATGTCATCTTCATATTAACCTATCTCCCTGCCGAAGTCCTGTTTGTGTCTGGAATATTATTGATATTCCAGTCTGTACTCCAATCCAGGGCCGCCGCTACCATGTGTGCAAAGTGTGCATCCCACACGGGCGGCCGATTATAGGGGCGGCCAAAAGCAGGCCACTGATGATAACACTTTTTTTAAAACGAAAATAAATTCAAAAAATTAAATATTAATGATTCAGATATTTCTATAAACTCTAATATTCCATATAATCTAAACAAAAATGCTTTTTAATTCAAAGTGGCTGGCGGATTTCGGACTCAAAAGGTATTTTTATCTACGTGGTCCATATGCGATTTTTTCAAATTCTGAGCATTTATGATTTGTTAAGAGAGTACGATAAGACAATAGGATACTTTCCGAGAATTTAGATAAGTGCTTGTTAAGTTGCTCTCATTGAGTAATAAAAAAGTATATTTTATTACTCGATGGTTTAAAAAAATCTTTTTTATTACTCGATGGTTGCTCTGACGTAATATTGTTCCTATATGCTTATGTATGGTTATAGACGGATAGTTCAGTCTAAGTTGAGAATTTGATGATTTTAGACACGCTTTTGATAAACGATTTTGTTTGTAATATATAGTAGGGTGCCCGTTTCTTTTGCACACTACTGTATTTCAAATAGGCCTGGATCCCACGTACCAAAAAAAGTTGATTAATAGCAAGCTGTAAATTTGTTAATAGCTTAACGGTGTCTAGTCGGGCAGACTCTGATGTACGGGAACACTGGAACAGGGGAAGTTTTAATTGTGGAACAGTTTAAAAATTTGGAACGTCAGATTACGAAAACGTTCCATGTATTTTGTCGGACAGAACATCCAATTGATTTCTTACCCTTTCATTAAACTCTCATGTAAAAATCAGACTGCTATTATTAACCAACATGATTCCTGTCATTTGACAGGTTCGTCGTGTTCCACTCATTAAAATGCCCAGTTGGTGATAAACACCAGTCTGATTTTTGCATGAGAGTTTAATGAAATGGTAACAAATCAATTGGAAGTTATGTCCGACAAAATACATGCAACGTTTTCGTAGTCTGACGTTCCAAATTTTTAACCTGTTCCACAATTAAAACTTCCCCTGTTCCAGTGTTCCCATACATCAGAGTTTGTCCGACTAGACACCGTTAAGCTATTAACAAATTTTCAGCTTGATATTAATCAACTTTTTTTTGGTACGCGGGATCCAGGCCTATATATTTAAATACATATATATTAGTAAACCATTAAGCATGCCGAATGTTGTAAGTAGTCTTGTAAACAAAACTTACACATGTAGGTATTAGTGCAAGATTGCATTTCTGTATATTATTATTGACATAATAATAACTTTTTTTGGATCCAGGTCTAAAAGCAACGTCGAGATCAGTACAATTATTATTCATATACTCGTTACGGTGTCCTGCACATTTCTTTAAATACTAGTACCTATGTTGAAACGACTAAACTGTTGGAAGGGGGGCGGCAAATATTAAGTTGCACACGGGCGACCAACACTTTAGCGGCGGCCCTGCTCCAATCCTACACTCGACTGTTGAGAGGGTTGCTTTCACCAAACTCACTAAGTGTATTGGGATATTAAATTCTACCATGGCTTTGTATAATGCGTTTCTGTCTACATACACTGTCATAGGTACAGCTAAAATCCACAAAAAAATAGTATCAATTCTATACTCATATGTTTTTTCCAAAGCTTGTCTTAGAAGGAATATTTGATGGATAGTAGATTCTTCCTTGCGAAACACACACTGGTATTTAGTGGCGGCTCGTGGGTTTTACAATAGGGGAGGCTCTAACTATAAAAAATCTAGACAAATTTGCACTAGCAAAAAAATGCACCAAAAAAGGTAATTTAAGGCTCTATTTGTTTTTGACCATTTTTGAAGTTATACTTCTTTACCGGCGATAGAGGGTGATTTTTTTATATGTTAAAACCTATCAGCCCGGCGCATGCGCATTATAACTTTGTTCTGATTGAATGTTCAAATGACATGTCAAAAATTATCCGATATCGCAGCTGTGGTTTGGAGGTAAAGGTAAAGGTAAACAAATGTATAATATATTAGTTTTATTGTTGTGAGGACAGAAACAAAAAAGTTTATAATATTGTAGTGACTTTTAAATAGTTTTTAAAAGCAACAGGTACGTAATAATTGTTAATGTATCATGCGTATAAACCTACCTATTTGATCTGCCAAAATACATAGTATGTAATACTTTTATTTATATAATTTGATTATCATCAAAATTTCTATCATATTCACCTAATATATTGTTTTTTTACTCTATGTTTTGTTGTATTTTTTCAATTCTAAATCATTTCAATTCAAAATTAAAATAATTTGATCAATTTTCAAAATATCACAAGTTTAATCCGTTTAGTTAGTCGATCTTCGTAAATAATGACACATAGTGTCCGTGGCTAAGCGGAGAAGGCGAATGAATTCCAATACCAACCGCTCTTATCAGCGCTGGTTCGAGTCCCAATAGAAACTTTCTTTTTTGTTTTTTTTAATACATTTTATGATTGTAAGTATATTTATTATATAATTGTATTTTCAGAAAATACGTATTTAGTTAAAAAAAATTTCGACAATTAATGTTCAGACATCATTTGTGGCTTGTTTAATGTGTTTGTATTCTTTTATTATTTTAATTTTTGGTACTGTTCTAATAAAAATGTTTGAGAAGTAGTAAGTATAAATTAGTTTAATATTTAAACAAAATATAAATAAAAAGTATATTAGTTTCGTTTAAATCATATAATAGAAGTATAATTTATTACGTGCGTACAAAGTACACACACATTCTTTTTATTTACATTTCACCTTACGGGGACCCTCCCTCTTACCGCATGCTTGCATTGATAACTGAGATGTAGAATAGCTTTTGTAATTAATAATAATATTGTTAGAATTATTGATACTAAAAGAACTTTATAAAAACAGGATTAAATCTAAAATTAACGAAATTTTTCGAATTTTGAGTCATATTTATCCCACAACGATAGAAGTTCCTTGTAATTGCCGCGATTAATGGAATCATCACTTTCATCGTGTCCGCGAAAAGCTAATTCTTGTGAAGCCAAATATATTGTTATATCGATAAGCCTATTTAAATTCATCCTATTCTCCAAAACCTGATTATTGTAAGTAATTATGGCCTCTCTTTGAGCTGTATCTAAAGTAGTTACTATATTTTGTTTAGCAAAAAGTTTTAATTTACACGACGAAAATATGTGATCTTTAGATTTGGAATGTCATTCAGTTGAACGAGGTAAATTTTTTAGATCTGAATATCCTATTTTAGACCACGTTGTATGTTCGGTTTTTGTTGAAGATAAGATACAAGGATAGCAAAAAACTTTTCCTCTTAATAGACCCGGTTAACCAGTCCCTAACCAATTAATATTAAATGCACGATTTTGACGATTACCTGAGGATTTAATAATAGTTAAATTTGGCTGTGGTCTTCCTAAGGTTTTGACAATATAAGCTTTATTAAAGTAATAAAATTATTCCTGAGCAGCCAGTCAACTATATCTTCAGGTATTTTGATTTCGTTTAACTTATCCATTTTATATAAACAAACAGTATATATCCAGTATCCATTTTATATAAACAAACATAAATTGTAAAACTAACCTCACCAAGCCAAAAACAACACAAATAAAAATATATGAAATACAAAAATTCACCAAACACGAATTAAAAAAAATGACAAAATCACACCAAGAAATAGTTAATACCAGGAAATAGTTAATAGTCACACCCTGACTATTAACTTCCTTATAGAATATAAGTAAAAGCACAAGGGAGCCTAATTCTGGTTTAGCCTCCCTTACCTTATATTTCTGGGTAGTATGACGTGAAGCGATATAATATTACGTTTCTCTATCGAGTATTATTGTACGCATAGGAAACTATATTGCTGGTTTCGAGACGTTTGTCGTAACTTATAACACAACGGAGTGGAGTCTGGTTTCTGCCTCCCTTGGTAGGGACATGAGGAGCTGCTCACAGCGTGTGGGCATAGGTATAGATGCGTTCCAGATGCGTTTAGTTACAAGTGTGTAATAATTTACACTTTGTATTAGTACGAGCGCTTGTTGTTTCTCGTGATTCAAAATAAACAAAACAGTGACATTTCATCAATAATTATAGAAATATTATGTCCCAGAGATGACATAAAATGTGTAAAAAATTATGGGGAGGCTAAGCCTCCGTTGCCTCCTCTAACGAGCCGCCACTACTGGTATTTGTCTATTACGTTTTTACAATATCCCGACAGTCGATCGTACAGAATGTAGGCCAATATTTTGTAGGTTACGTTTAGCAGGGTAATGCCTCTGTAGTTATCACAAACAGATTCTTATGGAATTGATAAATTATGACATTTAAATAGCTTAGCCATTTTTTGAAATGCAGATCTTGCTTTCTCTGTCCTACAATCTACAATTTCCCTAGAACCAAATGTTCTAGGGAAATTGTATGGTGCAGATTTCTCTATATATACATCTCTATCCTGATTGTATGGTGTAGATTTCTTTGAAGTCTATACCATACAATCTACCACAGAATACTTATTTGATTTTTAATGTGTGATACCTACTAAAATATTTTATTATATCGATTAAAATATACTTACCGTTGTGAGCAAACATGGGCTTTCTCTGATGGCTCCACAGCATCCAAAGAATGCGATGACAAATATTATTGAGCCTACTACAATGGTCAGTATGGGAGCTACGCCTATTGAGCTGTATTCGTCTGGTATGGCTTCAGTAAAATCATTTATGTTTAGTTTGTATAGTACTCCTACGACTATTAGAGCAAGACCACCGAGCTGAAACAAAAAGTAATTCGTTATTGTTATATTTACTAAAACATATAGAGCATATAAAACATATAGACATATATTCTGAAAAAAAGAAGGAATACTTGGTATACGGTGAAGTCATCAATAATTTGCGATATGCGGACGATACAGTACTCCCAGCTTCTAGTCAAGAGGATCTGCAAACACTACTTGATAGTGTCGTTGAGAGTTGTAGGGAGGCAGGTCTGGATCTGAACATACGGAAAAACAAAATACTCGTAATAAGTAAACAACAGCATATAAAACCGTCTATATATGTAAATAATACCAAACTTGGGCAAGTTGATAAAATCGTTTACCTTGGACAGCAATAAACTGTAACGCAGAAAGTCACGGCGAAATTAGATCTAGGATAGAGCAGGCTAGAGTCGCTTTTAGAAGAATGTCCAAGGTGTTATGTAACAGAGACCTAAAATTGGCATTGAGGATCCGCCTACTTCGCTGCTAGGTGTTCTCGGTCTTACTTTACGGTGTCCAGTCCTGGACTGTGTATAAAATCGATATAAATCGCCTTGAGGCTTTCGAAATGTGGTGCTATAGAAGAATTTTAAAAGTTTCCTGGGTGGAGAAAATTCAAGATTCCACAATACTAGAACGTCTCAGGAAGACTATTGAGATCATAAAAAGCGTCAAGCAGAGAAAGCTGGAGTATTTCTGACATGTAATGAGAGGTCCCAAATATAGGTTGCTACAAAATATCATGCAAGGAAAAAGAGCAGGCAAACGCAGTTCAGGACGAAGAAGAACCTCATGGTTGAAGAACTTGCGAGATGGTATGGTGTTGAGGGTCTAGGACATTTCGCCGTCGCCGTTTCGCCGTCGCCATTTCGTTGTTAGCATTCGTACTTCTAATTTCGGGATGATCATTACTTGTATATAAGTTTTGAATGGTTTTCGAACGATTATACACTATTTGTACACTATTTGTATACTATCACTTTTGCATAATGAAGTTTTTTATTTTTGATACAGTAAAAACAATTGAAATTCCTTTTCTCAATATTATTTATTTCCGGGAATCTGATAATGGTCATATTTATCTATTTAATAATGTATTTTAATTATACTACTATTTATTGTCCTTAATTTCCTTATTTAAATAATAAACATAATTAGGAGTCAACCACCCTACAATATGGAAATTTATCGACAGCCTCCGTAATGTGCAAAAGGGTAGGGATGTTCACTATGAACAATTCGTTGCTGGGAATCTGTCACCGTTGAAAAATAAAAAAATATAGGGACGCGGATGAGCGAATTTTAAGATTAGTCCGAAACTTCAATGCCGATGGAGATATTTTAGAATATCTTAGAGGACTTGCCCATAATTATGAAATGCATCTTTTTAAATATTTTTAATACTGTAAATATTTTATTTTTCAGACGAAAACAATGTATAGTTGAATACGAAAATATAACTTGGTTTTACTAGCAACATCAGCATTTTATTTACACTGACATTTAGTATAAAAAAAGTTAGTACGTTATCACGTTCTTGCGACATTTAGTATAAAAAAGTTAGTATGTTATCACGTTCTTGTAAACTTAACCAATGCCGGGATGGCGACGGCGAAACTGCCGACGGCGAACTGGCTCGACGGCGAAACGGCCGACGGCGAAGTGGCTCGACGGCGAAACGGCGACGGCGAAATGGCGACGGCGAAACGGCGACGGCGAAACGTCCCAGTCCGTGGTGTTGATACAAGCATGCTATTTAGGGTGGCAGTGAATAAAATTAAGATAGCTATGATGGTAACCAACATTCTGAAAGGACATGGTACATGAAGAAGAAGAATATAGAGCGGAAGAGAAAGAGAGAGTTTGACATAAGGCATAGGCGTAACCAGGGGGGGTTTTGGGGGTTGTAACCCCCCCCCATTGGGATGTACTTTGAGCTCTATACGCTTAACACCATAGCCCTCAGAGACCTTCCAGTAGTTGTAACCCCCCCCTTTCAGGTAATTGTAACCCCCCCCTTAGGATCATCCTGGTTACGCCTATGACATAAGGATCAAACTGTAGCTAAACTTATTATCAAAATTATTATCAAGATGACATGGAGTGAAAGAGTGCATAACTAAGAGGTGCTGCCAAAAATGAACTCATAAATGAGTTATCTAAAAAAACTAAATCAACTCATAAATTTACTTATCATGCACTAAAATGAAATGGTTTATTATATATACTGCGAAAGGAACAAAGTGTTCACAGAAAGAAAATATGTGCAATGTACCTCTCGCTATTTAATGAGCCTCCACGCATGCACCAAATCCGTACTTACTCACAAGGAAATTCCACCTCAAAACATCACAGAGCCTCTATTAAACAATCTCATCTTATACTGCGCTGAGCATACCTTTTGCTTCATTTAAAAGACGTCATGTTAAAGAATGGAACTGTCTGCTTTCTATATATAGGTATACATGTATATATCGGGTGTTCTACAGCATCCGCCATTTCCCGCATCCTATTCGCCATGCTTTTCGGTCACGAATATCTTCCTCGTTGAGTTGTCTATACTGTTCATTGCTTTCTCTACATCTTGTATCCATATTTCCTTCGGTCTGCCTCTTTTTATTCTCTCGGGTGGTGCATACTGGATCATTTTCTTGGGCCATCTTGTTGGTCTTATTCTCTGGACATGCCCGTACCATATTAATTTTTTTGTTCTATTCTGTCTATAATATCCTTTTCTACTTCCATTCTTTCTTTTACTTCTTCGTTTGGGATATGCTGCAGTTTAGATATTCTGCAGCTTCTTCTAAGCGCGTCCATTTCTAAAGCTTGAAGTCTTTTATTTTGTAGGTCTTTTACTTCCCACACTTCCGAGTTGTACAGGACAATTCCTTCCACGATAGTTTGGTAGATTTTTTTCTTTGCCTGATTTTGCAGTCTTGTACTCCATCAAATGCCATTCAGCTGTTTTATAGCTTTTCTTTCTTGACTTATTCGATATTCTATATCTTGATCGCATGTGGAGTTTTTGTCAAAAATAGAACCTAGATATTTAAATTCATCACATCCTTTTATGTATTCCCCTTCTAATTCTAAGTCTTCAGTATCACCTCCGACTACAAGGTATTCAGTTTTCTCCATGTTCATTTCCAAACCCCATTTTCGGTACTCCTCTTTCAATTTTCTAATCATGTAACTGGCGTCATCTTTATCAGCAGCAATCACAACTTGGTCGTCAGCAAATAGCAACGTATACAAATAAGAATCTCCTACTGGTATCCCCATTGTTTGGCATTTCCTAGTTCAATATTTTAACACATGTGTAAGGTAAATTTTAAATAAAGTGGGCGACAGACAGCATCCCTGCAAAAGGTCTTTCGAAGTTTCAAAGGTATTTGAAAGTGTCGTTCCAATTTTAATTGCTGTTGTTGCATTAGCATAGAGATCTTTTATTGATTGGATGTATTTTCTATTTAAAGTGGTTTGTTGTAATACCTCAAACATTTTTTCTCTGGGAACGGTATCGTATGCTTTTTTTAAGTCTACAAATACCATGTGAGTTTCTAGATTTGATATTGTTCTCCAAGCTTCTCTGCTTTTTGTTCCTCCCATAAGATTGTCTATTTCTTCACATTTCTTCAGCCACATATTTTCTTTGGTTTTAATCACTTCTTTTTTTGTTTCCATTCCTATTCTTGCATAGGTTTTTCGGTCTTCTGAGCAATTGGTACTGAGCCATTTTTGATATGCTTCTTTTTTCCCTCGTCTTTTCTTTTAAAGAATCTGTAAACCAAGGGTGATGAGTATTATTTGAGGATTTTTCCCCTAACGCTTCGAATGCAGCTTTATGTAAGCAATTTTTTAGCCGATCATATTTTTCATCTGCTGTTCTTTTATTAAACTGTGTATTGGTTATCTTTTGGCTCAGCCTTAATTTAAAAAGAAAGCAGATTGAATTTTCTTTCAGTGCGTCGATGTTGTAGTTGTACTGAGGCGGGTGTTCTTCTATAATCTCTTCCTGGGTTTCTTCAATTTTGTTCTTCAAGAGATATAGAAAGTATAAATCTGCTCTGAGTAAAAAGTGGTCAGTTCCACATTTTGCACCTCTATAGACTCGTACATCTTTCGTTAAAATTGATGATTTCTGCTTCATGATGACGTAATCTATAATTGATTTCAATTGTCGGTGTCTGTTTTTTTTGTTTCTAAAGATATCAAGGACATCCAAAAAACAAAATGTTCACAGAACATAAGACTACAATACGATTTCGACGCATAACCACACTTGTACCTTGTTTTATTTACAGGGTGTCTCAAACTTAACATAAGAAAAACATTTCTTTTCTTCCACCCGGTATAAGTATCTACAAAAAATAAGTTTGAGAAAACCTTTGCTCAATTGTGTAAATAACAAACAAAAAATCTAACAAAATAAAAAAAATTAGCAGAATACGTTAATCTGTTTATGAAAAAATCAACTCTATAGAAGAAACATACCAATCAATATTATACAAACCATCGAAAAAATCTATTTTCATAATCGAATACAGGCAAAGATAAATGGAAAACTAACGCAGTTTATACCAGTACAAAGCGGAGTCAGACAAGGTGACTCATTAAGCCCACTGCTCTTTAATATAATAATGGACGAAATAATAAAAGCAATACGTAAAGGTCATGGTTACAGAATGGGGAATAAAGAAATCCAAATATTGTTATGCAGACGACGCGCGACACCGCAATAGTCGCCGAGACAGAAGACGATCTCCAAAGATTAACACACATCTTCAATACAACAGCCAAGAAATACAATATGATATTATCAGCAGAAAAAACCAAATGTATTACGACATCTAAATACCCACTACGATGTAAAATCGAAATTGGTGGGAAAATAATAAAGCAGGAAGCAAGGTTTAGATATCTGGAAATATATGTAACCAGTTAACGGAGATGTTGAAGAGGAAGTACGACAACAAAGCTTAAAAGCAAGTAAAGCGGCGGGATCTCTTAATGACACAATCTGGAAGAACAAACACCTAAGACAAGATACAAAAGCAAGAATCTATAAAGCAGCAATTAGATCTATATTGACATACACGGCGGAGACAAGACCTGACACATCTAAAACGAGACGACTACTAGAAACATCAGAGATGAAAATACTACGACGAATATCAGGGAAAAGCCTGTTGGATAGGGAGACAAGCGAAAACATAAGAAGATCATGCAATGTAGCAGACATAAATGGATGGGTGACAAAACGGAAACAGGAGTGGAACGAACACATTAGTAGAATGGCAGAGGATAGGATAGTACGAATAGCACGAGATACGTCACCAAATGGACGAAGAAGTACTGGCAGACGAAGTATTAGGAGGCTAATATTGAAGAAGAAACAGGCTTTAAAGCCTACATACAAGAAAAAAGAAGAAGAAGAAAAACTCTGAAAATAAGCATAATTTTTGGTGCAGCACAACTTTTGAAACTATGTTTAGATATGTATAAGTTGTACTAATGGGTATTAATGTATACCTAATTAGAAAAACAATCAAGCGATGTAGTTGTAGCCACTAAGCGATTACTCTGAATATTCACTAAATGCTTAGTGTTTAGGTTTTGAAGGGGACCAATTTTTTTTTTTTAAGCTCCATTTAATTTACAATCTGTTATCACTCGTAACAATAAGTAAATTTTATGACAATTATCAGAAGAACAAATGACATGTAGGAATTCTCTCCAGTGAGAGGCTTCCTTTAACATATAATTAAAAAACAAAGTTAATAATGTAGTGGTAAATGTTAATTAATTTTATTTAAATCTGTTTAATAAGTCTGTAGGCTTAAAACGCTTTAGTCGACGCACTTCATCGTTGTCATTAAACAGTTCGCGCACTAAGTGATTAGAGTGAGCACTAGTTTTGTTTTTGTATTTTTCACTGTACTTTGTGACTTCAGTTTTTACGGATTGAACTTGTAGGTCTTTTTCTATTATGTTGTTCGAAACATACCACGGAGCACTGACTATAATTCGAAGAACTTTGTTCTGGAATCTTTGTAGGATTTCTAGGTTTGAATTACTAGCAGAACCCCATAATTGAATTCCATACGTCCATATTGGCTTCAGTACGGCTTTATATATTAAGAGCTTATTTGTGAGATTTAATTGTGATTTTCTGCCAATAAGCCAGTAAAGTTGTCTTAGTTTGAGACCCAATTGTTTTCGTTGTGTAAATATATGTGTTCTCCATGTTAATCTTCTGTCAAGATGTAAACCTAAATATTTGACTTCATTTCTCTGAGTAATCATTTGATTATTTAATAACACTGCTGGACATACACCTCTTCTGAGTGTAAAGGTAACATGGGTTGATTTGGTCTCATTAACTCGAATTTTCCATTTTTTTAACCATGCTTGGATATTATTAAGGCTGGCTTGTAAGTTTCTTGAGGCAGTTACTGGATCATGATGTGAGGCGAGTATTGCAGTGTCATCTGCGAAGGTTGCTGTTATTGTAGTTCTTGAAGTTGGTAGATCTGCAGTAAAAAGCTGGTACAGCATTGGTCCTAACACGCTACCTTGCGGTACTTCTGATTTTCCAAGGGGACCAATAAAGCAATAACGTTGTAGCCACTGAGCGATTACTCTGAATGTTCTCTAAACGCTTAGTATTTAGAGTTTGAAATGAACAGATGGCGCTTGAAACAAAAATAAAAAAAATCACAAGTTACCTATTGTGATTAAACACCAAAAGCTATCGAAAACGTACAAGTCGTTTCCTCGATTATTTCATTCATAGGAGATTCTGACCAATAGAAAGCTACAGAAATCTGAATTAAATCGATAATTTTTTATAATCTCCCGTCGTTAAGTATATTACGTCAGATGCCCTTCGTTGCTACGAAAAAATACATTCAGTGACATTAATGACAATTAATGTTTTAAAAATTATAAAAGTGATGACTTTCAACCGTCAAATTAATATTTATAACAACTGTTTGTCTAATTGTACTAATTTGTACTTACATAAATAAATTACAATAAAATTTTGGTTTTGAACAGTTTTATTCATAAAATAGTCGCAACAAATTGCACTCGATCTCTAAAATTAATATAGAATTTTTGCCCTCGTGACACTTTGACATAATTTCACTCGCCTTCGGCTCGTGAAATTAAAACTGTCAAAGTGTCACTCGGGAAAAATTCAATAATTTTAGAGCTCTTGTGCAATTATTACTGATAATTGAGGCATTCTGTACATAAAACTCACTCTGTATATTGTTATTATGAATGTTGATAACAACTTTATCAAAGTGTCACGAGATGGCGCACAAATACCTTTGTTCTAAATATTGTTATATAATTTTGACGTAAAATAAATTAAATATAATAAAAATTCAAATTATGAAAACCAAATTTACTTTAGACTTTTAGACAAAATAAATTCTCAAGGAAAGCGATAAATATTAAGAGATACTCTGGATAACCACATAAAAAATATAATATAAAATTATACCGTGGTCTCTAATACTCACTGCAAAGGTAAAATTTGCCCCAGATACAAAAAACTTAATACAGCTCTCTGAAAAAGCCATGATGACACCTTAAATTAAATATTTGACACAGAACACTGAACGGTATTACAACTTATTTACTATTAGAGGGAATTATCTTTATTGAAGCTTATCTCAGAAGATAACCCGTCATAGAATCTAATTAAGCATGCAATTTCGATTAAGTACTTAACATTATTATCGAGATCGAATCATATTATGTTCCTTCTTGAAATATAGGTGTATTATTATTATAAGCGGAGAATATTACAGAGTTAAATGCGGATACATGTAGTCTGTAACGATCCAGAAATATAATTTTTTTTAATTTCATTTGTAATAACTTTCGTACGAGCCTGTATAATATTTCTAATCATTCTTCTTCTTCTTGTGCCACTCCTATCGGAGATTGGAAATCATCAAGGCTACCCTGACTTTGTTTACAGCTGACCTAAAAAGTTCATTAGTGGTGCAGCCAAACCACTCTCTCAAATTCCGCATCCACGACATTCTTCTACGGCCTGGATTCCGTTTTCCTTCTATTTTTCCTTGCATTATATTTTGAAGTAATGCGTATTTATGACCTCTCATCAGGTGACCCAAATACTCGAGTTTTCTTCGTTTTATCGTTAATAAAATTTCTGGGTCTCTTCCTATCCTTCGTATTACTTCAAGATTTGTGATTCTTTCAACCCAACTTATCTTCAGCATTCGACGGTAGCACCACATCTCGAAACTTTCAATATTTTTTATGTTGTTCTGTTTGAGAGTCCAGGCCTCTACACCGTATAATAGCGTGTTAAATACGTAGCCACTTAGCATTCTTAATCGTAGAGGGATGCTTATATCTCTGTTGCAGAAGAATTTTCTCATCTTTATGAAGGTGGCCCTGGCAATTTCGATACGTCTTTTTATTTCATTGTTTTGGTCTCCAGTTTCGTTTATTAAAGTTCCCAAGTATTTATAACTTAATACTTTTTCAATTTGAATGCCGTTTATACTAATATGTGCTGGTTGTGTCATGATTTTACCGAAGACCATATACTTGGTTTTTTTGATATTAATGTTTATGCCATAATTGTTGCAAGCAATATTTATGTTTGTAAGTACAGTTCACCAAGAATAGCTGAAAGTCTGAAAATAACCACGCCCATGATGCGCATTCGTCATCCGACGGATCTCGCACTGAGCGTTCACTTAATATCTAACGTTTGAATATTCATTTTATTACGTTATTTGAATTTTAATATCTAACGTATCTAACGTGAACAAGTCGGTACAGTCTGCGAAACATTTTTTGTAAGTACGAACCGCAAAGGAGAATCAATTTAAAATTTGCAAATTTTGTTTAAATCGAATCTGAAGGGAAAAGTTTTAAATAATCAGACACGGGAAGTGATAGCAAACGTGATTCATTTTATGATAAATGAAGCGCAAAACAATGAACCGTGTAGAGATTTGAAAAAAGTGCAGGAACGTATGGTATTGGCAACAGGTGTTAGTTTAAGCAGCGTTCAAAAAATTGCTCGAGAAATGCAATTAATTGAAGATGGCGAATATTCCTCATTTGTAACTCCAAACAAAAAGAGAAAAAAAAGCGCTTCAAAAACGTGCTTGGACGATTTTGATATAGGGCGTCTTCGACGTTATATAATGGATTTTTGTATAACACAAAAACAAGTCCCAACTGTGAAACGCATACACAGAACATTTGCAGAGGAGTACAACTACTCAGGTTCCATAGAAAGCCTACGAACAGTAATTAGAAAGATGGGATTTCGTTGGCCAAAAACCAGAACTAATAGAAAATTATTAATGGAAAAGCCCAGTATTCAACATCTTAGACTGAATTTCTTACGTAGTATGAAACGTTACAGGAACGCAAATCGCCCAATTATATACATGGATGAAACATACGTCCATTCATCTCATACCTACCAAAAGAGCTGGTCTGATAGTTCAAACAAGGGCATACAAAAACCAGTATCTAAAGGACAGATGCTTATGATAGTGCATGCTGGAGGTGAAAGTGGTTTTGTTAAAAACGCTTATCTGCGCTACAAACCTACTATAAAAACAGGAGATTATCATGATGCAATGAACTACGACATTTACAAAAAGTGGCTTCAGGAAAAACTGATACCAAATTTGCCCCCGAACAGCGTTTTAGTGATTGATAATGCAAAGTATCACAACGTACAAACTGAGAAATGTCCAACTATGTCTTCCAGGAAAGCAGAAATGCAGCAGTGGCTGACAACGCGAAATATTTCCTTTACAGATGACATGTTGAAATTTTAATTATACGACATTATAAAATTACACAAACCTCTGTTTAAAGCCTATGAAATTGACAAAATACTCGAGGATAAAGGACATTCAGTTTTACGGTTACCCAAGATATTATCCGGATTTGAATCCTATAGAGTTAGTATGGGCTTCTATGAAGCAATATGTCGCTGAAAAAAATGTCAGTTTTGATTTTAAATTAGTGAAAAGTTTGTGTGGACTGAATAAAACGATGACGACAAATGCTATGGAAATGGATACGAGAAAGGTTATAAATATCTCTTTTAACAAAAGGTACTGGTACAAAGACACCATATTTATGCTTCACCGGGACCGAACATCTAATTTCTATTTAGTATTGCAATAGACGATTTTATTACTACTTTATTACCCTACTGCTTACGCCCTTTTTCTCCGAAACCTTTTGGTCAAAATAATGGTAATATAAAGTATAAATAGTCAATATAAAAATATAATTTTTGGTTTATAATGCCATAATTTATAGCAACACAAGCGGTTTTTGTTGGATCTATTTTATTACATATCACTTTGTAAAAAAATACTACATATATTGAAGAAAAGTAATGACAGTAATAATAATTGTGTACGGGACCTATTAGAAACTATTCAAACTTTACGTTTCTATATTTGTGTCTCCGATTGTACCTATATTTTAAAGTTCACCCGCGCGTACATGCTATCTTTTTCCTTCCGAGTGCGTTCTCACTTCATTGTTCGCGCAGGCAGTTAGAATTTCAGACTTTCAGCTATTCTTGGTGAACTGTAATCGTTGTAATTCTTCTTGCAACTAGTACAGTGTCGTCTGCGTATCGAATATTATTTACAACCTCTCCATTGATTACGATTCCTTCATTTGCTTGCAAAAGGGCTTCCTGACAGATGCTTTCACTATATACATTAAATAGCAGTGGTGACAAAATGCATCCCTGTCTTACTCCTCTACGTATTTCTATTGCTTTTGATATCTCGTTTTCTATTTTGATCATTTCTATTTTGATCTCGTTTCTAATCATTGGTATGTTTCAATTATGCGTCTTAAATTTATTTACTCGAACGACTGCCACGGTCAAGTGAAGTCATCATCATCATCATCATCATCATCTTGGTGCTACAGCTCTTAAAGACCTTCTCACGCTTTCTACGCCATTCTGTTCTGTCCCTTGCTTGCATTTTCCAGTTACCGACTCCGATTTTCTTTGCATCTTGTGTTACCCCGTCCATCCACCTCAGCTTTGGTCTACCCCGTCTTCTCATTCCCACGGGTTGCGCTGTTAGAATATTTTTATCATGTTCGATTCGGGGACGCGGGCTACATGCCCTGCTCACTGCAGGCGGTTTCGCTTAATTATAGTGGTAATATCTTTTCCACCAAACGTATGCTGGTAGATATTCGGCAGTTCAAAGTTATATCTACGCCTCCATATTCTGTTCTCACAGACCGCTCCGAATATCTTGCGTAGCACCTTTCTTCCAAAAATCTATAGAGCGGATTTATCTGTTTTAGTTAACGTCCATGCCTCTGATCCATATTAGTCTGGGCTGATTATCGGAGAATAGGCCATTTTTGGGAAAAGTTATTTACCAGCAATTTTATTGCTGGAATCGAATCTTATGATTGTATATATTAATAATAGAGGTATGCAAAGTCCGCAGATAGTGTGCTACTTTTTTTATAAACAAAATGGCGCCCGAAAATCGTGTTTTTTTCAATTTTTGCTCTATAACTCCAAAGATTTTAACTTTACACCAAAAACACTAAAATAAAAATTCACCACAATTAAACTCTGCATAGAGACGTGTTTTTTTCGATTTACTTCGATGAAAACTTTCCCCGGAAAAAGCGGGTTTTTCCTACAAAATCTTTAATTTTCAACTAAACTTTTAGATAAGTAATTGTTAATCAATAAATAAATAACTTGGTAATGTAAAAGCCCTTTTCGTATAGATTATAATTCCAGAAGCCGATTAGAAATTACATAAAGAGTTTAGCAACAGTTGAATTGATAATTAAAAATTTACGGTCGCTATAATAACGACAATAATTATCATGCATAAGAATAACTATGATTTTTTCATAAAAAGACACTATACCTATCTAGTGTACTTTACAGAATTGAAATTGGACTATTTAAGTGGCCTCAGGAATATTTTAAACTCAGAAAGAATTTTTTGGCTTATAAACAAATAGAATATTTTGGGAAATATTAAACTAAATTAAATTCAAAAAACGGTATTCGAAAAACAGCGGTAGGATCCTTCTTTTAAAATAAAAAATGTTTAATTATGATGAGTAGTCCCTGAGATACAACCGGTCAAAGTTGACCGGAATTTACGGCAAAGATATAAACAACAGGATCATAATTTTCAAACCATCACCTTTTTGTTTTTGTCCTCTTTCTCCACATTAATTTTCATATCATTAAAATACTCATAAAATATATTATTATAATAAAAACTATCGATATTACGTGTGAAAATTGCCAAAAATAGCAAAATTCCAATCAAAAATTAGGTTGGAGAAAATGTAACCCTCAAAGTTCAAAATCGGTATACGTTAAAAAAATGCATTTTTTCGGCTTCCCATTGAGCAATTTCCTTCATTCTTTTTTTGTTTCCAAGTAACTCGAGTAGAGCCATCGAACCAATGCATTATTAAATATCAGACTTGCTTTTGTTTTGTTATAATAAATTAATTTATTTATTATAACACAAAATTTAAATTTGTTTAAATAAAAATTGTTTAAATAATTATACAGCTTTAAAATGAGAATATTTATGTTTTTAACTTTAAAAGGTACACTGGTAGTAAGTTTATCTAAAAAAAAGCCTACAACTGGAAAAAATATGTAGTTTTCTGTTCTTATAAATAAATTAATCTATTATAACAAAACAAAAGCAAGTTTGGCATTTAATAATGCGTTAGTTCGATGGCTCTACTCGAGTTATTAGGGAACAAAAAAAGAATGAAGAAAATTGCTCCATGGGAAGCCAAGAAAATGTATTTTTTTAACGTGTACCGATTTTGAACTTTGAGGGTTACACTTTGTCCAACCTAATTTTTGATTGGAATTTTGCTATTTTTGGCAATTTTCACACGTATTATCGATAGTTTATATTATAATAATATATGTTATGAGTATTTTAAAGATATGAAAATTGGTGTGGAGAAAGAGGACAAAAATAAAAAGGTGATGGTTTAAAAATTATGATCCTATTGTTTATATCTTTGCCGTAAATTCCGGTCAACTTTCACAGATTGTATCTCAGGAACCACTCGCCGTAATTAAACGTTTTTCTTTTAAAAGAAGCGTCCTGCTGCTGTTTTTCGAACACCATTTTCACAATTTAATTTAGTTTAATATTTCCCGAGATATTCTATTTGTTTATAAGCCAAAAAATTGTTTATAATTTTAAAATATCCCTGAGGCCGCTTAAATAGTCCAATTTCAATTCTGTAAAGTACATTAGATTCGTATAGTGTCTTTTTATGAAAAAATCATAGTTGTCCTTCAATTACATTTCGAACATTTGTACTAATTGTAGTGGCATTTTCTGGCCGCTGATCACAGTTTAAAGAAGAAGAATAAGAAAAAAGAAGATATTAGGCTTCTTGACACGTGACGTGGGCACATCACTGTTTTTTTCTGTGCGCGGCTGATCACACGCGTGTTCGAAATAAGTTTATAAAAATTGTTAAAAAGCGTTTAAAATGCCAAAAAAGGTCATCAAAGAGTGATTGTTTATCCCGAAAGCGGCGGAAATATGAAGAGTTGCAACAGAAATTGCTAAAGTTGGGAGAGAAAATGGATGAAAAGGACTCAGGTATTTATATGATATTTTTTTTGATTTTCTTATGGTAGTTAAATTAAATTTAGCGTGAATAAATAGCTATATTTATTAATTATTTACAAAGTGACAATTTTAATCAACTTCAAACATGGAGACTTTTATTTTGTTGTTATCAATATATTTTTTTGTTGCCATAGTACCTGTTTTTTCTCCATCTTCCTGTTTGAATAAAAAACAGGCACTATGTTGCCGGACTGCACTGGTTTTCCTATTAATGTTTATTTCGTAGAAAATGGGTTAACATAAATGACATGCAAAAACGTCATATTTTGCAAAGAAAAATTATATTGTTTGTCTCAATAAGGGTGCCTTGAGGTAGTCCAAAGTAATACAGACTAAATAATTAAGGATATAACAATAAATCAGAGGGTACTTTTAAGCTGCCCAGAAAATCTTTATGATTATGTGACCTGCTTCTATTTCTCAGAGGCACTTTATATTAGCCCAGAAGTATAGAATGGAATATATTTTTATTTAACTAATTTTACATATTTTACTTCGAATTTACATCACAAGAATAGCAAGTTGCTTACACAAAATTTGTGTTTGGCTTGTCTTCAAACAATAATACTAGGGGAGCGGGTATGTTTTAATAGCCCAGAAAATCTTTATGATTTATTTGAGATACTCTTGACTCTTTTGTAAATTCTGCCTTTCATTTTTTTTCCGATATTTTTATTTCTCCATGTTGTGTCATTCAGGCAACCTGCGGCTCTGTTTGCTCTATTCACTTGATCTTCCACTTCTGTTTCGAGCCTTCCGTAGCTTGATAGTGTGATGCCTAGGTATTTAAACTCCATCACTTGTTCTATTATCTGACCTTCCAGCTCCAATTTACATCTTATTGGATCTGCTATTATAACCATGCATTTTGTCTTTTGTGAGGAAATTACCATGTTAAATTTTCTGGAGATTATGTTGAATTGGTGCAGCATATGTTGTAAATCATCTTCACTTTGAGAGACTATTATTGCTTCGTCCGCCTAGCAGATTATTTTAAGTTGTTTTTCTCCCATTTGGTATCCTTTTTTAGTTCTTACTTTTTTATTATTTCGTCCATGATCAGGTTGAACAATAAAGGACTAAGGAGTCCCCCTGTCTTATCCCATTGCCGGCTTCAATTGGGTCAGTTAATTCATCGCCCTTCATATTTAGTTCTTGAAATTCAAAAATGAACTGAATACGCAAATGAGATTATAGGTAGCAACTCGAGTACCGTAGTGCACGAAATGACAAGGGAATGGTAACTTGGCATTAAACGCATTAATCACTGAGAACCATCCTTGTAGACCGCGAAGTAGGCGTCCATCCATTAAGGCCTCTGAAATATAATGCTAATGGTTTTTGGAAAATAGGATATTTATTAATAGATATTGGGATATATAAATACTCTCTAAAGAGTACAACTCCTGCTACATTGACCAGACCTGTTACCAGCCACTCTTCAAGGTCGTCAAACTTCTCACAAAAGCCAGATTAGGATTTCCAAACACTCTTGTGCCCTTGCACAATTCTCTACCTCAACCAAACAACAAGTCGACTTTACAAACGTCAAAATACTATCCAAACAACAAAATTATTATAAGACATCCCTTCTTGAAATAGTGCCAATATCTCAAACACTCATCTGTCCTAAATAAAAGAACTCACGTAATAACCCAACACAAAAGTGATTGCAAAACACAAAAAAATTCTTGTGCAGTAGCACACTATTTCGACCCAGCAGGCCACACATTTAATTTATCAGATATCAAGATCTAAGATGCAGACAACAATTATAAAAAAAATTATTACTCGAAATGTACCTCATAAACAAAAATAAAAATTCAATGAATTATGAAACAGACACTAGCAGGTTAAGCTACATTTATTTAAATATTTGAAATTTCTAAAAAAAAAACAAAACATTTAACACCTGGTTCGATAGCGGAACTCTTAGCCCTTAACACATGTGAAAAAAAAATACCGCAATCAGGGGCCTGATTCTAATTCAATTTGAGGTCGCAATTTAATATTTCGACTCCGCCATGACAGTCGCAATTTATATAGACTAAAAGCCGCTATAGGTGAAATTTCTTAATCATTTTAGGCACCATGGGACCCTATAACTTAAATAGTAGAACCTAAAAGAAAACGTTTGAACACTGTGCCGTCACTTTTCAGTGGCACATGCGTCGACAATGGCGCATCAAACTTTCCACTTATGGACGGGATAAATAAATTAAAAGTTAACAGAACTTACTAACAGAATTAATTTTTTTTATTTTTTTAAGTTCTATGTGATTAACACATAGGATTCATCGTGATTTTAACCCACCACCCCCCTTCCCCCTGCCCCCACCATCAAAAACTTCATTTTTCGTTTTTATTTATTTTTGGTGGGATGCAATCAATTTTAAAATTTCAAAAAATTCACACGCATAGTTGAGGCTTTTATAAAACATGCCTATTTTTTATAGACTCATAGGTAGAGTGTACATAACCTCAAAAAATTAAAAGAAATTTTTTTTAAAAAAGCGTATAACTTTTTTTAGGAATAGTTGCCGGTCTAATTTTGTCTTAATCTTGTGTGTTTTATCAAACACTATATTTTAAATTTTTTTCAGATTTTCCGTAACTCTCCCCACCTTTAAAAATCCGAAAAACTGTTTTTTGGGGGGTTTTGGGGAATTTTTCCTATTTTATAGACTTCGTAATATATCAAATCAATTTTGTTTTTATAGGTTATATGTAACTTAAAGTAACTGAGTTCTTTAGAATATTTAAAAATCAGAAAAACACGTTCAAACCCCCCCAAAACCCCCTTAAAAAACAGTTTTTTTAATTTTTGAAGGTGACCAACGTTACAGAAAAATCTGAAAAAAATTAGAAATATAGTGTTTCATAAAATACACAAGACTAAGAAAAAATTAGATCTGCAGCTATCCCCAAAAAAAAGTTATATACTTTTTTTCAAAAAAAAAATTTAAAATTTTTTTTGAGGTTATGTACACTCAACCTACAGATCTATAAAAAATAGACGTGTTTTATAAAACCCTTAACTATGCGTGTACATTTTTTGAAATTTTAAAATTGATTGCATCCCCAAAAAAAAAAAAATAAAATCGAAAAATAAAGTTTTTGATGGTGGGGACAGGGAGAAGGGGGTGGTGGGTTAAAAAACTTAAAAAATCGAAAAAAATTAAATTCTGGTAATTAGGGAGGGTATTTTTTAATTTATGTATCCCGTCCATAAGTGGAAAGTTTGATGCGCCACTGTAGACGCATGTGCCACTGAAAAGTGACGGCACAGTGTTCAAACGTTTTCTTTTAGGTTCTACTATTTAAGTTATAGGGTCCCGTCGTGCCTAAAATGATTAAGAATTTTCACCTATAGCGGCTCTTAGTCTAATAGAGATTCTTATTCATTTCGATATTAGTTCCACAATCCAACTGGGGATATTAACGTTATCATTTTGACACTGCTCAGAATTTGGGCTGATCCTCCTGTTTATTGGATTTATTGGCTATGCAACCACCGCAACGTTTGTTGATAGTTGCATACATTAGTAATAGGAAGTATGACAAGTCCGCAGAAAGTGTGTTATTTTATTTATAAACAAATTAGCACTCCTAAATCTTCTTTTTTTTTTTCAATTAGTGCTCTGTAACTCTCTGTAAAAATTTTTCCTTTAAACCAAAAACACTCAAATAAAAATTCACCGTAGTTTAGTTCTACACAAAGTAATTTTTTTTTCGATTCCCTTCAACAAAAGTTTTCCTCGGAAAATCCGAGTTTTCCCAAAAAAATTTGCAATTTTCAATTAAAATTTTAGGGAAGTAATTATTGTTGATTGAAAATAAATTGGTGGCATGAAAGATTTTTTATAGTAGATTATATATCAGGAGGCTGGCGACAATCTTACCAATAGTTTAGCAATAATTAAAATGTTAATGAAAAAATTTCGGTCGCAATAATAACCAGAAAGATTATGATACACCAGTATATCTATGATTTTCGTATAAAAAAGCACGATAACTATTCAACGTACTTTACAGAATTGAAATTGGACTATTTGAGCGGTCTCAGGAATGTTATAAAGAAACAATTTTTTGGCTTATAAACAAATAGAACCCCTCAGAAAATATTAGATTAAATTAAATTAAGTCGCTGTCAATTAAATTAAGTAATTAATTTCCAATGCTGTTGAAAAGGGCACGGGTACTGTGCCCTTTTCGAAGAAAAAAAATTGAATTGCGAGGAGTGGTTCCAGGTATAACCGGTTAAATTTGACCGGCACTTGCGACAGAGTTAAACAGGATGTCAATCTTTGAACCATTACCTTTTTTATTCCGGTCCTCTTTGTACATAGAAATTTTCATATATTCTAGATACTCATAACAAAACAGATTTATGTCACCAAGTTATTTTGAAATTTAAAGATTTTGTTTGAAAAACCCGAATTTTCCGAGGAAAAGTTCCTCCGAAAGAAATCGGAAAAAAATATCCATATGCAGAAATAAATTACAGTGAATTTTTATGAGAGTGTTTTTGGTTTAACGTTAAAATCTTTTGAGTTACAGAGCAATAATTGAAAAAAAGATTTCGGAGCGCTAATTTATTTATAAACCAAATAGCACAGTTTTTGCGGACTTTGCATAGCTATGTATATTACTAATATATGAAATCTTAAGATTTGATTCCAGCATGTCCAGCAATAAAATAGCTGGTACATAATTCTCCTTGTTTTATACTAATTTTCCCAGATTATTACCTTACATCTTTCATTGAGCATTGAGTTTATAATTCACGTTGTAGACATTCTCAATTATTATATTTCTAATTTAATACTATTCTCTTTAATTCCACCAAAACCAGCAAATTTCCATAAAACCCAGCCATATTAATACCTTTTGCTTTAGTTTTCCTTGCAAGAAACAAACAAAACACATCTCCTAAACTAAACCTAACCTCGCTTTCGGCCATTCATTCATGTCCGTGTCACAATAATTTCGACTCGAAATTATAATTTCAACTACTTTTGAGGAGTCGAAATTAATTGCGACCTATCGAAATTTAATGACGTCCTTTAGTTAGTTCAACTGAAATCCACAAGGATCGCAAAGTCGCATTTCAACGTCGCCATATTGATTGCGACCTGTTTTGAGTCGAAATTTGAATTAGAATCAGAGGCCAGTCGTCGTCTGAGACGCTTGTAAAACCGACATGTGTATTTATAATCAAAATTTTTTCATATAAAATACGGCAATTCGTAAGTTATATTATTGTAATGTTCTGTTAGTCTCTAATTGTTGGTTAATTTTGTAATTTGTTCCTGATGAAGATGAAAAAATAAATTTTCAACGAAATATCTAATAGAAATAAATGTAGGTAGTTGGTAGTTTCAATCTAAGCCACAGACCGCAATCCCTAAATTTCACGTAATGTTTTGAATTTGAATCATTTTAGATATACCAGGTAATATCTATCTCGAGATATCTCTTATCTACTGTACAAACCATATACTAACATTACTTCGATAAACTCACGTCAAACACATTCTAAGTACAACGTGCATATCAGTTAATACGATCAATAAGTAAATGCGACAACCAAAAATAAACAAAGATAAAACCTATCCCTAATATTGCGAAGCGAATATTTGAAACTATGAGAAAATAGCGTATTGGGCTAGGTTTAGGTATTTCTAGATTTTCAATAATTAGGCGATATTAGTCAGAGTACAAGTGATTCATGCCACCAATGACTGTATTCGAAATAATAATAGAAAAGAAATTATATATGTATGTACTTTAAAAATAAACATTCATTTAAGAGAAATAATATGTCATTTCTTGATAAACTTTTGTTAGCAGGTTTTTCCTTCGTGAAATAACCATTGTCATTTATAAACAAGGAATTCCAAATTAAATGTTATATCTACCTATAGCCCCGAGGACTGCAAACCTAAGAAGGAACGGGAGGCATTCTATGAACAGTTGCAAACCATCCTGGACGACATACCTCATGAAGAACACTTAATTCTTATGGGGGATTTTAATGCACGAATCGGAAATGAAATAGTTCCAGGAGTAAAACAAAGATTCAATGAAAACCATGTCAACTCAAATGGAGAACTCAGGGCTAATCTCTGTGCTTTTAACGAACTGCGAATCAATAATACATTTTTCGACCATAAGCTTCAGTATAAATATACGTTTGAAAACTCCAGGGGGCACAAATCTATGATTGACTTTATAGTCACTAATAGAAAAATCTACCCAGAGCAGATTCTAGATATTCGAACTTTAAACTCGGCAGACGCAGGGAGTGAACACAAATTAGTCCTAGCAAAAATAAGAATGAAACTAACACCAAAACATTTTCTACAGGAAATCACCGAGGAAAAATTCAACCTAGAATCACTGTGGAACGATTCTACCAAAGAAATGTACCAAAGGAGGCTAGCACAGAAGATACAGCTGAAGCAGATAGACGACATCGAAGATATAAACGCGAGCTGGGAGAAAATTAAAAACAATATTGAAGAGGCAGCAACAGAAGCTCTAGGAAAACGCAAAGTCATACTGAACAAAAGAAACAACAACAATACAGCATGGTTCAGAAAAGAAATAAAAGAGAAATGTAAAGAGAAGAGAGACGCCTACATGAAGTATAAAACATCAAACACTCCAGAATCCAAAAACACCTATAGAAGAATACGAAATGAAACAAAGCAATTGGTAAGAAGAACAAAAAATGAACACTGGGAACAGTTTACAAACAGGATGGAAAGTGACTTCTACGGAACACAAAAACAAATATGGAGATTCATAAGAAACCAACGGAAAGAAATGGCAGAATTGAAGGAATACAATAACATACCAGCAAACGAATGGGAAAGATACTTGACGGAACTGTTTAAAGGAAAGGAAAATCATAATCAAAATAATAACCTACCTGAATTAAGTCACGAAATTGAAATCAGTTTTCAGGAAGTAGGGGTAGCCATAAATTCACTCAAAAATAGGAAGTCACCAGGACCAGACGTAATAACCAACGAGCTTCTAAAATACGGAGGAGAAAGTATAACCCTAGAGATGACAAAACTTATACAAAAACTAATATTGCACTACAAGATACAAGACGCATGGAGAAACAGCATAATGATACCAATGTTCAAAAAAGGAGACAAAGAAGACCCCAACAATTATAGAGGTATAAATCTACTAAACACCGCACTTAAGCTAACCACAAAAGTCCTAACCAACAAAATCAATAAACTAACAACTGTATCAGATGAACAACAAGGATTCAGATCCGGAAGATCCTGCGTAGACGCCGTATTTGTACTAAGATAAGTCACAAAAAAGGCCATTGAGTACAATAAACTAGCATATCTATGTTTTATAGACCTGACAAAGGCTTTCGATCGCATCCAAGTCGAAGACGTCTTACATTTACTGTATAGAAGAAACATACCAATCAATATTATACAAACCATCGAAAACATCTACTTTCATAATCGAATACAGGCAAAGATAAATGGAAAACTAACGCAGTTTATACCAGTACAAAGTGGAGTCAGACAAGGTGACTCATTAAGCCCACTGCTCTTTAATATAATAATGGACGAAATAATAGAAGCAGTACGTAAAGGTCATGGTTACAGAATGGGGAATAAAGAAATCAAAGTATTGTGTTATGCAGACGACGCCGCATTAATCGCCGAGACAGAAGACGATCTCCAAAGATTAACACACATCTTTAAAACAACAGCCAAGAAATATAATATGATAATATCAGCAGAAAAAACCAAATGTATGACAACATCTAAATACCCACTACGATGTAAAATCGAAATTGATGGGAAAATAATAAAGCAGGAAGCAAGGTTTAGATATCTGGGAATAGATATAACCAGTTACGGAGATGTTGAAGAGGAAGTACGACAACAAAGCTTAAAAGCAAGTAAAGCGGCGGGATCTCTTAATGACACAATCTGGAAGAACAAACACTTATGACAAGACACAAAAGCAAGAATCTATAAAGCAGCAATTAGACTTATATTAACATATACGGAGGAGACAAGGTCTGACACATCTAAAACGAGACGACTACTAGAAACAACAGAGATGAAAATACTCCGACGAATATCAGGGAAAAGTCTGTTGGATAGGGAGAGGAGCGAAAACATAAGAAGATCATGCAATATAGAAGACATAAATGGATGGGCGACAAAACGGAAACAGGAGTGGAACGAACACATTAGTAGAATGGCCGAGGATAGGATAGTACGAATAGCACGAGATAAGTCACCAAATGGACGAAGAAGTATTGGCAGACCAAGAAAAAGGTGGTGCGATAACCTAAACAATTTAGGAGGATAATATTGAAAAAGAAACAGGCTTTAAAGCCTACATACAAGAAGGAAGAAGAAGAAGAATTCCAAAGGATAGAATAATGAAAACAACACACCACAATCAATCTAGTAACACCCACAAGAAAGGACTCAAGGATCAAGGATGACAAATACAAGATATGTAAATAGTGCAGGCCCTGGAAGTATTTGAGTATGCAAAACCTGAGGACCGGCAACTATGTTCGGATTCTTCTACCTGAGACCTTGAACAATGAAAAACTGAATCTTGGCGGAAGGTGCGATGGTTCCTTGTTACTCCCTCCCTCCCAGGGCCGGACTGGCTCCTAAAAAAGGCGCCAACCCAATCTCTAGACAAAGGCGCCAGACCCCCTTCTAAGCTTTTGCATCAAACTTTTTTGAAATCCTAGTGCATTAGGCCTGGATCCCGCGTACCAAAAAAAGTTGTATAATAGCAAGCTGAAAATTTGTTAATAGGTTAACGATGTCTTGTCGGATAAACTTGGATGTATGGGAACACTGGAATATGTGAAGTTTTAATTGTGGTAACAGGTTAAAAATTTGAAACGTCAGACTACGAAAACTGTCACATGTATTTTGTCGGACAGAACTTCCAATTTATTTTTTACTCACTCATTAAACTCTCATGGAAAAATCAGACTGGTACCAACTGAGCATTTTAATAAGTCAGACACGTAGAACATGTTGAATGACAGAAATTATGTTGGTGATAAATAGCAGTCTGATTTTTGCATAAGAGTTGAACGAAAGGGAAACAAATTAATTGGAAGTTCTGTCCGACAAAATACATGGGACGTTTTCGTAGTCTGACGTTCCAAATTTTTAACCTGTTTTACAATTAAAACTTCCCCTGTTCCAGTGTTTCCAAACACAAGTGCATCAAAGTTTGTCCGATTAGACACTGTTAACTTATTACCAAATTTTCAGCTTGCTATTATACAACTTTTTTTAAATTAAAGTAAAGTAAATTAATATTACTTGTGAATTTTTTTAAGTTTAATATTAATTTAAAACAATAAAGTAATTTACCATTTTTCAACTGCTTCTACAGAAGAATCTATTTATTTATTTATTTAACCTGCTCTACAGGCCTTGGAGGCCTAGGGCTGTACAACTTAACAATAACAATTTTACATAATACAAATGACAATATGTACTAATGTCTTATATTTGTTATATAATTTGATTTAATGTCTATGAAGACTGGTTCATACTTTAATGTCTATGAAGCAGAAGAATCTACTGGTTCAAAAACATTGATCAACAATCATGATCATTGGTGTTCAACAGAAGGTACTTTTAAAATTATTTCGAATTCTTAGAGCGCTCTAAAATAGCAGAGTAAACCTCGATAAAAAAGCCGCAATCACACTGTTTTAGGTGATCCGTAAATGAGCAGTGAATGGCCTAATGTCAGTCGCTCGCAAACGGAGCCCTCGGAGAACTGGCGAAAGTCCTTTGTAATTCAAGCCTTAGCGTGGGCAAGGGCTCAGTGCCTCGCCGTACAGTATAATTCCCTCCTAATCGCGGGAACTATATGGATAAGTATTTAATCACTTAGGAAAAAATAAAACAAAACGAAGTCAGAATGGAGTGTGTCACCGGTGGTGGTGCAGCTTTAACAAGGTATGAATGAGATGATAAGGTGTTCATTCTAGTAAAGGGAACAAAGGAAAAATTCTAAGCGAAGAGGGAAAGAGGAAGAAAGAGACTATGATCTTCGGAAGAATGGGATCTGTTCGAAGATCTCCGGTCAGTGGTAGGGACCTGACCAAGACGGATCTCCCAGGGGAGACAACCTTGCAAAGGAGCTCCTCACTTGGGGAGAAAAGACCTAGAGAGAAGGAGGAGAGCTCCGACATAACAGTCATGGTAAGAACAATGGATAAACTTACCAGAGTTTCAAATAATTTAGTGAAACTAATGTCCGACCATACAAACACGAAGGTCGAGATCAAGAATGAGGTAAAAAACTTAAAGATAGTCACCAAAGACATGCAGAGCAATCTCAGACAAGTCGCCCTCGGCAGCATTGAGAAACGAAATAGAATAGTAGAGCAAACCGGTGAGGAAGGAACGACTAAGGAAACGGCAGGAGTGTCCACACAGGTCGGCTTCGAAGAGTTTTTTCCCGAAAAACTTAGTGAAGAACAGATAGAAATGATCGCAACGGTTCTGAACTCAGGATAAAGAGGCTTTAAAAAATAAAGGACATCATGAAGATGGGAAGAAGCTCACTATAGGGTCGCCAAACCGGGAAGATAGGATAAACCTACATGCGACTTAGTAGTGGTCATGGATTCAGTGAGGGGGAAAGGTTCCACGACCTGACAAGGAAAAACAGGAACTGGGAGTATGTGCAGGAGGTACATACAGACCAGGAAAGGTGGAGTACTTCCAACTTAGTACTATGAGCACGATGACAAGGACGGGTCAGAAGGAAGAGAACCGGGAAAACCGTCAGAATATTTTCATGGTCCCTGTAGAGAAAGGGGTGACGGAAATCGACGGGGACAAGAGACTACTGGCAATTATTTCTAAATTGAGGAAAGACATGGAGATACTGGGGACCAGAGAGGCGTCCCTAAGAGTAGTGGGGGCTACAAAGGTAGGAACTTGAGGAAGCTCCTGGAAGTTACATTATGGGTATGGACTTTCACCTCGCGCAGGTGGAGTATGAATGCGGGGAAAGTAGGATGTAGACGCAGAAGGTGATCATGAAGGAAGGTAGAAAATCCCATGCCGAGTTGCTCAAGCAAATCAAGGGTAGCCTAGACACAAAGAAGGAGGCGATTAGCATCACAAGCGCTAAGAATACTACGGACGAGGACTTCACCCTCAAAGTGGCAGGGAAAGAACAGGCCAAGCGCCTGAAGAAGAATATCGTGGCCCGCACGGAGGAAGGGAAAATAGAGAAGGGAGCACAAACGTCATGGTCGGACTGACACGCATCACAGCCAAGAAGTCCCTGGAAAGAAAACATATACCAATTGACTGGAACTCGTGCAAGATTCGAGAGAGACTGCATGCCCAGCGCTGCTTTAGATACCTGCAGTTCGGGCATAGTAAAACCGACTGCAAGGGAGAAAACATGACGGACTCCTACTACAGATGTGGCAAAGGGGGCACCAGGCACGATAGTGTAGTAGAAAGGCGACTTTTTGCCTCACTTGTAAAGAATCCGGTCACAGAGCCGACAGCTTACAGTGCCCGCAGTATAAAAAACTCATCATCGAAAAGCGGGGGCTTAAGAGACACCTGGCCACAAGAGATGAGGAAAGGGTGGATGAAAGCACCTAGGACCAGAACTCAGACAGCCTATAGGTATGTTAGAGAGATAAGAACCATCTAATTCGAAGTTCCTTTAAATAAATATGGGAAGGGCGAGGGCCGCTCACGACGTTGCAGAGGTACTCACACGAAGGGAATGTTATCACATTTAGTCTCTCAACAAAGAATAATTAAAGATAAGAGATCTAACGTGACCATATACGTGATGAACCGAGGAGTTGGCATCACCAGACACTTTGTTAAGAATCGGTATGTTGAAGTACAAGTTTGATACCTGATGGTGTGCAATTGCTATGTTTCACCAAATGTCCCGCTTTGAGTATATGAAGAGTATATTGACTCGATTATCCAAGAGGCTGGGACGGAGAGTGTACCGGTCTCCGGTTACCGATGGTAAAACCCATCGTCTATTTGTTGACTTCAAAGCCGCGTACGACAATGCTAAGAGAACAGTACTATACCAATTAATACATGAGTTTGTTACACTAGAATAACTAGAATGACCAACTCCGACCAAATACAATGACAATGTCTGACTTAAAAGAGTGCATAAGTATAGAGAAATATAATTCTAGAACTTTTGAAATAAAGGATGGACAAGGGGATGCGCCGGTAACCTGAATGTGAACGATCGTCCATGGAACCAAAGAGTTCAAGATGGGAGAGGGAAATACCTATGATAATGGATCCATGCACCTACGTTCATAGGTAATAGTAAATACTTTCCGGACATCTCGCTGGTTTCAACGTTACTTCTAAACAGGGTCGTAAGCTGGACTGTTTTAAAAGAAGAATCACTCAGCTTACATAAATATGTGAGTTTTGAACTAGCGAGCAAAAGGAAGAAACGGAAAGATGAAGATATCGATCTAAAGAGATTTTTAAACAAGTAAGTCTTTGTGGGTGCTTTTAGCTTGATTGGTCTGAGATGCGAGGATGTGAGTGAGTTGATCGAGGATCTGAGTGGGGCACCGGAGTTGGCTTGTGTTAGGTCAAATGGGTAACCGTACTGGTAGAATGAGGGGCTTGAATATCAGAGAACGAATTGTATGAGAGTAAGAATGGAGTGGAAGAGGTTATTAAAATTTCAAGCAGGAAAAAGAGAATCAATGAATTAAAGCGAATGCGGAACCAGTACAAAAATGAGATTACATGATTGAAGAGAGAAAAGTGGAGTAACCTGCTTCAGGATCTCAAAAGAGGTATCTGGGGACAGTGTTTCAAGATGGTGTGTATCTAACAGAAGGGAAAAAGACACACTATCCCCTGCCCGAGAAGAAGAGACTGTTTAATACGGGAGCGCTTTCCTCAAGTGGAGAACAGACGTTTAAGTGTTACTTGTTTCATAGAGGCGGTACCCTTTACTGAGTTGGAACTCGGCGAGGCCGTTGGATGGAAAAAGATCCGAAAGGTACCTGGCATAGACGGAATCATACCGGAGAAGCTAAGGCTCGCCGCACAACTGAACCAAAAGAGGTCAGAAAACCTGGGTGCCATTTTCGAGCTATGTGTGTTGGCCTTTGATTACCTGATACGAGTTGAATTTTGTTGTACCCACTGGCTTCATTATGATGTATGATTCTAGGGTTCAAAAATCCTGTATGTATGATTTAGTTATGGCGCGCAGAAAACTGCACTCATTAGGCCAATTGTGGGATGTAACACTATTGTAATATAATATAAACATATGACATTGATACCTACGAAAGGCTCCTGAATCGTAAAATAGCCGCGCGACTCATCTAAGCTATTTATTATAACAGAAACCGTGGATACAAAAGGCGCCCGAATCTTAAAAATGGTCTTCGAGGGCGCCGCGCGTCCTCGGAGCAGATATTGATACCAACAAAAGGTCTCCGAGGGCGCCGCGCGTTGCATCTAAGCTTTTTATTATAATAGAAAGAGCGGAAATTGATACCCACGAAAGGCGCTCAAATCGTAGAAATAGTCTTCAAGGGCGCCGTGCGTTGCATACAAGCAATTTATTATAATAGAAACAGTGGATGTTGATACCTACGAAAGGCGCCCGAATCGTAAAAATTGTCTTCGAGGGCGCGCGCGTCCTCGGAGCAGATATTGATACCAACAAAAGGTCTTCGAGGGCGCCGTTTGTCGCATCTAAGCAATTTATTATAACAGAAACAGCGGACATTAATACCTACAAAAGGCGCCCGAATCGTAAAAATGGTCTTCGAGGGCGCTGCGCGTTCTCGGAGCGGATATTGATATCCACGAAAGGCGCCCGAATAGCCTACGTTATTTGATTATCTGATATCTGGTAGTTTGTTGTACCCACTGGCTTCATTATGTAGGTTTCTGGTGCCAAACGGCGAAATCACAAGCAAGTAGAAACATTTTTTAGGGGAATGGTAGCTGCATCATATTTGTGTAACAGTTCAAAAAAAAATTTTTTTCAGCGTTTAATTTTTTTAATGGATAGATAGTAACCAAGGCAAAAGGCGCATCGGCCCGATGGCCGGTGGGCCGGCGGGCCAGTCCGGGCCTGCTCCCTCCCCCCTATGTTACGGGCAGATTAAAACAACCAACACACTCAGATCTATCCTATCCAAAAACAAACCAAACAACAAACAGGAGAAGCCAATGAACTTCATCTACAAAATTTTTTATGGACTTTTTCGACAATAGTGATTTTGACTCTCAGTCAAGATAAATAATACTCCATGGGCCCTAAACAATTTTATAGTCTCAATGAGAGGAAGACTTACGTTATATAGAGATGCTGGTGGTGGACGTACACAGCATCTCATTTGATTTTATCTATTATTGATACTTTAATTTTGTTAACTTTTTGATTTTTGATTAAAGTTATGTGACAAAGGTTTTGGCTGATTATTTTATATGTTACAATGATTGATTAAAACAAGATATTCTTGTTCTCATGATCATTTTTCAGTGCGTCATTAATTATGGCGTCATATACTGTATTGGGCGTGTCGAGACTTATTTCATGTAATTATTGACGAATCTGACAGATGCTAGAATCGTACTTAGCCATAGGTAAAAAGCTTGTGGAATTAAACTAATTAGTAATTTAGTAGATTTGATTTTTACACAATATGTTAACGTGTCGTAGGTATTTTTTATAAAGGGGAATAAAATTAAAAAATAAACAATATTGTTAATTAAATTTATAAATATGGAAACATTAAAAAATGACACAAAACTATCCATAAATTGTTTTTATTTTAAAAGACTAAGTTTTCACTCTAATGGCATACAGCATATCCCACCAGAATGAAAACAATGGGAACCTTCTCTGGTTCATTGTTTTCATTCTGGTGGGATATGCTGTATGCCATTAGAGTGAAAACTTAGTCTTTTGCTAGCAGTTGCCGCTAGGGCATCTATGCCATTTCGTTCGTTGCAATTCGGGACTGCACGCTGGGGTTTGTTTTGGTTGGATCGGGGAGAGCAGCATATGTGCCTCCTGATGAGAGACTAATAAGTTTCGAAACCGGTAGAGGTGCTTGCAGCACTCTCTGATTGGACTGGAATATGGTTCAGCTGTATTTTCGTTTTGCAACGAAATTGAAAATGGTTATTCATTTTTTATTTTTTATTTTTTATTTTTTATTTTTTTTTTGTTTTTATTTTCTTCTCTAGGTGCTGTCTCCGCTTCAAAAGTTGGCAATCATCAGAGAGATCTTTATTTCTGAAACCGCAGCTCTAAATAATTCATTGTTATTACATTCAAACCAGTTCCTAAGGTTCTTCAGCCATGAGTTACGTCTTCTTACTATGGATCTTTTTCTTGCATAATGACATGGAGTATTAGATATACGTCTCTCATCACATGTCCCATATATCTCAGTTTTCTTCTTATTTGTTAGTTCTTCTCGTTCCTTATGCGTAAGTCTCATTACTTCCACGTTGGCTATTCTATCTACTCATGAGATATTTAGCACTCTTCGGTACATCTCGAATGTCTCTAGTCTCTTCACGCCAATGACTAACTTTTAACGAACTAAATTCTAAACCAAAACACAAAATAATGCACAAAAACGTTGTGAAACACAAGAGAAGTCGAATTAGAAATTTCAAAATGACAGGTACACAAAATACTGACCTGAATAATAACCGTCACTTGACTCTTTGACACTTCTAAAAAATGGCCAAAATGGACAAAGTTTTCGTCAAATGTTCGTAATATGTACGTGTATTTGATCTACGTTCTAAATATCAACGAATCAAACGTGTAATGCTGCATTATTTTTGTGTTTAATCACGGAGCTACCGCTTTGTCCGTCTCATCTAACTTAATGCATTAGAGAGAAATCGAAAAACTGTGACGCACTGAAAAAGATCATGAGAACAAGAATATACGTAATTTTTTGCTCGGATAGCTTTGATGAAAATAATTGTGGATCGCTCGTTATACAGTGATGAGCGTGCTAATAACCGGCAAAATAGCTCAAATGATGGAAAACATAATACATTGCGAAACAAAAAGGGATGAAACTAGTGGAGGTGGAAATTATCCTTATAAACGTATTAATTAACATTACATTACATAATTTTCCACCTTTAGACGTATCAGAAGAGTATGACAACTGTCACTGTGACAATAGAATTTTATAAAATACTCTTGTCACAAACGTCTAAAGGTGGGAAACTATGTAATGTAATGTTAATTAAATACGTTTATAACGATAATTTCCACATCCACTAGTTTCATCTCTTTTTGTTTCGCAATGTATTGTGTTTTCCATCTTTTGAGCTATTTTGCCGGTTATTAGCGCGCTCATCACTGTATATTGTTTGATATACGCTGTGAGCTCGTACGTAGAGGGGATATTTACAAATTCGCGAACGCCAGTAGTGACAAGTTTGTAAACGTTTACTGGACGTTACGTTGATTTTATAACAATTATGACAATGTGCAGGACCTTTTTGTTGTTTTAAATTTTATGTAGAACATTTTTGTATAGAACATTGTTTACGCTAAAGTATAGTTTTAGAAATATTGACGAAAAACTAAAAAACTACTAATTTACCGACTTCTCCCCCATCTCCCCCACAAACTGGATGCTCAAAATGGTGTAACTTTTTACTGAACCATATGTGGACCATATAGAACAATTTTGTGTAGGAGGAAAACTTTTATTTTGGATGTCTGAGTTAGGCCTTTTTTGGACCAATTATAATATACTACCTCCGTAACTTTGGAACCGTTCATTTTAGAAGGATTATGCGTAGGACCTTTTTTATTTCAAATTTAATGTAAAACATTTTTGTATAGAGGGTTATTCATGCTAAACCGCACAGTTTTAGAAATATTGACGAAAAACGTAAAAAACTACGAATTTACCGATTTCTCCCCCCTCTCCCCCCCAAACCCGACGCTCAAAATGGTGTGACTTTTTTTTGAACATTATGTGGACCATATAGAACAATTTGGTGTAGGAGGATAACTTTCACTTTGGATGTCTGGGTTATGCCATCTTTTGGATCAATTCTATCATACTACTTCCGCAAAAACAAAAATTGCATTGGAAAATCAAGCAGTATACAATACCCCTTCTGAGTACTGCGACAAATCGTATATTGGACAGACCAATTGAAGAATATAGTGTAGACGAGAAGAACATCAAATCTGATTGTCATCGAAGAGACCCTAGCAAAACATATATGCTTTCTCAATAGCGCCGTATTTCCATCACTGCTAAGGTTGGAAAGGAGTATACTGCGTACAGTTAATTACAAATGATACAACTATCCATCAGCCCTTATTCATCAACTATCGAACATCCAGATCATCTCTGAGAGACTCTCTTCTCTGTGCAGGAGCTATACGCTGTGAGCTCGTACGTAGAGGGGATATTTACAAATTCGCGAACGCCAGTAGTGACAAGTTTGTAAACGTTTACCGGAAATTTGACATAAATGTCAAAGTGATTAATTTAAAATTAAAATTAAAAACATTAATTATAAACAATATTAGTTGGTCAAAGCTGTGGTATATATTTTTACCTTAAATATACTTACGTTTTAAATACTGAATTTAAGTTTTTTTAATGTTCCGTAATATCTAATTATAAATAATCTATTATAATCTTAGCGCCATCTACACGATTATTGTCAAAGTATCCGAAGTAAGAAATTGATATTTTATCAATAGAACGTCAAAATGATTAGAAAAATCTTAAAAAAATCGATTACAATTTAATTACTTTTTTGCGTTGTAAATATTAAGCGATAACAATTAAATAATAAATTTAAAAATTACCGGTAAAAGTTGAATTAGTAACCGCTAGGAGCGACACCAGCGAAGCTCAGAGCGTATAACTATGAAGTTACTAGTATTTCATGTTATTGATTTATTATCCCATTGTTATTATTTTACAAACCTTAATTTCTCACTATTACAATCTTTGCTTTACTAATATTCAGTAGAATCATGAAATGAATCATACCACAATTACATTGAAAAGAATAGATAAGTATTACATAAATATATTGTTATTAAGATATTCTTAAAAACAATACGATAACCAAAGCTTTTACTTAACACATATTAATACACATACTTATTAAAAGTTATCTGTACAGGGATCCTTATACTTTTACAATCATCATCACTTAATTATTATTTCATCCATCTCTTTTAATCAGTGGCGTATCTAGACATGATCCTTGGGAGAAATTGCCTTGGGGAGGGGGGGGGGGAACTTTCAATGAAACACCAACCAAAAGACATAAAAAATATAAACCCAAACTACATAAAATGTAAAAATTCACGAGGAAAATAAAATTCCTGTAGCTGGCTGTATACCATAAATCACAAAAAATACAGGATCCTTTGTAAAAGGTATATTTAAAAGACCCCAATAAGGGTTACATCACAAAACAAAACCTTTTCGGATTAACAAGTAATCCATCATCAGTGTTAAGCCAATAGCATGCATGCGTGAGGCACCAAAAAGTTATGGGTAAAAACCCTGTAAAAGTTGCAAGATATTAAATGATACTATATATTATGATTAAAATAGATGGATGTTGCAAATATTCCTGGATATTACCCTGGATATTACCCAGGATATTACCCAGATTCATTGGAATTTTTACCTAGATAAATACACAGGCAATGCAATGCAATTTTAGATTCCCCCTCGTCATCTTCTAATTCATCGTTCGTTTGCTTTGAAAGTTTAGAAAGCACGAATAGACCAGGGCGCATCTGTAAAAATATTAGTACATTTGGACGTTGAGAGGTGACTCAAATTTTTTTGCAGAAATTGCTTGAAAATAAATCAAATAATAATATTTGAATTATCCTCCCTCTCAAAAAAGTCCGGAACATTGTTTAAATAATCAAAATGTCAAAAAATTAAGGAAAAATTCGATTTTTTTCTTGGTTTTTTGATTATAACTTTAAAAGTATTCATTTCCGAGAAAAGTTTTACTGAGATGAAAGTTGCGCAATTAAATTTCCTACAATATACAATTAGTTATAAATTTAAAAGATAGTCACCCTTGTTGCAAAATAGCAATATTTTTGAAAAAAACATACAAAAACAAGTATTTGCATTTTACGTCTTTCAACCATTTATGCTACACGTAGAACCTTCATATTTCACCCTGAAAAACTTTATCATACAGTAAAACAACCCTGTAGATTTCATTAAGATCGGTTCAATAAATTTTGCAAAATAAATTTTGCAATCCAGCTTTCGTAAAAAAAATTCATTTTTTCAAAATGTTACAGGACTGAAAATAAAGCAGATAGCAAGTTGAAAATTTTTTTGCTTATAGAAATGTACTTTACCTTTCATTTGCAATTTTGCAGAATTAAAATCGATTAACACCTCGGCGTCAGAAATTTTTTTAAATAAACATTAATTATTGGTGCTACGCGCAGGACAGAGGATAGTTTGCTCTGATTGGGCATTCCAATGACCTTTGATAATGATTGATACATTTTAATTTTTATTACATTTCGATATAAATAAATAAATTTGTTTATTGCAAAATAAAAACACATACTCTATCTTTTGAAATAACACTTTTATTAGCAAAAACTTTCTTTGTTCATATATTTTAACTTAAATAATAAAAGTTTATTATTTTTAAACATATGCAATTGTTTAAACAATACTTCACAAACAATAATAAAATTAGTTTGATTTTTGTGGAATTAAAATATTAAAATACAACAAAACATAGAGTAAGAAAATAATATATTAGATAAAGATTGGAAGACATTTTGGTGGAAATCAACTTGTGTGAATCGAACACCGCTGTCCTGCGCGTTGCACCAAAAATTATTGTTTATTTCAAAAATTTTCTGACGCCGTGGTAATTAATCGATTTTAATTTTGAAAATTGCAAATGAAAGGTACAGTACACTTCTATAAGCAAAAAAATTTTCAACTTGCTATCTGCTTTATTTTCAGTCCTGTAACATTTTGAAGAAATGAATTTTTTTTGCGAAAGCTGGATTGCAAAATTTATTTTGCAAAATCTATTGAACCGATCTGAATGAAATTTACAGTATTGTTTTACTGTATCGTAAAGTTTTTCTGGTTGAAAATGGTTGAAAAACGTAAAATGCGAATACTTGTTTTTGTATGGTTTTTTCGCAATTATTGCTATTTTGCAACTAGGGTGACTATTTTTTAAATTTTTAACCAATTCTATATTGTAGAAAATTTAATTACGCAACTTTTATGTTAGTACAACTTTTCTCGAAAATGAATACTTTTAAAGTTATAACCAAAAAACGAAGAAAAAAATCGAATTTTTGCTTCAATTTTTGACATTTTGATTATTTAAACAATGTTCCGGACCTTTTTGAGAGGGAGGATAACTCAAATATTATTATTTGATTTATTTTCAAGCAATTTCTGCAAAAAAATTTGAGTCACCTCTCAACGTCCATCTCAAAACAGATGCGCCCTGGACTAGAATTCAGGTTGTTAACCAGAAATTGGTTCCAGTAGAAGTCTATTAGTTCTTCGGATCTAAAATTTCGCACTGTTTTTTCTTTAACTGTCGAACTGTTTTGGATCTTGTTGGGGGGAAATTTCCCCTATTTCACCCCCGTAGATCCGCCAATGGTTTTAATTAATTACGAGTAGGTATCTACCGATAGATATATTTATTTTGCCTGTCACTAAAGTTAGTCGTAATTCAGAGCATTAAATCTCATAATAATAATTAAAATATAAAAACTGTATAGCCCAGTTATAAATATTTTCGAAAAAATATGATGACGCATGCCACTTAATGATAAGGAATAGATAACAAGATATTCAGTGTTCTATGGAATTACACTGTTGTTTTTCTTGACACTTAATGTGGTTATTAATAGGATAATATTCACGGGAACTGATAAGCAGTAATAAAATGAATGATGTAATAAAAATAGTCGGATGATTAATATAATAAGCTTACTTTAGATCTTACCTATACGTCCTCAGTCCTTATACCTACTCATCAAACTCTTTGAGAAGATTTATCTGAAAACACACGATAACAGGCAAAGATACAATAATTCCAGAACATCAATTTGTTTTCCGTGACAAGCACGAAAGGAACTATGTGAACAAGTCCAACTACTGGTTAACAAAACAAACAAAGATTTAAACGCCAAAAGATATTGCTCAGCTGCTTTCATTGATATATCTCAGGGATTTGATAAGATTTGGCATACAGAATTGCAAATGAAGCTAAAGAAGCTTCTACCATATCCTTATATCCAGTTCTTAAAATCCTAACTGGAAAACACACACTTCCTAGTGAAACAAGGAACTAAGTACACTGAAATATATCCCATATCAGGCGTACTGCAAGGTACAGTCCTTGGATCAGTACTAATACTATATCTCTTGTATACAGCAGACGTTCCAACACCAAGAACAACTAGTGTAGCAAGGTATGCAGATGATACTGCTATTTTGGTATCCCACATAGATCCATCACCAGCCTTAAGAAACGTTCAAAATCATTTGAATGGCACAAGTATTTTGAAAGCGTAGGCTACACATGCAACCTAACTATTTAAAAGTAAAAAAGCTCCTTCTTCTTCTTTAAGTGCGTCTCCTAATCGGAGGTGGGATATCATCATCACTATCTTTACTCTACCTACCGCTGCTCGAAAGAGTTCTATAGAACTGCATCTAAACCATTCCCTTAAATTCTTCAACCATGACACTCTCCTTCCTATACTCCTTCCGCCTCTTGTCTTTCCCTGTATTATCAGTCTTAGTATTTCGTATCACTGTCCCCTCATTACGTGTCCCAGATTCTGTAACTTTCTTATTTTTATTGTGTTTAATATTTCGCATTCTTTGTCGATTTCTCGCAATACTTCCGTGTTCGTTTTTTCCTGTGTCCATGCTACTCTAAGCATCCTTCTGTAACACCACATTTCAAATGACTGTAAGTTTATTTATGTGTTCTTGCTTCAATGCCCAGCTCAAAGTCCATATTGCAGTAACGAGAACACGTAGCATCTCAAAGCTTTTACTCTCAGTTCTAATCGAAGGTCTTTGTTGCAGAAAATTGTTTTCATTTTTACAAACGCTTTTTCTTTTTCTTCTTCGCCTGGCCATTCACGTCCACATCTGAACATAAGCCTCTTCAAGTCTTCCTTTCCATTGTTTTTTTGTTGTACGCTACTTGTAGCCAATTTTTCCCGGTAGTTCGTTTCAGATCATCTGTCCATCTCATAGGAGGTCTGCCTCTGGGTCTTTGGGTTGGTATGGTCTCCAGGTTAGAATTGTTCTGTGCCATTTGTTTAGATCGCTCCTAGCTACATGTCCAGCGTATTCCCATTTCAATTTTAATGATTTTTGTACCACATCGTTGACTTTGGTTTTCTGTCTTATCCATGTGAGTGTTTGTTTTCCTGTCCTTAAGTGATATGTCAAGCATTGCTCTTTCCATCGCGTGTTGAGTGACTCTGAGTATGTTCATATTCTTTTTTGTGATTGTCCATGTTTGTGCCCCATATGTTAATATCGGAATAATGCATGCATCAAAAACTTTAGATCTAAGATCTAGTTGAATTTGCTGATTTCTGAGTATATAGTTCAGTTTTCCGAATGCTGTACATGCTAACTTTCTTTTTGTCTAACTCGTCTGTTATTCGCCTCGCTCGCTGACGCTCGATCTGCTCATAATATCAGCCTCGTTCGATAAAGAGTCTTTACTGACGTGGTGCATACAAAATTTTATCGCTAACAATTTGATATTGGTTTTAACACTTACTTGCAATTAGGGCTTACAATACCGGAATTCCGGGATCCCGAATACCGGGATCCCGGACGATTTTTATCCGGGATTCGATACCGGTATTTATAATAAAAATACCGGTATTTCGATATTAGCTTAATTTATAAAAAGTGAATTGATGCAAAATAAACTTTCTTCTAAGATATTTTTTGCTATTATTATTTTTGAAGATAAACAACCAATATCATTGTAAAAAATATTTATTAAAGACATTTATTATAGTATTTTTACTACAAAAGCGATATTACGTAGGTCAAAATTTTTGACGTAAGAGAACTGTCAAAACATTAGAATGTGACTTTTCATTATTGCCTTGTTTATTATAAACATGGCAATAATGAAAAGTCACATTCTAATGTTTTGACAGTTCTCTTACGTCAAAAATTTTGACCTACGTAATATCGCTTTTGTAGTAAAAATACTATACACATACAAGTGAATGTCGTTAATTTAAGGCGAAGGGTTATATCAGCTTCTACAACCAAATTATTAAATCTCGTCTATACAAATATGTACATAAAATGAGTACAGAAAAATTCTTAAATATTTAAAATTAGACTACTTTATTTTATAAATAAGCCGTAAGATTTATTAATCAGAATTGTTTTTACATTTTCAGATCTATTTTTTATTTTTTTGTGTATTGTGGTGATAGTGGTGGTAACAATAATTGAAAATATATAGCGGTTTAAATACAGAGTAATCCATACAAAATATTTGTCACAGTAAGTTAATCTTTATATTAATATATTTTAAAGTTAAATTAATTTACAAATAGCAAATTTCATAAGTAAAAGTACCTATTATATGCAAAATTTATCCTAGAATCAAATATCTAGTTTTTCTTTTTGCACATTTTTTGTATCTATCTATTCCTACTCTCTATGTAATGTTATACACAACATCTACTCATTTCAAAACAAAATTTAATAGGTTCCATAAATATATTATTTAATAGCAAGTCGATGTAACAACTGAGGATAGTAGATATAAATATAACGTGTATATTTTTTATTCATAATACCGGTTTTAATACCGGAATCCCGGTATTTGAAATTTGAAGTACCAAATACCGGTATTGAGATTTTGGCTCGGTATTGTAAGCCCTACTTGCAATTTACAATTTAAGAACGTTTTTAAATTTTAGACGTAATAAAAATTGCATGACAGTAATGACAGATGGCTTTTGCATGATGGACGCTTTCGATTTTTAATCGATAATTATCAATATTGAATAATTACTAAATAGGCAAAATTTTGTTTTATTTTATATATGAATATAATTACAAAATACTACGGAATTTCACTTTTTGACATACATTTAACTAACAATGTCGTAAATTTTGTACAATATTTTAGTAAGTTAAAGTATATAAATTGTAAGTTAACTCAAATAAATAATCGATTACTGCCATCGACCACTTACATTCAATCTCGATTAATCGCGGCAGGTAAAGTAAACTTCTTCTTTCAGTACAATAAAGTGTTACTTTACTGAATGAGCTTAGTGACGGTTGGCGATAAATTCATTTTCAGTCCTATTTTAAAAGATTCTGTGTGTAGTTCTGAAAGCATGGTCGCATGGTTTACAAACGCATTTCTTGCTATTTCTATCCTGGTCCTTACTTCTGTTGTTTGATCATTTTTCTCTGAAATCCAGATTTTGAGGTACATACAGGGTGTTTCATTGGTAAAGTAACATACGTTAACTGTAGAAAGAGGATACTTAGGCGGTCTCAAAAATACCATACTTAATGGGTCTTACTCCATAATATCAAAGATACTGGGTGTTTTAACTATTTTGCCATTTTCTTAATTGGTTCATAACTTTTTGACCACACTGTATATTTATTTTATATTTGGCACGCAAATATAATTTAAGGCGCACAATAAATTAATTTATTTGCAATTGTAAAAAATCCAGGTCCGGCTTAAAAAATATTGGAAAAATATTCCGACCCCAAAAAAACACCCTGTACATTAAATTTTTTTAAAATAGATTTTTCAATTGAAAAGAGGATAAAAACTAAATTCAGTGGTATACTTTGAATTTTCGGCAAAATGATTTTTCTGGTGAAATTTGGAATTTGAATTCTGAAATTAAGTGAATTGCGAGAGCTCTAAGTAGAAAACAATTGAAATACAGCTTACGACTTGTCAACCACACTGTATATTGATTTTATATTTAACACGCAAATATTCTTTTAGGTGTCCAGTCAATTAATCTAATTACAATTATAAGAAATCCAGGTCCGGATTTAAAAATATTGTATAAATATTCCAACCCAAAAAAACACCTTGTATATTAAATTTTTTTAAAATGGATTTTGCATTTGAAAAGAGGATGAAAAATAAAATTAGTGGTATAGGTACTTTGAATTTTCGGCAAAATGATTTTTCTGGTAAAAATTTGAATTTGAATTCTGAAATTATGTGAATTGCGAAGCTCAAAGTAAAATAAATTAAAATATGACTTAATTTTAATTAATACCATTATTTAATCTAAATTGGTAAAATATTAACATTTGCACACATAATAATAATTTTTGATGACTCCCTCTGTGGCTCAGTGGTAAGAGCGCCTACCACTGATCGAAAGGTCCGAATGGTCGTGAGTTCGAATCTCACCAGGTTCAGAAATTTTTCGTTTATTATAAATTAATAAATGAAAATAGTTTCTGTCCTTGTGGGATCGGTACTCACCGGAGGGACCGCAGACGTTCGGATACAATTAGCGTCTCTTTGCAAAGACAATGACGTCGACTTTGCAATGTAACAAAACACTAACTCAATACACACAATACACAGTACACATGACGCTACGTACCTAACTACAAAAATTTACCATACCTACGTATAAAAAAAATAATTTTTAATGGTGGTAATTTTGAATAAGTACTTTAGTTTTGAACAGTGATTATGCTGCAAATTTTCGCTGTTTTGTTATAATTTTTAGCTATTTTGTTGATTAAAGTGATGTATTCTTTATTTACCCTTTATTATTTATTCATTATTTAAAAATGAATATTCGCCAAAAACTATTTTTCACACATAATAAAAAAACACTAAAATATTAACATTTTACCAATTTAGATTAAATAATGGTGTTAATTAAAATTAAGTCGCATTTTAATTTTTTCTATAAGAGCTCTCGCAATTGAGATAATTTCAGAATTCAAATTAAAAATGTTACCAGAAAAATCATTTTGTCGAAAATTCAAAGTATACCACTAATTTTGATTTTCATCCTCTTTTTAAATGCGAAATCCATTTTAAAGAAAATTAATATACAAGGCGTTTTTTTGGGTCTGAATATTTACACAATATTTTTGAAACCGGACCTGAATTTTTTTATAATTGTAAATAAATTAATTTATTGGACACCTAAAAGAATATTTGCGTGTTAAATATAAAATCAATATACAGTGAGGTTGACAAGGTGTAAGCTGTATTTCAATTTTTTTCTACTTAGAGCTCTCGCAATTCACTTAATTTCCGAATTCAAATTCAAAATTTCACCAGAAAAATCATTTTGCCGAAAATTCAAATTATACCACTGAATTTAGTTTTTCATCCTTTTCAACTGAAAAATCCATTTAAAAAAAAATTAGTGTACAGGGTGTTGTTTTGGGGTCGGAATATTTTTCCAATATTTTTTAATCCGGATCTGGATTTTTTACAATTGTAAATAAATTAATTTATTGTACACCTTAAATGATATTTGCGTGCCAAATATAAAATAAATATATAGTGTGGTTAAAAAGTTATGGACCAATAAAGAAAATGGCAAAATAGATAAAACACCCAGTATCCTTGTTATTAATGGAGTAAGATCCATTAAGTATGGTATTTTTGAGATCGCCTAAGTGTTATCTTTCTACAGTTAACGTATGTTACTTTTCCAATGAAACACCCTGTATTTGTATTTATCAACCCTTTCTATCGGTACATTTCCCAAAAGATTTACCAGATATAGTCGATTCGCTAAACTCAGATACAACGGGCTAGTGATTTTAGTGGGTATTTTTTTTTGTTTTTGGCCAATTTTGCCAAAATTTGCAAAATTACTAACTATTTAGTAATTATTAACTATTTACTAATAATTTTTTTGCCAATTTTACCAAATTGGATAAATTACTTACTAAAAACACTAGCCAGTTGTGTCTGAGTTTAGCGAACGGACATAATATGTATGCACAAACAATCACGAACAAGTAATTTAATAAAGAAAGTGTAAAAAAAGTTGTGAAGCACCACATTATGAGGTGATTGGCTAGACTCAGTTTGGTTTCAAAAATGGACTGGACAAGAGAGAGGTGATCTTTAGTATGAAAACATTAATATATAATTGTTTAGATCAAAGAAATGAAGTATTTCTCTATTTCCTCAAAAGAACCGCAAAATTTGGTATGACGTGTTGAAATAGTGGCGTATTGAATCATTTGATTAATCTATATCATATACACCACTATCAACTGTTTTACTTATTGATAAGTTAAACGTGTTTATTGTTGAAGCATACAGAAACTATAATCAAAGCAATGCATATAAAATTATTTATTCATGTTTATATGCCAATAAAAATCAGCGTCCTTCACAGTTTCGTTATAATTTGGAGACTTACGTACTCTTATCTTACAGTTGTTAATTTAATTAACAATGATAAATATGATTTAAATTTTTTTGATTATTATCAACCAATTTAAGCTTTATTTTTAAGATGTTTTATACTGTTAAATATTCTTGTCTCCATTCGGAGATACAATTAAAAAATAATCACAGGAGTTACATTTTAAAACGTGATTTAAACTCAAATGAACATTAAAATTTCGATAAAAATAAAAGACATACAATTATAGAAGAACATCAAAGGTATAAGACAAAAATGTTTTTAAATGTACATTATTTTATAGGGTGTGATACAAGGGCCGATCCAGGACCGATTTTCGGTGGGGGATATGAATTTTTTGGGGAATATCGGGGAGTCTGGCAAATTTTTTAAAAAATTTGTTTAAAATGGTGAGTTTTAAGGCACTTTTCACACAATTTTTAGTGCCATAAAGACATTCAAAACTTATAGTTATTAAAGTGTTTTTATTTGGCTGGCAACGACAAATCAGCAATTTTTTTAAATTCTCGGCCTAGGGGCCGTGGCCCCCTCTCTAGATCCGCCCTTGATGTGATAAAAGAAGAAGCACGGTCAAATATTTCGCGAATTAAACTTCGGATCAAAACACTGAAACACACATGTTCAATAGTTTTCAAAAATCTATCGAATGACATCAAATACGACACCCAGCCATAGCCTCTAGAGTGGGTAGGGGGCAAGTTTGAAATCTTAAATGGAAACTCTCATTTTTCAGATTCCTCAATAAAAAAATAAGTAATTTTTATAAGGAACATTTTTTTCGAATTGTTTATATAATATGAATGGCGTTTAGTCCAGAAAGCCACTGCGCATCCGCTAGGAAAAATATTCTAATTCGAATTTTTTGCACAATCTTACTCAAAAACGACCCCTCTTAACAAATTTGCATGTTGCCAGGACCAAAAGTTGGTCAAAAATTTTTTAAACGTGTTTTTTGTTTTTTTACTAAAATTATTCTTTTTGCATGGAACAAATTTTTTTTTAGGTTTTCTGGATCATATAAATAATTAAAATGTCAAAATATGAAGGATAAATTCGATTTTTTTATTGGTTTTTTGATTATAACTTTAAAACTGTTCATTTCTGAGAAAAGTTGTACTGACATAAAAGTTGCGTAATTAAATTTACTACAATATAGAATTGGTTAACAATTTAAAAAATAGTCACCCTTGTTGCAAGATAGCAATAATTGCGAAGAAACCATACAAAAACAAGTATTCGCATTTTACGTTTTTCAACCATTTATGCTAAACTTAGGATTTTCATGCTTTACCAAGAAAAACTATATGATATAGTAAAACAACACTGTAAATTTCATTAAGATCGGTTTAACAGATTTTGCAAAATAAATTTTGCAATCCAGCTTTCGCAAAAAAAATTAATTTTTTTAAAATGTTGCAGGACCGAAAATAAAGCAGATAGCAAGTTGAATTTTTTTTACTTATAGAAGTGTACTGTACCTTTTATTTGCAATTTGCAAAATTTGAATCGATTAACTACCACGGCGTCAGGAAATTATTTAAATAAACATTAATTTTTGGTGCTACGCGCAGGACAGCGCTGTTTGATTCACACAAGTTGATTTCCACCAAAATTTCTTCCAATCTTTATCTAATATATTATTTTCTTACTCTATATTTTGTTGTATTTTAATATTTTAATTCCACAAAATCTAACTAATTTTATTATGGTTTGTGAAATATTGTTTAAACAATTGCATATGTTTAAAAATAATAACCTTCTATTCTCTAAGTTAAAATATATGAACAAAGAAAGTTTTTGCTAAAAAAAGTGTTATTGCAAAGGATAGAGTATGTGTTTTTATTTTGCAATAAACAAATTTATTTATTTATATCGAAATGTAATAAAAATTAAAATGTATCAATCGTTATCAAAGGTCATTGGAATGCCCAATCAGAGCAAACTATTCGCTGTCCTGCGCGTGGCACCAATAATTAATGTTTATTTCAAAAAACTGGTAGTTAATTGATTTTAATTTTGCAAATTGCAAATGAAAGTTACAGTACACTTCTATATGGAAAAAATGTCAACTTGCTATTTGCTTTATTTTCAGTCCTGTAACATTATTTTTGCGAAAGCTGGATTGCAAAATTTATTTTGCAAAATCTATTGAACCAATCTTAATAAAATTTACAGTATTGTTTTACTGTATCATAAAGTTTTTCTGGGCGTTATATGAAGGTCCTAAGTGTAGCATAAATGGTTGAAAAACGTAAAATGCGAATAATTGTTTTTGTATGGTTTGTATGGTTCGCAATTATTGCTATTTTGCAACAAGGGTGACTATTTTTTAAAATTCTTAACCAATTCTATATTGTAGGAAATTTAACTACGCAACTTTTATGTTAGTACAACTTTTCTCGGAAATGAATACTTTTAAAGTTATAATCAAAAAACGAAGAAAAAAATCGAATTTTTCCTTCATTTTTTGACATTTTGATTATTTAAACAATGTTCCGGACCTTTATGAGAGGGAGGATAACTCAAATATTATTATATGAGTTATTTTCAAGCAATTTCTGCAAAAAAATTTGAGTCACCTCTCAACGTCCAAATGTACTAATATTTTTACAGATACTCCCTGGTCTAGTATACAAATATCTCCAACACAGCAAGCGTGAATGTGAACACGACGATTTTGTGGATATTGCCGCGTCACGCTTTGTGTACGTACTTAATGAAACCAAATTATAATTTTTGACACCATTGTCGTAATAATATACTGTTCAGAATAATAGCTAACAACTGTGTACAGAATAGCAAAAAGTGTGTAAAGTAGTAAAAAGTGTGGTACTTACAGCAAAAATGATATTCGCCCCAAACACAAACAATTTCACAATCCCTTCGGCACAACCCATCGCTGTTCCGCACATATCGACGTCGCTAGTTTCTGTTATCTACTTTTTCACAGTCTAACGAATAAACGAAGCACCGATGGATTCAACAATAATACAGATAAAGTGATAAGAATACACCTATATTTATATACGACCCTATAATACCTTTTTTGATAAAGTGTAGAGGGTTTGGTTATAACGAATTAAAATATTAACTAGAAATTTGGTATGGATGTGGCAGTGTCATTAAAAATTATTATACTCGTGTTTTTTATAGTTTATAGCTACTTATCTTTATTTTATGAGACTATCGCTTTAAAACAAGTAAATAGTTAGGTAATAAGGTTAAATGTACTTAACAAATTTTTATGTTATAATAGGCCGAGAGGCGATAATTAAAACTGTCAAGTATAAAATACTCGAAATAGTCAAGTATAAAATACTAGAAAACGATCGAAAACATCTACCAGAACAACACAATAAAAGTAAAAGAGGACGATGAATTAACTGACCCAATTGAAGCCGGCAATGGGATAAGACAGGGGGATTCCTTGAGTCCTTTATTGTTCAACCTGATCATGTACGAAATAATAAAAAAAGGAAGAACTAAAAAAGGGTACCAAATGGAAGAAAAACAACTTAAAATAATCTGCTATGCGGACGATGCAATACTAATCTCTCAAAGTGAAGATGATTTACAACGTATGCTGCACCAATTCAACATAATCGCCAGAAAATTTAATATGTTAATTTCCTCACCAACGACAAAATGCATGGTTATAACAGCAGATCCAATAAGGTGTAAATTGGAGCTAGAAGGTCAGATAATAGAGTAAGTGATGGAGTTTAAATACCTAGGCATCACACTATCTAGATACGGAAGGCTCGAAACAGAAGCGGAAGATCAAGTGAATAGAGCAAACAGAGCCGCAGGTTGCCTGAATGACACAATATGGAGAAATAAAAATATCGGAAAAGAAATGAAAGGCAGAATTTACAAAACAGTCATCAGACCAATAATGACATACGCGGCAGAAACACGACCCGACGCAGAGAGGACAAAAAGATTGCTCGAAACAGCGGAGATGAAAACCCTTCGAAAAATCGATGGTAAGACTTTATGGAACAGAGCTAGGAGTACAGATATACGACGGAGATGCAAGGTGTATAACATTAATAACCGGGTAAGAAACAGAAGAATAGAATGGAATGACCACATAAGCCGAATGACCACAAATAAGATATAGACCAGGGCGCATCTGTAAAAATATTAGTACATTTGGACGTTGAGAGGTGACTCATATTTTTTTGCAGAAATTGCTTGATAATAACTCATAAAATAATATTTGAGTTATCCTCTCACTCAAAAAGGTCCGGAACATTGTTTAAATAATCAAAATGTCAAAAAATGAAGGAAAAATTCGATTTTTTTCTTCGGTTTTTGATTATAACTTTATAATATGGGATTGGTTAAAAATTTTAGAAATTGTCACCCTCGTTGCAAAATAGCAATAATTGCGAAAAAATCATAACAAACAGTATTTTCAGATAAAAAATTCAAAATTCAAGTATTCAAAAACATATTTCACCCAGAAAAACAATATGATATAATAAAAGAGTACTGTTAATTTCATTAAGATCGTTTCAATATATTTTGCAAAAAAAATTTTAAAATCCAACTTTCGCAAAAAAATTAATTTTTTCAAAATTTTGCAGGACTGAAGATAAAGCAGATATCAAGTTAATTTTTTTTACAAATATAGAAGAATACGGTACCTTTCATTTACAATTTGCAAAATTAAAATCGGTTAACTACAACGGCGTCAGGAATTTTTTTAAATAAACATTAATTTTTGGTGCTACGCGCTGGAGAGCGAATAGATTGCTCAGATTGGGCATTCCAATGACCTTTGATAATTATTGATAAATTTTAATTTTTAGCGTATTTCGATATAAATAAATAAATTTGTTTATTGCAAAATAAAAACACATACTCTGTCCTTTGAAATAACACTTTTTTTTTAGAAAAAACTTTCTTTGTTACGATACATTTTTGTAAATTTTTATGGTTTTAATTTATTTTTCGGATTTAACTACAATGATATTATGCAAAAAATTATGTTGCCTCGCAGTTTTAAACTGCGTTTACCTCGAAAACGGTTGAGTTTAGCGAGATGAATGTAGTATACCTTTTGTAAGTAAAAATATTAAAAGAATAAAAGTTTTAATTTAAAAAGTATGTAGAGTGGGTAATAAAAAAAATTAAACCTATTAAATGAGCGCTGAAAGGCGTATGTGGCGTTCAAAAAAAACCTGCTTACCAAATTTCGTGTAACTATACCATGTCTGTTAGGAAATATTCAAGAATAATTAATAAAATAAAAGTTTAACTTTGACACCCTGTATTTCGGTTATTATCAACTTTCGTACTAAGGTAAGTTGGCTTAAATAGACCTATTTTAATCTCAGTAATCTAAGGTTAAGCTATGGCCCATTCTTTACCAAACACCCTGTATAGTAGAGACCGCATGTAGAGTATCTATTTCTAAATACATGTTTCTTCTGTATTACTATTAGTTAGCCCCTTTATATTTGGCATTATCTTTTTTAAAACGACGGTCTTTTCCTCAGCTCTCAGTCTTGACAACTCTCTCTATATGTTTTGTGAAACTGAATCGGTCATCGAGCTGAACCACCAGATTTAATTACAACCCCTTCAAGGTTGAATATGTAAAGATAAAAAAGTAGAATTTTTAAAGAAAACCTTAGGTAGGTAATATACCTACTATTTTTGATTGAATATTTTTAATCATCCAAAATACACAAGAAATAGTGAAACATAATAAATACATGGGACAAAACATGTTCTTTCCAAAAAGATTACCAGCAAGCTACATACATTTTCGTTAGCGGCCTAAGATTTTCTGACATTTTTTCGTTTTTGGGAAAACTTGACGTGACTATAAAGATTGCAAGGTAGTGGTTACTGAGGCAGTAAATCAACAACATAAGTTACTTGTGCTGGACATCGTCAATAAAGCGAAACTAAACCAAAACTTCAGAGAAAACCACAAAAATCAAGTCGTGAATATTAAAATATGAAAAAGTTGTCAAACAATTTAGCAGATGTGAATACCAAAAATCAGTACCTAGCCAATGCCAAAAATTAGCAAGAAGCAAGAAGAGAATGTAAAAGCCCTGGTGAGACAGCTTTCGAGATAACAAGTAGAAATCTAAAGAACGTACAAATATTAAGAAACAGAAGAGCAAACGTGGAAATCCAAGAAGAAGCTGTAGGAATGCGTAGAGAGGAAAATTAGAGATTTAGATGAGGACACATGGAGAGATAGAGATAAATGATGACTGGGTATTGGAAAACGTCGTAGAACCTTGTAGATCGATTCATATAGTAGGTTTATATATTTCTGCCAAAAATATTCCTTTTTAGGCAAGCCGCACACCAAAGAGACATGAAACGAAAAACATAAAACATGAAACGTGAAACATGTTTCATGAAAATAAAACACTTCTAAACAAATCTCAAAGTCCGCCTACCAATGAAACGAGTGTGATTCATGCTCATGACACATTTTTATTTTCGGAGAATTTCATAAATGGCCGGACGTATATTTGTTTAGCAGTGTTTTATTTTCATGAAAAGTAATTTACGTTTCATGTTTCCTTGATGTGCGGCCTGCCTAGAGTTAAGTGTGTGTAATTTCGCTAATGTTAGGATTTATTGTAGTGTTTCAGTACATAACTCATTGTACTTATACATTTATTTAAATTTTTGTTAACATGTTAATAGTATTGCTTGACCCTTGGATAATTAACATATGACCAGAAATGCAAATTTGATAGTTGCTGTACACTGAACCTTTGTGTTATTCTTATATTCAATAAAATCGGTTAACGTTTTGTAGCACGATTTTTTGGAGTATATTTGTATCTATGTTAGAAAAAAGAACACATCAAAAACAATACCATATTTTATAGGTGCGTTTAGAACAACTTCTGGTAGAAATCATGAGTGGAATTTGTAGAGATCGATAAAATAATGAAGGAAACTATTAGGTCTATCCTACGCCTTAAAGTAATTATTATCTGAGCAACCGTAATCCTAATCCCATTCATCCGTCGTTAATAAAAATAATCTCATTATCCTTTTAACCAAGAATTAAAAATTACTATACTCATTTATCGTAAGAGAATAGTTATTTTCGTAACAAGTGCAGAAAGTCATTCTTTTCCGCACGCGATTGCAGTTTGCCGAACTACGCGAAGCGGGAGTTCGGCAAGCAGTCGAGTGCGGAAAAGAGACTTTCTGCAAGAGTTAGGAACAATATTTTTTCTACGAGTCTTTAAAAATGACCAAATCTTACTCAATTAATTTAATTAATATGAAAATACATACACCAATTAATTCTTTGACAAGGTTGTTGAAACCAAACTTTCAATATAATTAGTTAGCATGACGACGATCTTGGTTTCCATGACGATGATTCAAAACGACTGTTATTGTCTACCGATTTGACTTTCGAATATTATGTCAAAATAATTTTATTTCATCGAATTGTCGCGTTAATTTCATTAAAACAGGAACACAATAAGATATATTTGAAATAAATTAGTAAATAATATCTAAATATTAGTTGATTGCATGTATTATAATTACTTTAAGGCCATATTAATATATCTAAATTAACACGCGTGCGGAAAAGTAAAAACCGCGTGCGGAAAAGTAACACGCGTGAGGAAAAGTGAAACTTTATAAACTAAAATGCGTGCGCGAAAGTAGACATTTTTGCACGCTCGTAGAAAAAAATATTTTCAAATATACAGGGCCATCCATATTGACTTGGATACCAGAGCAATGGAACACAGCATTTATCTGCCTAGTTCACAAGAAAGGTGATAAAACTGGTAAAGATAAAATACTATTAGAAGTACATATGTAGTATATAAGGTATTGACAAACATAATAAAGAATAGAATAAAAACCTACGAAACAAGAGATAATAGGAAAACACCAGGTGGTTTCAGGTTATATACCAAATCTAGATTTACATATTTTACTCTTTATTGATTTTAAACAAGCATACGACTCTATCTCATGAAACGGACTATACGAAACAATGAGATCACTAGAATACCAGAGGAACTGATATGATTAGCTAAAATGACGCTAACTAATACAGTCAATAAAGTAATGATAGAATGAAGTTTTTCAAATCAATAGATGATTAAAATAGGGAGACCCTCTGTCAACTTGTCACAGTAGTCCTGTCGCCAGGGGGGGTACAACGGCCTCGTTAATTCAGATGGACTTACCCAAGTTTTTTTTATGTATTTTGACCCGTAGAACACGAATTTTTTGGGTAACAGTCGATCCGGATGTCGATAAGATTGTTATAGACAAAGAAGTTGAGGAATCAAATAACAGCGATTTTTCCCAAAACAAAACAATATTTTGTATTTTTTGGGTAATTTTAAGCAAAAAATGTGTTTACAAGTTTTTTCGTAGGATGCATAGTTTTTGAGATAAACGCCGTTGAACTTTCCAAAATTCGAAAATTTTGAATTTTTGAACCCGAATAACTTTTGAATAAAAAATAAAATAGCAATTCTGCTTGCAGAATTGGAAAGTTCAAGTTAAATTACACCGGTTTTGATTATTTTCATTGCTGCAAATAAATTATTTTATTGTTAAACAAAGCTCTAAACACATAGTGTTTCAGCGTTTCGACGCGTGTCCGCTATGCATGCTACCTAGAAACTGCCTGTAGTTTTGCAAGTTCTTGACTTGTTCTCTACGTGGTCGCGCTACGTTTGATTTTAAATATGAGATGTACTGAAAGCATCTCGTGTAAAACCATACAAAATTACATACTAGAACAAACCTAATATGTAAACAATTTTCACTTGTTTAAACTCGTTTATAGGTACATGCATTACCAGGCATTGCATTGTTGGTAGTTGGCATCACCTCACAGGAGGTGATTATACTAGTAAAGTGGGCACAGAAGCTAGAGCTTTAAAAGAAAATCCCACCCAATATTTACAAAATTTTGCAAGAGGTATATATATGTACTATGTAGATATACTTACTTTTTACCAATTATGTTACAAATGATTCTTTCATATATTTAATTTATCAATTATTTTACAGACTGTTCTCCATTTAGTATAGAAAAATGCACGAAGAATGCAGAAAAATTTTTAGTTAACATTACCAAGACTGTAGACTGCAATTGTACCTCATTCGATGAATTAAGAGTTTGGATTTATAAACACAAAAATTCAGTAATAGAAAATTTGCCACCCACTTCCAATTCAATTAAACTTCACATTTTAAGAGCTTTTTATGTTGTACACATTCAGACAAATGTTTTAAATTCAGCTATGGATGAATTAGATCCGACATCATATGGATTTTTTATGGACGATAATTTATTAATGCCACAGAAAGTACATATTTTGATTCCTCCAGCTGAAAAGTTACCAGCTGGTTGTAACTGTTCAGTTTGCGGTCCAAGATGTAATGCCGCAGGTTGAAAATACTTTGCTGCACCTTTTGTGCTTGCATGAAAAAAAATATTTGCACAAATAAACAGTAATTATTTTTGTTTTTTGTTTTTTATTAACAAATAAAAATTACTTACTCGACAATTGAATTCACTGATGTTTTCAATGCATCTCCAATTTAAAAGTGCCTGAAAACAGGCAATTTCTTCGTAGCTTGCATAGTGGGCACACGTAAAACGCTAAAACACTATTTGTTTATAGCTTCGTTTAACAATAAAAAAATTATTTCTTAGCAATGCAAATAATCAAAACCAGTATAATTTGACTTGAAATTTTCAATTCTGCCAGGAGAATTTCTGTTTTATTTTTTAGTCAAAAATTATTCGGGTTCAAAAATTGCAATTTTTCGATTTTTTGAAAGTCCAACCGCGTTTATCTCGAAGACTATGCATCCAACGAAAAAACTTGTAAGAACATTTTTTGCTTCGAATGACTCAAAAAATACAAAAAATTGTTTGGTTTTGCGAAATATCGCTGTTATGTAATTCCTCAAGTTCTTTGTCTATAACAATCTTATCTACATCCGAATCAACTGTTACCCAAAAAATTCGTGTTCTACTTAACGCGACCACGTAGAGAACAAGTCAAGCACTTGCAAACAGGCAGTTTCTACGTAGAATTCATAGAGGACACGCGTCGAAACGCTGAAACACTATGTGTTTAGAGCTTTGTTTAACAATAAAATAATTTATTTGCAGCAATGAAAATAATCAAAACCGGTGTAATTTAACTTGAGCTTTCCAATTCTGCAAGCAGAATTGTTATTTTATTTTTTATTCAAAAGTTATTCGGGTTCAAAAATTCAAAATTTTCGAATTTTGGAAAGTTCAACGGCGTTTATCTCAAAAACTATGCATCCTACGAAAAAACTTGTAAACACATTTTTTGCTTAAAATTACCCAAAAAATACAAAATATTGTTTTGTTTTGGGAAAAATCGCTGTTTTTTGATTCCTCAACTTCTTTGTCTATAACAATCTTATCGACATCCGGATCGACTGTTACCCAAAAAATTCGTGTTCTACGGGTCAAAATACATAAAAAAAACTTGGGTAAGTCCATCTGAATTAACGAGGCCGTTGTACCCCCCCTGGCGACAGGACTACAGTGTCAACAGACATATTCAACTTAGTACTAGAAAAGATAATTATTAGAGAAGCCAAGATCCAGATAGCGGCACGATTCTCAACAAAAGACAACAGTGCATAGGCTTTGCAGATGACTTGGTGTTTCTGACACGTTCAAGAATAGAACTTAGAAAAATTTGAAGAAGCTAGAAAATATGGGCTGGATATACATCCAGAAAAATACAAGCGTATGGAAATGAAAGGGGAAAAGCCAGAAGAAACTAAATGGATTACTCTAAGCACGAATGACACGGAGTATAATTTCAAGAAGGTATCAGAATTTGAGTATCTTGGAGTAACAGTTACAAACAGACGAGAAGAAGAAAGAGAAATAGATAAACGGTTGTTGAAAGATAGCAAAGCAGTAGGAACGTTAAACGCACTGTTCAAGCCAAAAAACGTAACAGGGGTAGCCAAAATTCTAACTTATAATACTCTGATATAATCTTATGATTGTATATATTAATAATATAGGTATTTAAAGTCCGCAGATAGTGTGCTACTTTTTTTAAACAAAATGGCGCCCGAAAATCGTGTTTTTTCTCAATTTTTTGCTCTATAACTCCAAAGATTTTAACTTTAAACAAAAATCTCAAATAAATATTCACCGTAATTAAATTCTGCATAGAGACGGGGTTTTTACGATTTACTTCGACAAAAATTTTCCCCGGAAAATGCGGGTTTTTCCAACAAATTCTTTAATTTTCAACTAAAATTTTAGATAAGTAATTGTTTATCAATAATTAAATAGCTTGGTAATATAAAAGGTCTTTCCGTATAGATTATAATTCCAGAAGCCGATGGAAATTGAATGAACACTTTAGTAACAATTCAATTGTTAATTAAAAATTTACGGTCGCTATAATAAGCACAATAATTACGATACATAAGAATAACTATAATTTTTGTATAAAAAGACACTGTACCTACCTAATGTATTTTACAGAATTAAAATTGGACTATTTAAGCGGCCTCAGGAATATTTTAAAATTATAAAAAAAATTTTGGCCTATAAACAAATAGAATATCTCGGAAAATATTAAATTAAATTAAATCATGAAAACGGTATTGGAAAAAAGGGGCAGGACGCTTCTTCTAAAAGAAAATACGTTTAATTGTGGTGGGTGGTTCCTGAGATACAACCGGTCAAAGTTGACTGGCATTTACTGCAAAGATGTAAACAATAGGATCATAATTTTTGAACCGTCACCTTCTCATTTTGGCCCTCTTTCTCCACACCAATTTTCATATCTTGAAAATACTTATAACATATATTATTATAATAAAAAATATCGATATTACGAGTGGAAATTGTCAATAAAGAAAATTCCAATCAAAAATTAGGTTGGAGAAAATGTAATCTCAAACTTCAAAATCTGTAAACGTTAAAAAAATGCATTTTCTCGGCTTCTCAGGAAGCAATTTTCTTTATTATTTTTTTGTTCCCAAAACTCGAGTAGAGCCATCTAACTAACGCATTATTAAATGTCAAAGTTGCTTTTGTTTTGTTATAACCCTTTCAGGCCTGAACTTTTTTTTGAGTGAATATGAAGTTTCCCTTTAAATGAATACGATATACGGTATCTAAAAAAGGTGTAAAAAATGCAGAAAAAAAATTCATAGTTTGAATCTGTCACAAATGACATGTCACGTTCGTGCGCTCTCGGTTTATGTTGTATGAATGCAGGATTGTAAGTGTATGAAAAAATTCACTTTTATTAAACGTAAAACACTAATAGGTCCAAATAACAATTATTTCTATAATTTTTTAATATGATATTACATACTAACTAAAATAAAACAAACATTTTTTGCTGAAATGTCATGTCTTTTCATTGCCTCCTTGCTGAAGAAGAGCTCGTTGAAGGAACAGGTTCTTCATCCAATACAGTATCTTCAATATCCTTGTCATCGGTGTTATTTTTAAACATTTAAACCTCAAAAGGACCATCATTTTCGCCATCTAAATCTTCTATTTCGGACTAGTTACCATCATTTAACAACTCTAGAGCCAAAGCGTGGGTGAGAGGCACACCTGTAATTAGAAAAAAATACTTGGTATCATTTAAATAGAGAAAAAATAATAAAAAGTCAAACCAATAAATATTTAGTATTTTTAATTTCCTGCTATTGAAAATTGAATGTGTGACGACAATTCACTATCGTGATATTTAAATATTACGGGACAAGATCTCTACAAACAAACCAATAATTTCTTAAATCTTGTTTATTATCTTGAAGTTGAAACTTTATCTATACCACAACCCCGTTACAATAACATTAACACTTATAAAAAAAAATAGCATTTACTTACCTTTACCGGTTGTGTCCTCAAAATACACAGCCATTTTATAGGGTATTCTATTGCAAAATAAGCGCGAATTAGTTAAATAATTTCAGTTACTCTGATAATACACGATAGACACAACATATTGATATCATCTTTCCCAGTAAAAATATGTTTATTTTGATATTGATACCCACATAAACATGAGCTCACGATCGTGTCAGCCGGTCACGAAAAGGATAATATATTAACTTATTTATAAGAAAAAAAAACTACATATTTTATCCAGTTGTAGACTTTTTTTAGATAAACTTACTACAAGTATACCTTTTAACCTTAAGAACAAAAATATTCTCATTTGAAAGCTGTATAAATATTTAAACAGTCTTTATTTAAACAAATTAAATTTTTTTTATAAAAAAAAATTAATCTATTATAACAAAACAAAAGCAACTTTCACATTTAATAATGCGTTAGTTAGATGGCTGTACTCGAGTTACTTGGAAACAAAAAAAGAATGAAGAAAATTGCTCCATGGGAAGCTGAGAAAATGCATTTTTTTAACGTATACGCTGTGAGCTCGTACGTAGAGGGGATATTTATAAATTCGCGAGCGCCAGTAGTGGCAAGTCTGTAAACGTTTACCGGAAATTTGACATAAATGTCAAAGTGAATAATTTAAAATTAAAATTAAAAACATTAATTATAAAAAATATTAGTTGGTAAAGGCTGTGGTATATATTTTTACCTTAAATATTCTTGCGTTTTAAATACTGAATTTACGTTTTTTTAATGTTCCGTAATATGTAATTATAAATTAATCTTAGCGCCATCTACACGATAATTGTGAAAGTATCTGAAGTAAGAAATTAATATTTCATCAATAGAACGTCAAAATGATGAGCAAAATCTTAAAAAAATCTATTACAATTTAATTACTTTTTAGCGTTGTAAATATTAAGCGATAACAATTAAATAATACTTACTAATGAAGTAAAAACCTCACATGTAGGTAGGTGGTATATAATTTATTAAAAAATTTTTTCTAAAAATGATCCAAGATGGATAAAATCACAAACGTTTTTGGACCAATCAGTCCATCATCAGGTGGTAGAAACCTAAAATAAGCAATGCTTAATAAATTATATACCACCTACCTACATGTGAGGTTTTTACTTCATTAGTAAGTTTTTATTATGGTATACAGCCAATGAGAGGAATATTTTCCTTTATATTTTAATTAAATAATAAATTTAAAAATTACCAGTGAAAGTTGAATTAGTAATCCGCCAGCAGCGACACCAGCGAAGCTCAGAGCGTATACCGATTTTGAACTTTGAGATTACATTTTTTCCAACTACTAATTTTTGATTGGAGTTTTGCTATTTTTGGCAATTTTCACTCGTTATATCGATAGTTTTTATTATAATAATATATGTTATGAGTATTTTAAAGATATGAAAATTGGTGTGGAGAAAGAGGACCGAAATAAAAAGGTGATGGTTCGACAACTATGATCCTATTGTTTATATCCGTGCCGTAAATGCCGGTCAAATTTGACCGGTTGTATCTCAGGAACCACTGATAACAATTAAACGTTTTTTCTTTTAAACGAAGCGTCCTGCCGCTTTTTTTCCAACACAGTTTTCATGATTTAATTTAATTTAATATTTCCCGAGATATTCTATTTGCTTATAAGCCAAAAAATTGTTTATAATTTTAAAATATTGCTGAGGCCGCTTAAATAGTCCAATTTAAATTCTGTAAAGTACATTAGATAGGTACAGTACAGTGTATTTTTATACAAAAATTATAGTTATTGTTATGTATCATAATTATTGTGGTTATTATAGCGACCGTAAATTTTTAATTAACAATTGAATTGTTGCTAAACTGTTCATTTAATTTCCATCGGCTTCTGGAATTATAATCTATACGAAAAGAGCTTTGATATTACCAAGGTATTTAATTATTGATAAACAATTACTTATCTAAACTTTCAGTTGAAAATTAAAGATTTTGTTGGAAAAACCCCGCATTTTCCGGGGAAAATCTTAGTCGATGTAAATCGGGAAAAACACGTCTCTATGCAGAATATAATTATGGTGAATTTTTATTTGGGTTTTTTTTGGAGTAAAGTTAAAATCTTTGGAGTTATAGAGCAATAATTGAAAAAAACACGATTTTCGGGCGCCATTTTGTTTATAGAAAAAGTAGCACACTATCTGTGGACTTTGCATACCTATATTATTAATATATACAATCATAAGGTTTGATTCCAACAATAAAATTGCTGGTAAATAACTTTTCCCAAAAATGGCCTATATGTACTCCGATATAATCTGCCAAGACTATAAAACAACAGTGAGACCGAAGGTGTTGTTGCATGTGAAACTTGGACAATGAATCGAAAAAACTAGATATTTGGGAGAGGAAAATCTTGATAAAAGTTTTTGGTGGTATAAAGGAAACTAACGGGGAATGGCACAGAAGAATAAAGCAGGAGCTAATGAAGATTACAAGAGACCCAAAATACCACATTAAATCATAGCGCAGAGAGTTAAGTTCATCATCATTAGCCTCTCTCGATCCACTGCTGGACATAGACCTCCTCTGTTTGTCTCCAAAGTGTTCTATCTTGTGCTTTCTGTATCCAGTTTTTTGTTGTCTTTCGTAAGTCGTCTTGCCATCGTGTTGGTGGTCTTCCTCTGCTAGGTTTATCGGCTCCTGGTCTCCATTCAACTATGGACTCGCAAACTAGTTGAATGGTTGAATGGAGTTAAGTTATGTTTTAGGAATAGCACAAGAAAGAAACGTCCTAAGAGTTGTGCAAGTAGGAGAACAAGGTAAGAAATGTAGAGGAGGACCACGAAGTAAGTGAAGACTGACATAGAAGAAATGAGAACCAGATACTGGAATATTTTCTTAAATAGAACATCTTTTGTTTTGGTATTATAATGAAAGTTACTTTTATGGTACCTTATTTTTTTGAGCATTCCTTACTGGCTAATTGGCTCAGCCAAAGCTATTATATAAAATAGTATTCACTATATTTATTCACATTAATTTGTTAGTTAGGTATTAGTGATTTTTTTAGTCAAACATTAATTGCAACAACAATAATTAGGTGAAGTTTTATTTCATTGCCGTGAAAATAGGTTTTTTGGCACGTTTTTGTTCAAATGAACCTCAATTATCAGCATTGTTATCATCAGTTTATATGCTTCTAAGGAAAGATATTTCTCAAAATTTTCAATTAGTGAAATGCATGATTTAGAACAAATTGAAGTTTATGTATGTTTAGTAGTATTTTAAAATTATCTTATTGGGAATTAACCAAAGTTTTTTGAAGTTTCAACTAGTTTCAAGTTTCATGTAATAAATTTGTTTAAGAAAAAACTTGATTGATTTTCAGTAGTAATTGCACAAGAGCTCTGAAATTATTGAATTTTTCCCGAGTGACACTTTGACAGTTTTAATTTCACGAGCCGAAGGCGAGTGAAATTATGTCAAAGTGTCATGAGACCAAAAATTCTATATTAATTTCAGAGGTCGAGTGCAATTTGTTGCGATTATTTCATGAATAAAACTGTTCAAAACCAAAATTTTATTGTAATTTATTTATGTAAGTACCATTAAACACACAGTTTTTATAAATATTTGACGATTGAAAGTCATCACTTTTATAATTTTTAAAACATTAATTGTCATTAATGTCACTGAATGTATTTTTTCGTAGCAACGAAGGGCATCTGACGTAATATACTTAACGACGGGAGATTATTAAAAATTATCGATTTAACTCAGATTTCTGTAGCTTTCTATTGGTCAGAATCTCCTATGAATGAAATAATCAATAGAACACTATTATATTGATTTCGGCGAAACTGCTTATGACTAGAATTAAACCGGTAATAGATAACGTAGTAGATATTTTTACATCTACTATGAATTTAATGCACGAGTGATCTATCTGACAATATAGATAAAGTTCCCCTTAAACGATTATGATACTTGTCTCTTGACATTTATATCATTTCTTGTACTTCCAGAAAATTTATTACTCTGGAAAAATCATTAAGTTATCGCGTAAATAAACAACTCATTGTGTAACCAATTTGATGATCACTATCGAAAACATAAATAATAAAAATAGTAAAGTCAGTTTTGTAACAATATAAACGCTGAGTAAAGATGAAACAGCAGGGGTGACAAAACACGTCCTTGTCTAACCGCCCTCCGAATTTCTACTTCTACTTTCTACTTTGTTGACTGCTGACCTAAAAGTCCAGTAGTTGTCAAGTTAACCAATCTTGTACATTATGAAGCCATGATATGCTTCTTCTTCCCGGACCTCACACTAAACCTGACGAAAGTTTGTCAAACATAATAAGAGACAAATAATGGAAAATTTTGCGGGAATTCGACTTCGCTTAGGAAAACTCCGATGGAAAATCTGTACTTAACGCGTAATGGCGTTCAATGTTGGTTTAAACCTTCACGATTTGCCTGTTTCCATTTTATAACAACTTGTCACTCTGATTGGAGAATACAGTAAACGAATGGGATTAGAGATTAATATCAAAAAGACCAAATTCATGATCATCTCCAGAAACTTGGATGCACTTGAAAACTCCACCATAACACTGAATACCAAGTCCATTTAAAGAGTGAGCAAATTTAAATACCTGGGAATGTGGCTTTTTGAAGACTGGGCATCGGACAGGGAAGTAAAATGTCGCATTAAGCAAGCTCGACAAGCTTTCCTAAAATTCAGGAAGGTACTGATCTGTTCAGAGTTAGATCTTCAACTGAGACTAAGGTTTACTAAGTGCTACGTATGGTCGGTGTTGATATATGGCGTAGAGGGCTGGGCACTCAAAATGAGGGATATAAACAGATTAGAAGCCTTCGAAATGTGGCTTTATCGCCATATCCTAAAGATACTATGGACCAAACAAAAACGAAAACTTTTTGAAACTATCAAGAAAAGGAAAACGATATCTTGGTCACATCATGCGAAACGAAATTGAAAGAGGGTAAAATTGAAGGTAAGAGAGGAATAGCTGGAATATAATAAACCTGCATTTATGTGCTTTATAGATCTGACTAAGGCCTTCGATTGTGTAAGATTGGAAGATGTGCTAAGATTGCTAAAGGAGAAAAATCAACCCAACAAGATGATAAGGATAATTAAAGACCTTAATACGAAGAAAAAAACAGAATAAAAGTCGAGAATGAACTAACATCAGAAGTAGAAATCAACTCGGGAATCAGACAAGGGGATAGCTTGAGCACACTGCTTTTTAATTTAGTAATGGACAAAATCATAGAAAACATTAAAGGTACTGGAAAAGGATATAAGATGGCAGAAAAACAAATAAAAATCCTCTGTTATATGTCCTCACAATACAGTGGCGAAGAACTACAACATGAAAATATCAACAGCTAAGACAAAATCCCTGGTAGTGTCAAGGGAACTCATAAGATGCAAATTAATAATTAACATCGAACTAATTGAACAAGTATCCAGATTATAATATCTGGGAGTATGGTGTTATGGAGATGTTAAAGAGAGTGTCCGAAAGCAAGCAAATAAAGCCAATTACGTGTCAGGATATCTGAGGGATGTCATCTGGAGAAACAAAGATACGAGGCTGGAAGGGAAAGTACGCATATACAAATCATGTGTAAGACCTATCATGACGCACGCGATAGAAACAAGATGTGACACAGCAGAAACGAAGAGGATACTGAGAACATCAGAAATGAGAACGTTGAGGTCAATAACTGGGAAAACACTGAGAGACAGAATACCAAACGCCAGAATAAGAGACTTCTGTAACACACAAGATATAGTACGGTGGGGAAGACAGAGACGACGAGAGTGGAATCAGCATGTGACGAGAATGGACAGCGAGAGGATAGCCCGTATAGTATAGCCAGAGATTCGAAGCCAACAGGCAAGAGACCAATAAGAAGGCCCTTTAAAAGGTGGCGAGATAGCTGACAGTCAACATCACAGCTACGAATACAAGCTCAAAATCGGTTAAGAACAGGCCAAGAAGCCTAATATAAGAAGAAGAAGAAGAAAAACAGAGGAATAGAACGCAAGAAAATGTCCTGGCTCCGAAACATAAGGCAATGGACAGGGATTAACGACATACAATCTCTGACACATATTGCAAGAAACAGTGAGTTCATGGAAAATGTGATCGCTAACATCCATTAGTGGATTTGCAGTAGAAGAAGAAATCGAGCATAGAAGATTAATAAATAATCGTTCTTCACTATCTTATGACGTAGTCGATAACGTTGAATAATACGATTTAAACTCAATTTACCTACCTATAGGGTCAATGTTAAAAAAATTGAAATTAATATTCATCATTCAGACACAAATATTTCCCTTATTGTTTCAAATGAACTTTAGTGACACTTACTGGAATTAATAAATGAATAATAATAAAAAAATCCTGACCACCATAAAATCGAAGTGCACAATAGACTACGTTCATTTTGGTTGTTTGTTTTTTTGGAAAGAGTTGTGCATCTCACAATCGAAAATGAATGTAGTGCCTGATGATGTGGTGATCTCGGGGATCGGGGGTCTTTTCCCAAAGAGTACCAATATTGGGGAGTTCAAAGAGAGGCTCTTTTCGAATGAGAGTCTTTTGGAACAAAGATTCGAAGAAGGTAAGTTTGGAATAAAATTATCGTATGCATATAATCTACTATGATCTACTGATCAATACAACGATTCCAAGGATTTTTCAAATTTTTTATGCGAATAATATGATTCTGAAAGCTCTGCAAAAGTCTATTTCTTCAATTATCTCTTTATTCGAGCTGAATTTTTTATTTACGAGTCATCTCTTTAGATTTGGCAACACATAATAATCGGAGGGGGCCAAATCAGTAGAATAAGCCGGATGAGAAAGCAATTCGAATCCCAACTTATGAATTTTCTTTCTTTTGTGCATATGCGGCGGTTTCTCATTGAGTTCCTGCTTAAGTTTGTTCAATAGCGAACAATAATATCGGCTATGGATAGTTTTACTTTTTGCACGATAGTCAAATTTATCCTTTAAAATCTCTAAATCCCTAAATACAGTGGCCATGACTTTCCGACCAATTTTTGCTGTCTTCCGTCCACTGCCATGCGTCCATTTTGTTCTCTGGTGTATAGTAGTGGATCAATATTTCATCAAAGGTTACCAATCAACGCCAAAAGTCTGATGGAATGTGCATCATAAGGTTCAAACACTGCTGAGGTGTCACACGATCATGTTTTTGATCAATGGTCAGAACACGCGGCACCCATCGTCAGGATAATTTTTTCATATTTACACATTCTTATGGACTGTGCACCTTCACTTTATGATCAGATAGAGCCATTTAGTTGCCTTTCCTCACATTTTTTAGTGTAACTGCCTCAGTGGGCCGTCCACTATGTGGTTCATTCAATGTAGATATACGGTCATTACGAAATTCACGGAACCAAAATTTGACACTGAAGTTTGAAGGAGCATTAGTCCTATAATATTTATCCAGGTTTTCTTTAATGAAACTCTACCGGTACTACTGGATCTGTTTAATGAAGTATATAAAACCGGAAAAATCCCTCAGGAATGGTTGGTGTCCTCCTTTGTAACAATACCAAAAACAATATATGCCAAAGATTGTTCAGACTATAGGACAATATCAGTAATAAGCCATACCCTCAAAATATGTCTAAAGGTGATTCATGGAAGATTATACAGAAAGCTAGAATGTGATATGGATGATACCCAATTTGGGTTCCGCAAAGGACTTCGAACAAGAGAGGCATTGTTTGCGTTTAATGTTCTCTCTCAAAGATGCTTAGATATGAACCTGGATATTTATTTCTGTTTCATCGACTTCGAAAAAGCGTTCGACAGTGATGGAATCTCTATAAACGGAAGAATAGTAAATAACATAAGATTCGCTGATGACACCGTTATAATGGCAGACACCCTGGAATCGCTACAAGAATTGCTAAATAGAATTAAAGATTATTGTATTCGATACGGACTAAAAATAAACAAGAAAAAAACTAAATTCATGATTGTCTCAAAAACAGAACATGGAAATCAAAGGTTAATGAGCAAACCCAGATAGAAAAAGTTAAGACATACAAATATCTGGGAACCTGGGTTGATGACAAAAATAACCAAAGCAAAGGAATTAAAGTCCGAATTGAAACTGCAAGGCAAGCATTTATAAAAATGAAGACACTGCTTACAAACAAAGACCTTCAGTTGCCTCTCAGATTGAGGGCTCTAAGATGCTACATATTTTCTATATTGCTGTACGAAATGGATGCTTTGACATTGAAGAGACAACACATAAGAAGAATAGAAGCGTTCGAAACGTGGTGTTACAGAAGAATATTGAAAATTTAGTGAATTCAAAGGATTACCAATGTTGAAGTGCTACGACGTTTAAATAAGGAGTTAGAAATTATGAAAAGTATAAAAACTAGAGTTAGTTAAAAATAAGGAATTAGAAATTATAAAAACTATTAAAAGTAGAAAAAATTTGGGTTACATTACCAGAGGAGAAAAATATGAGTTGCTGAGAATTATTATGCAAGGAAGGATCCAAGGAAGAAGAAGCATAGGAAGAAGACGCATCTCTTGGCTGAGGAACCTTAGAGAATGGTTTAACTCTAGTTCATTACAAATATTCAGAGCAGCAGCCAACAAAGTGACCATATCCATTATGATATCCAACCTCCGATAGGAGAGGGAACTTTAAGAAGAAGAAGGTTTTCTTTCGTTTCCTTCGCCGGTTTATTTTTCAAATAATTAATGAGAGATCGAAAATCGTTTTTCTTCATAAAATTTGACATGTGAGTCTAAAAAGGTTATAATTTCTAGAAGTAAGGTTTTTCTGAGATTGCAGTGCCATAACCGGCAAATGACCGGTTAGGGCTTATCGGATTGGTAACTAAGACCATTAGATATGTAGTTTTTATTTAGATTGTATTGTACCCTCAGAAATCGGTGAAAAAAATTTACACCCAAAATAACAAAATTCAGTTTGTCAACACTGTGTGAATGTTGATAGTAACATATCCCCATTAAGATAAACAGAACTGTAATTTAGTCCAGACAAATTAATATTTTTTTGTGCCAACAAAAATGAGATTTTTCAACCAAATAATAATGTTTCAAATATGATGTGCAAAATAATTTTGAATTGGATTCCGCTAATTAGCTTGCTTTTTTTGTCATTAAAGTACAAACAATTGTATATTTATTCTTTATAATCATTATTGTCCAGTTCTCGTCTTATTTATTTTCACTGTACTAATATCCGTCGACTAATTTACAATGATTAATGCGATGTTAAAACATTTTATCGTTAGCGGCTTCTGGAGTGTCTGAGACAAATCTAATTTCATTGATAAAATGCGCAGTTCCACCGAATTCCACTTAAACAATACAATTTTTTCACCGTCTACATACCATTCTTCTTTTATTGAGTAATCTTCTCCAGACAATATTGATCAGTTTGTCTTTGGTTGTTTGTTTTTTTGGAAAAAGTTGTACACCTCACAATCGAAAATGAATATAGTACCTGATGATGTGGTGATCTCGGGGATCGGGGGTCTTTTCCCAAAGAGTACCAATATCGGGGAGTTCAAAGAGAGGCTCTTTTCGAATGAGAGTCTTTTGGAACAAAGATTTGAAGAAGGTAAGTTTAAAATAAAGAAACCGTAGACATTGTCTATATAGTTTCTATTTAGACTATACAATATCTTCTCGGTTCTTCTTCTTCGTCGTTCTTCTTTTATTGAGTGCTCCTTTCCGGCAATTTTAATTATTTTGTCTTTAATTTTGCCAATTATTTCTTTTTTTGCCAATTTTTTAAATTTATTTCTTCTTTTAACTGTATCATTTATATCTTCTGTTTGATATATAGCAATTACTTTTATACTCAGAATTCTGACCAGTGGCATTCCCATACTATTTGTTTACTACTCTTAGTTATTTTCAAAATCTTATGGTTTTTACTTTATTAATTGTTTGCAGGGATTACCATTAATACCCTAATGGACCTGTAGTTATATTCATCGTTACAAGTTCAACAAGTTTAACAGTTCAGCCCGTTTCTGCCTTTAAGCGAGCTCGCATACCGAAGCAATATCCTACATCGCATGTGGCATGCATTGCGAAAAGATACGCACTGAGTGTCACATCTGGTTTTCGGTGAATCTTCGTTGACTTTCGGTGGAATTTCGTTCACCGAAAACCAGAAGTGACACTCAGTGAGTATCTTTCCCCAATGTATGTTATGCGATGTAAGGATATTGCTTTGGTTTGCGAGCTCTTGCGACTTTCCTGCGACATTTATTGTATGGGCGATTCCACAAAGTCCACAAGCGACTTGTTTTGGGAAATTCTAATGTTTCTTAGACTTACTCGACTGTTATGTAAAGTCGGGTCCATAGATATTTCGCCCGTCGGCAAATTCAAACAGATAACATTTGTATTGTTATGAAATTCGAGTAAACCGATGTCCCTTTGTGATAAGGCACACGCCGGTATTTTTACAACCGGGGTACTTATTGTAAATCAATCAGTTTAACACTTGAAAATGTATACTTGGGCATTAGTACAGTTAAAATTGTTAGACGATTATATTTAGATGAAATATTAAGCAATAGAATTGAAACTTTTTTTTACTTTTAAGGACAAAAAAGCAAGTTCATTAGCGGAACGTGATTCAAAATTATTCTGCAGATTATATTTGAAGCAATATTTGATTAAAACATCTCATTTTTGGTGGTAAAAATATATTAAATACATATATTAATTTGTCTGGACTAAAGGTTGTAAAATATGGTCTGGAGTTATATTTTTGTTTGAATTGGCCGACGGGCGATAGATAGATGGTGTCAACTTTAACAAAAGCCAAATCTTCCTGTATTTAGCGCCTCGTGTCAACCAACAGGGTTATTTGCACTTTCGAAACAATTTCGAAATAATTCAATCAATGTCATTTCGAACCATTCACGAAGGTTCTGCGGCCAAGAAATTTCTTCTACGTCTCACGCTCCTTTGTCCAGCGATCTTTCCTTCCATTAACAGCCCTAGAAACTTATATCTTTACCTCTAGAGACGTCGCCAAAAAACTCACGTTTTCTTTTATTTATAGATCGTCATCATCTTGGTGCTACAGCCCTTAGAGAGCCTCGATCTTCTCAAGCTTTCTATGCCATTCTGTTCTGTCCCTTGCTTGCATTTTCCATTTGCCGACTCCGATATTTTCAACATCTTGTGTTACCCCGTCCATCCACCTCAACTTTGGTCTACCCCGTCTTTTCATTCCCACGGGTTCAGCTGTTAGAATCTTTTTTATCATGTTCGATTCAGGGGCCCGGGCTACATGTCCTGCCCACTGCAGGCGGTTTCGCTTAATTATAGTGATAATATCTTTTCCATCAAACGTATGCTTGTAAATATTCTGCAGTTCAAAGTTATATCTACGCCTCCATATTCCGTGCTCACAGTCTGCTCCGAATATCTTGCATAGCATTTTCTTTAAAAAATCGATAGAGCGGATTCATCTGTTTTAGTTATCGTCCATGCCTCTGATCCATATGTGAGAACGGGGACTATCAATGTTCTATACAGCCATATACAGACTGTAGTTTTTTGAGATAGACGTTTGTTAGATAAGTACTTCGATAGACAATGAAAACACCTGTTTGCAATTATTATTTGCCTTTTTATTTCCTCAGATGTGTTATTATTGGGGTTAACCGATGTCCCTAGATATATGAACTCTTTGACCGCTTCGAAGTTTTGGTCATTGATGATTAGATTTGCGTCAACATTTCCAGCTCTTGTGTTTGTGTTAGTCGCCATGAATTTGGTTTTATTTTGATTAATATGTAACCCCATTTGTTCTGCTGCTGCTAGTAGATCGGTTAGGATTTCCGCAGTTCTCGCCCTGGTTCTTGTTATAACGTCCACGTCGTCTGAATATGCTAGAATTTGGACTGATCTATTAAATATTGTTCCTCTGCTACCTAAATTAGATAGAACTTTTTCTAATGCTACATTAAAAAGCTGACAAGCCAGCACATCTCCCTGCCTTAAGCCCTATGTATTTCAAATGGGGTTGCCGAGACATTTTGAATTTTTACTGCTGATAGCATCTTCGCCATTGTCACTTTTATCAAACATATGAGTTTTTTTGAATTCTTCACTCATTTTGATCGTTCTTTTTTTATTTGCTATGTAATTTTTCTGTACATTACAAATATGCAATTTGCCTAGACATTTATTAATTAATAAACTGTCTAATTTGTTTAAACCATTTTTGAAAAAATAATTTTTTCCCAAAGATCCACGATTTTAATCATACTATCGTTATTAATCATAGAAAAAGTTAAGGTATACTTTAATAAATAAATTATCTTCAATAAATAATTATCTAATAAAAATCATTTATTTATTAAAATGTATTTTAACTTTTTCTATAATCATTAATGGTACTATTAAAAAAAATAGAGTTTTGTATAAAAATATTTTTTCAACAATTGTTTAATCAAATTAGACTGTTTATTAATTAATTAATTTATAAACAAATTGCATATTTGTAATGTACGTAGAAATTACATGCAAATTAAAAAAAGAAAAATCAAAATCCATTGAGTTGATCCAGGGATACAGAAAATTATATTCGTTTGAAATTTCTTTTTCGGTATTTTAACTCGGTGGATTTGTAGGTTCCACCTAGTAATCTTTTGAACTACATTTTTGAAAATCGTAGAGGGTGCTGTGAAGCTACAATGTTTGTGCAATTTTTTTAAGAAAAAATACAAATCTCAGTCTTTAAAATGGCATTAATGAGATTCCTTCATTATTATAATCAAATTAGCAGCGAATTAAAAAAAACATAGCGCTAACTTTGTCCCAAATGAACCCAGGCTAAATTTTATTTATTTGAAAATTCGTGTTAAAATACTATATTTTCGAATATGTATATAAAAAGATTGTTTCTACGGACAACATTTTTAGTTATTCTAAATGTTTATAACCTACAAAATTTCAAAAATTTGGCATTAGGATTTTTGACTATATTAATTATTTTTTTTATCTTTTTTTAATACATTTTTATACTATCACTCTTTTACTTTCATTTGGAATACCTGGAATTGCTGTATCTTCCTTATTTTCTGTCTTATCTTATTGAAAAATGAAGGTCTCTGGGATAAACAAATAGAATAACTCTTAAACTAATTAATGGATTGGTTTCAAATTTTAAAGGTTTGTTAAGTACGCCAATATCCAACTTCGGGTGAAGCACTAAAGTTCTAAAGTAGCTTTAGTAAAAGTTATTAACAAATAACGATTTTCACTTATTTTTCAGTTTGGGTAGCAACAAATTAACTTTTTAACTTTCAAAAATTGGCATTTTGAAGAGTTTTTAATGTTCTAAAAAACTAAATTTTGTAATTTTATGTCAACTATTTAGCTTTTGAATACGGTGCAAAAAATCGAAAAAAACGCGATTTTGCACTAAATTATTAATAATTAAAAACGGACGCGAACTCTAGGCATGAAACAAGTATGTTTTCTGCCTATAGGTCTACAATAACTAAACAAGTAGTCAGCTACCTGGATCTTTGAGTGTCCCGAGAAAATCCTTATTACCCTGGACTATAATCTTTTGTTTTATTATTTGTGCAAGTAACTTTCTTCTATCTATATATCTTCTATCTTATTATATTCACGTTATTTTCGTTTGTGGCTTTTGTTTTCCTTTGAGGTATTGCTTCTGAACCATTGTCCCACTGCTATAAATTTTTTCTCAAAACTGTTGCAATTACAAATTAATGTGCTTGAAACAATTCATAAAAGCTTCCCTTTTTGCAATTTCAGGTTCTTTTAAAAATGCCAGTGGACTTGTTGGATGTATCAATGCAGATATGTTTGACCACTCCTTTTTTGGTATTCATAGACAACAAAGTTTGTATGCTGATCCCATGCACCGTTTGGCGTTGGAAAGAGCCTTGGAAGCGTTAGCTGACGCAGGTAAGATATTGAAGGAAAAAAATATTGTCGCACATTTTTTTCCTATTGTGTTGCTCTTTAACAAGTTTCTCCACTCTCACAGCTACATATATACACCTTTGTAGAATAAAATAACACATTGTTATCTTTTAGGAATCCACCCTTCTGAGTTTAGGGGAAGAAGAATTGGTTGTTTTATGGGTTCTACTGTTGGAGAAGACGACCACTTGTTTATGGAATCTGTAGTCAGTGGATTTGGTATAACTGGCCATTCAAGGGCTATGTTGGCCAATCGTATTTCCTATTTTTTAAATCTTAGAGGTAGGATTTACTTAAATTCTATTACCGATATAAATATTTTTAAAAGGTCTGTTTAACGTGTTCTAATACAGAGTGTTCTAAGTATCATCCGTATTCAATTCATAATGTCTAGGAAATTAATGATGATGATCCAGATCGTTGAACGCAGTTTTGTGATGTAATGCAAGATTTATATACTTAATCAAAGTCCACGCTTCATTCTTCTAGGACATCCATGTCCCACTACATGAATTCTGCAAAAAAATGACAGAAAAAATGGATTTTTATTAGAAATTTTATTAAATTTCAACAAAAACGCTTTCAGGCCTTTTTGCAGCAGTATTTTGCAGGCAAAAACACTAATATATGTATCAAAGCAACAAAACACAGAACCACGTTGTACAAGAACACCTATTTCTAGAAAATATTTGAGGTTATATTTATAATGGAATTGCTAGATAACGTAAAGGAATGTTTAGTAATACCGTAATACAGTTAAATTTGATTAAAGTGAATTTCGGGGACAAGTAGATACCACTAGAACTTTTTTAAATTATTCCTCTGCAGGAAACATAGAGGTTTTGGTTATCGATGTTCATAAAACTCAAAAACTTGTCAGATACCTGTAAGTTCAAGTAATGAAGCTTAAAATAGTACAAAACCTCGAAATTTTTACAGAATGGATCGATTTGCTTGAAAATTTGAGAATACGTAGTGGATAGTCCAAGGATCAAAATCTATATGATGCCGAAAGGCGCTTTTACCAAGGGGGTGGTTGCCACCCCATCTCGTTGGTGGAAATTTTTTATTATATTTTGACCGCACAAGTTGGTAAAAACATTTATTCTAAGCAAAAAACGTATTATACATGTTTTTGATAAAATTAATAGTTTTCGATTTATTCGCTATCGAAAGTGTTAGTTTTATATCGAAAAAATCAATGTTTTTAATAAGTTTTCTGCTAATAACTCCAAAGTTTTCGTTTTATCCAAACAATTTTACTTAACAAAAATGTACCTTTCGAAAAAATAAACAAAACCATTTTTTTTAAATTTCCTTAAGACCAACAGTAATCGAGCTATACTTTATTATGTTAGCTCTTCTTCGTCAAATGCTAAATATTGTATTTTCAAAGTCAAAAGACCGAAAAACTATGCATTTTTCGAGGATAGCTTGTTCAAACTAATTTAAAGTATTTAAAAATATCTATCTTCAGAACTAAAAAAGTATCTAGCTCAAAAATTAAGTGACTTATAATGAAATGAATGTCAGTCCCTTTTTTTTCAGCGAAAAAGTGATCGGAAGCAAGTATCCAAGCAAGATCACCATGCTAAGTAAAATTAGTCATTGACCTTATTTTGTCTTCTTTATTTATGTATTATTAATAGGTTCTAGAAGCTTGACCGGCTTAGAGTGATTAGTTTTAAAAAATGGAGTTAAAAGCGAATAACGAATTTTTGTAGTTTGGGAAAAATGGCCTTTTCTTCAGAATAGAAAGATAAGCGTCAGAGATACGAAAAAATTTTCAAAAATGAAATTATAGCTTATTTAATTTCCAAGAACCTGGTTTGCAAAAATTTTTTCTACTGCAAAAATTGAGTGAGCTATTGACAATTAAAACTTGTAATAACATGCAAAAACCACCTTTACCAACCCTTTCAAAGTCACCTCTTTTCGCGTCTGAGGATTTTAAAGAGATTTAATATTTGTAGGTTTATAGATCCTGTACAATCCTACAAAATTCTTTTTTAAGAGACTTTCTAAGATAAAAAATAAAAAAAGTTACGGTTAAAAAATCAATATATTTTTTTGAAAAAAAAAGGAGAAATTCTATTGGAAGCATGATAATGTAAGTTAGCGGTGTTTTTAGTCAATGACCTTATTCATTCTTCTTTATTTATCTCTTAATAATAGATTCTAGAAGTTGGACTGGCTTAGAATGATTAGTTTAATAAAAAAACTGGTGTTAAAAGCGAATAAAAAATTGTTGTAGTTTGGTAAAAATGCCATTTTTTTCAGAATAGAAAGATTAGCATCAGAGGTACAAACAAATGTTTAAATATAAAATTGTAGGTTATTTAATTCCCAAGAATTTGGTTTGAATTCTACGGCAAAAATTGAGTGAATCGTAAGACTGTATATCGAAAAACATTGATTTTTTCGATACAAATCTAACACTTTCGATAGCGAATAAATCGAAATCTGTTAATTTTATCAAAAAAATGTATAGAACATTTTTTGCTTAGAATGAACGTTTTAATCAACTTTTGCGGTCAAAATATAATAAAAAATTTCCACCCCCGAGATGGGGTGGCAACCACCCCCATGGTAAAAGCGCCTTTCGGCATCATATAGATTTTGATCCTTGGACCATCCACTACTTATTCTCAAATTTTCAAGCAAATCTATCCATTCTGTAAAAATAGCGAGATGAAAAGCTTCGGTTCCTGGACTACTGGCCCGATTAAAATCCTATACAGGTTACTTTTTTAACTTACTTCTCTGGATTTACATTCACAGTGTAGTAAAAACAAATTATATTAGAATCTATAATTCAGTATTCTTTCTATTTTCCTTATATTTTTTGTTTACTTTAGGTCCAAGCGTGGCCTACGATTGTAACTGGATATCAGGTATGGAAGTCCTCCGTTTAGCATACTGTGCTATTAAATCAGGACAATGCGAAGCGGTTATTGTTGGAACGACAAATTTAGCATCACTTAGAGAGTTTCATGAACTGTACGAAGATCTAGGTCTTCTATCAAAAGACGGAAGTACTAAAGCTTTTGATGCAGATGGTAAGTATTACACACTTTTTTTACGTTTCAATTATAAATATAGGTAAAGAGAATTAATAGTTCCAGGAGTAAAACAAAGATTCAATGAAAACCATGTAGTAGAGTATTCGATATAAGGTCGACCTTCACCTATCTGTTTAATGGATAAAAATTATTGGATATGTAATTTAGCATTCTAACAATTACAAAAAACAAGGGTCTCCGATCTAATTTTGTTCTAACTATAATTTATTAATTAATATTTTTTTTTCTAAATTTAAAAATAAATTTTTTGACCCAGGCAGATATTATTTCAGATTTTTTGGATCATTCTAAACAAAAAAGGTCTTTTGTAATTTTGCTCCAAAGTTGATCGTTTTCGAGTTATAAACAATTTAAAACTGAAAAAACAACGAACGATGACAATAATTTTCAAGTCTCAAAAACACAAGTATAGACCAGGGCGCATCTGTAAAAATATTAGTACATTTGGACGTTGAGAGGTGACTCAAATTTTTTTGCAGAAGTTGCTTGAAAATAACTCAAATAATAATATTTGAGTTATCCTCCCTCTCAAAAAGGTCCGGAACATTGTTTAAATAATCAAAATGTCAAAAAATTAAGGGAAAATTCGATTTTTTCTTCGTTTTTTGATTATAACTTTAAAAGTATTCATTTCCGAGAAAAGTTGTACTAACATAAAAGTTGCGTAATTAAATTTCCTACAATATAGAATTGGTTATAAATTTAAAAAATAGTCACCCTTGTTTCAAAATAGCAATAATTTTGAAAAAAACATACAAAAACAAGTATTCGCATTTTACGTTTTTCAACCATTTATGCTACACTTAGGACCTTCATATTTCACTCTGAAAAACTTTATGATACAGTAAAAGAATGCTGTAAATTTCATTAAGATCGGTTCAATAGATTTTGCAAAATAAATTTTGCAATCCAGCTTTCGTAAAAAAAATTCATTTTTTCAAAATATTACAGGACTGAAAATAAAGCAGATAGTAAGTTGAAAATTTTTTTGCGTATAGAAGTGTACTGTACCTTTCATTTGCAATTTTGCAAAATTAAAATCGATTAACATCACGGCGTCAGGAGTTTTTTTAAATAAACATTAACTATTGGTGCTACGCGCAGGACAGCTGATAGTTTGCTCTGATTGGGCATTCCAATGACCTTTGATAATGATTGATACATTTTAACTTTTGTTACATTTCGATATAAATAAATAAATTTGTTTATTTCAAAATAAAAACACATACTCTATCCTTTGAAATGACACTTGTATTAGCAAAAACTTTCTTTGCTCATATATTTTAACTTAAATAATAAAAGTTCATTATTTTTAAACATATGCAATTGTTTAAACAACATTTCACAAACAATAATAAAACTAGTTTGATTTTTGTGGAATTAAAATATTAAAATACAACAAAATATAGAGTAAGAAAATAATATATTAGATAAAGATTGGAAGAAATTTTGGTGGAAATCAACTTGTGTGAATCGAACACCGCTGTCCTGCGCGTAGCACCAAAAATTATTGTTTATTTCAAAAATTTTCTGACGCCGTGGTAATTAATCGATTTTAATTTTGAAAATTGCACATAAAAGGTACAGTACACTTCTATAAGCAAAAAAAAATTTAACTTGTTATCTGCTTTATTTTCAGTCCTGTAATATTTTGAAAAAATGATTTTTTTTTGCGAAAGCTGGATTGCAAAATTTATTTTGCAAAATCTATTGAACCCATCTTAATCAAATTTACAGTATTGTTTTACTGTATCATAAAGTTTTTCTGAGTGCAATATGAAGGTCCTAAGTATAGCATAAATGGTTGAAAAACGTAAAATGCAGATACTTGTTTTTGTATGTTTTTTTCGCAATTATTGCTATTTTGCAACTAGGGTGACTATTTTTAAAATTTTTAACTAATTCTATATTGTAGGAAATTTAATTACGCAACTTTTATGTCAGTACAACTTTTCTCGTAAATGAATACTTTTAAAGTTATAATCAAAAAACGAAGAAAAAAATCGAATTTTTCCTTCAATTTTTGACATTTTGAATATTTAAACAATGTTCCGGACCTTTTTGAGAGGGAGGATAACTCAAATATTATTATTTGATTTATTTTCAAGCAATTTCTGCAAAAAAATTTGAGTCACCTCTCAACGTCCATCTCAAAACAGATGCGCCCTGGACTAGTAAAAAATATCATTTTTGTAATCATTAAGTATATAAATTCAAGTTCAAACCTTTTCCATCAGGTCTGGATAAGAATTTTTCCACCTACCTCTACCGAAAGTATACTTTTCCGGACCTGATTGTAGGGAGCAAAGTTGTACTTTTCCTCCCTAGGGAGACAAAGTACTTTTACTCCCTAGGGAGTAAAAGTAAAAGTGACGGCATGGTATTTCATTGATGAAATATAACTTATTGACGCCCTGTACAATATCTATTTTATATTACGTAAGTATCTATACATTTTAACGTTTATTTAAAAACACTCTGTATTTTGCAGAATGGTAAAAAACAGTAAATTGTTATTCTGATTTAACATTGTTTACATTAATAATTTGACTTATATTTGACAGTTGACAGTTATATTGTACCTACTTGTTAGTTTTAGTTCTAATAAATTTTGTTGGTTAGTTACATAAATAAATTAAGTAAAAATGAAAAAATGTCTTGTTATTTGAGGAAGGTGGAAAAACCATATATATAACATGGGAGTAAAGTGCCTTTTCCTCCCTTGAATGATTACTGCCCTCCGCTACGCGTCGGGCAGTAAACTTCATTCTCGGGAGGAAAAGTAGCACTTTCCTCCCTTGTTATACAAATAGCTATTAAACATGTTTTGTTCTAAAACATATTTTTTAATTGTTAATGAGGAAGGTTTCTTAGGGGAAGCCGGGCATTAATAAGTAAAGAACAATGTTTCAGAATGAAATAAGTCCAAAAGACTTATCAAGAACTGATAGAATAAGGTTTTAACTTGAATTTAGGTACTTCGTAATTTCAAAACGGGTATTTTTTACTTATGTTTTTGAGCCTTGAAAATCGTCATCTTTCATTCTTTTTTCAGCTTTAAATTGTTTATAACTAGAAAGCTATCAAGTTTACAGAAAAATTACAAAATACCTTTTTTGTTTAGAATGACCTAAAAAATCTGAAATAATATCTGTCCGGGTGAATTTTTTTTTAAATATATAACAAATTGCATTTTTTAATTTTATTAATTAATTATAGTTAGAACAAGATTAGTTCGGGCAACCCTTGTTTTTTGTAATTGTTAACATGTTAAATTACATATCCAATACACTAATTGACAAATATTGTCAAGAACTTTCTCAATATTTGGGTTTGGAACGAGAGAGGCATTGTTTGATATGAACGTACTTGCTCAAAGATCGTAATCTTATAAAGCAAAAACTGTGCATCATCTTGTTTCCTGTGTTGAAAAACACGAGTGTTCTTATTTTGTCTGCAATAGACTACTTTTTGTGGTTAGGATATTAGTTATTCAGATATTGTACATTATTTTTATACTCATTATTTAGGTATATTTATTGTTGATTAAATCATTAAAATTAAAATGCATGTCAACCTGCTCAGTATGCAAATTCATTTTTCAATAAACAAGAATGTGTGTGTACTTTGTACGCGCGTAAGAAGTTATACTTCTACTACATATTATGTGATTTTTAAGACAATACCAAAAATTTAAAAAAATAAAAGAATAAAACGCACACAAAACACATTGAAAAATGCCACAAAGAAAAAATGATTTCTGAACGATAATAATTGTTGGCAAAAATTTTAAATACGCATTTTCTGAAAAAAAAATTATATAACAAATATACTTACAATCATAACATGCATAAAAAAAAATAAAACTTACATCGGGAATTGAACCCGTGAATTTCGTGGCGCTTTGATTCGTAATCGAAGCGTAGACTCACTCGTCCAATCCCACATTATTTATCATGTGGAAAAATACGGTAACTGAACGTTTTACTGTTTGACAGTTGTTTTGAAAATTAAATTATGTAGTTTAAATTTTGTGGAAGAAAATATAAAAATATAACAAAACAGTAAGAAAACAATATATTAGATGAAGATTGGTAGAACTTTTGTTGGTAATCAAATTAAGTATGTAAATCAAAGCATTACATACCTACTAGATAAATAAATCAACGCCAAAAAATCATAATTTAAAAATAAAAATCGAACCTAATTTGGGATTTCTCTCTAAAATCCGCATTCTTCAGAAAATAAATGTATGTATTTCAACCTAATCCAAATGTATAATTACAATATGATTATAATGAAAACTACTTACCAAATTAGAATGAGTTTTCCTTGTCCAAAATAGTCCAAAAGTCCAAAAATATAGGTATATGAAAACTATTTAAAAAGGCAGTATAACTATTAACTAACTTTTGTTTGTTGTTTCTTTTCACACAAATTTTAAAACGCAACAACCATAAATAATCTAACTACAGCTGTGCCACAGCCGCCATATTGAATAATTTTTGACATGTCATTTGAACATCCAATCAGAACAAAGTTATAATTCGCATGCGCCCGGTTGCTAGGTTTTACCATATAAAAATTCACCCTCTATCGCCGGTAAAGAAGTATAACTTCAAAAAACATTTATAGTATTCCTCAACATTAATTTCTAGATTATATTTAATCCCAAAAGTAGGCTGTCATAATAACGTTAAACCCCGCCCCACAACATTTGCGATAACTCTCTTGATGCCTGTGTTGAAATAGATCGTTATCCCTTATTTACGTCTTGACACGGTATTAACGTTAGCCTTTGCGATATCTCTCTAATATAATAATAAGTAATAAATAAAGACTGTGTAATTTAGATCGGAAAGGAGCAATCCAGTTTGAAAAGTAGTAATTTTGTGTAAAGTGCTGAATTTGGTGGTCGTGTAAGCAGATTCCTGTTGAGACGAAATCGTGATCGAGTCGAGAAGTACAATATCCTCGTGTCCGAATAGATTCCAGTTTCTGTCTGGAACGAGTAGCCGGTTTGTATCAATTTTGCACAAGATATCGAGCTGAGAGAAAGAATCTTGTAATTGTAAAGATTGATATTGTTTGTATCGAGTCGGAGACTAAATAGAGGAGAGATTTCGAGCGAGTGCTGCTTTTTATTTGTGAAACAGTTTGGAAGAGAAATACCGTAGCAGTATCCGAGGAGCACGTGTGGGAGAACCGAGGACAACACAATCAATGAGAAGGAGTAAAGAAGATAAAAAAAGGTTAGTCAGATTATTTGTGAAAAGGAGAGAGTTGTTGTATATTACATCCAATTTTTTACAGCATAATTTTTTCATTCATTAATTCATAGAAGAGTCTATTTAAAAGGTAAATTAAATATTGTTTTTTTTAATAATAAGAACAATCTACCGAATCATTTAAATGAAAATTTGTTAAAAGAAAAAGGAGCTAGTAGAATTAAAGATTAATTTTATTAGATAAGAAAATTTTGACAAAAGAATAAAGTTTTAGCATACATTTTGAATCTTATATTTATGGTATAGTATAAAAATAAATAATATTTATAAAATTTATATGAATTTGAGTATATTTATTTCCTCCGCCAGGCACTGCCTGACGCCAATTTTAATAAAATAATGTTACGGGTATACCTAATCCCACTCGAATGAACAATAAAAGGAGCAAACCGGAGCATGATAATTCTTTTGACGAAGAGGAAGCATTTAAGAAAAGTAAGTCAACAATAATAATACCACCCCAAAAAGAAGACAAAGAAAAACAAGAAATGGATGAAATAAAGAAAATATTAGCAGAACTGAAGCAGGAGATTAAAACAGAAATAAATAACTTAAAAACAGAAATGAAGGAAGAAAATAAGGAGACCAGAAGTGATACAAAAGAACTAAAAGAAGAGATAAAACAAAATAATGAAGAAATAAATAGTCTAAAATTAGAAATCCAAAAAATGAAAAATGAATGGACTAAGGAAAGACAAGACTTGATAGAAGAAAATGAATTCATTAAAAAAGAAAATAAAAAGATAACAGAAGATACAAAAGAACTTCAACGAACAATAGAAATAATGGATAAAGACAAAAGGAAAAATAATTTAATTATTAGTGGGTTAGAAATAGATACTGACGATTCAGCAGCACTGAAAGAAAGAGCAGCAAATATGATTGGAAAGCATTTATGAGTAAATATTAACATTAAGAGAGCATGTAAGATTGGAATTAGAACATGCTTAATAAAACTAGGAAACGGAGAAGAAAAAACAGCCATTATACGAAATAGGAACAAACTAAAGAATGCTGAACCCAAGAATATATGGATAGTAGAGGACCTTAGAAAAAAAGAGAGAGAAAAAAATAAATCTCTAAGAGACAAAGCAAGGGAGATGAGAGATAAAGAAAAAACAGTGAAAATTGGGTACAACAAAATTACAGTGGATGGTAAGGAATGGAGATGGAACTACAATGAGGAAAAAGTAGTGGAGGTAGCGAGTCCAATAAACTAGCAGAGCGACAGAGAAGCGACGAAGTAGAGGCCAGACAAGGATCAGAAAACAAGGAAATTACAAATACACTGGACAATGAAAATAAAAGTATAGACTTGATTAGTGATAAGATTAGGTTTAGAAACTCAAATGTTAAACATAAAAATATAAATAGGATGGGTGGTGGAAATATTGGTAGTATAGGTAGGATAAGTAGTAGTAGTAGTAATAACAATCATGAAAAATCAAATACTAATTTTGTAAATGACGAATCAGAACAAATAGGAACAGGGACATGGAACGTGACCTCTCTAAATGGAAAGGAAATAGATAATATGTAGGTAGCTAAACTAAACCCAAATCCGACACCCTAAAGCAGAGGTTCCCAAACTATTTTTTCTCGTAGACCACTTTAAAAAATATACTGGTTTCGGTGGACTCCCTGCTGCTACATTTCATTTTTACCACACTTCCAATGAAAAACAGGGGGGGGGGGTAAAAATAAGACATTGAAGGTCTTTTTCGTCTTCTCTTTTCTCAAAATATCATTTCAAGCGATTTTACAGTGATTTGGAATCTATTTAAACAAATTTGCATTTTTCATCGTAAATAATCGATTAATAAAATAATGTTTTATTTGAAGGGTTGTCCAAAATGTGATTATTAGGCATTATAACAAGTTTTTTGTTTTAAAACAAGTTGTTGATCAAACTTTGGCGTAGAAAACGTTAAAAAAATACTGTTTTTTCCATTTTCCTCCATTCCCAAAATGCATGTTCTTCTATTTGGCTGAAAATATGCCCACAGATAGCCAAAACACAGGACTTTAATAGTTAAAAGAATTTGTATAGTTTTACAATACAAGAAAAGTTACATGCAATGAAGAGTCAAAATTATATAGTACAGTCGGGTTAGCATTTGATCTGGCATGCCGAGATACCCAAGCAAGATTCTATTTTTCTAATCTTAAGGGGGTCAATAGTAGTGTAAATTTAAAATCGCAAATAAAGAAGAACCGTTTTTTCTCAATATCTCCGCCATATTTACTTTTCTACAACAAGTGTAAAGACTGAGTTATGGGGGAAAGAGTGACAGTTACAGCTTAATTATTGAATTATCTCGTTTATTATTAGTTTTATAACAAAAATGTATCTACACAAAAATGGAGAGAATTAAATTTTATACAATTTTGATCTCTTTCATGTTTTTCCTAAAATCAATATTTCAGGTAGTACGTATGCGGTAAAAGCGCGAGCATAAGCCCTGATTGATTTTATAGCAGTGGTTTTTGTTCAATATCACCGCAATTCTCAACTTTTCGACAAAAATGGTATAGGAACTGAAATTAATCCAAATAAATTGTGTTTACAATAATTATTATAATTTTCTTAACGATTTTTTTCGTATGGTCGATATTTTCCGAATTAATTGTACCTACAGTAGATGCCCATATTTTTGACTCTGATATTATTCCACGTATTTTTTGAAGTTATACTTCTTTACGATCGAGAGTGAAATTTTTATAATGCCCGGCCCATGCGCACCCAGGCAGTATGTATTTCGTTGCTAATCTTTGAAGATATGTACCTATGTATCAGCGCTGTCAGCGCAAATAAGTCATATTTATTATATCATATAAAAGGATATATTAGTGTTCTTAGTAAATGTATTATTTATTATAATTTTTGTGTCTTTGGATTTGTCTTCCTCGGGAATAAGATATTTTATAATAATAATAAGTATATTTAAATTATTTTTGTATTAAATTTGTCAGTATGTATGAGAAATCTTGTAACCTGTCAAAGCAAAAGGAATATAGCTCAGTGGTAGAGCGTGTGACCGGAGATCAAGAGGTCCCGGGTTCAAATTCCGGACGATTCATATTTTTTTTTATATTTTTGGTATCATTTTAATAAAAAAATTTTAAAAGTGGTAGGTAAAGAAAGTTAGTTTAATATTTAAATAAAATACAAATAACCTGTTAAGTATATTAATTTCGTTGAAATCATAATATTAGAAGTATAACTTCTTATGTGCGTACAAAGTACACACACATTCTTTTTTTTTGTATTGTAAAACGATACAAATTCTTTTAACCACTTAAAGTCCTGTGTTTTGGGTATCTGTGGGCAAATTTTCAGTCAAATCGAAAGGCATAATGTGTTTTAGGAATGGAAGAAAATGTAAAAAACGGTATTTTAACGATTTCTACAATAAAATTTGATCAAAAACTTGTTTTTAATCAAAATAACTTGTTATGATGCATTATAATATCATTTTTGAGTCACTACTATTAAAATATTATTTTTCCATTGATATTTTACAACAAAAAAATACAAATTTGTTTAAATAAATACCAAATCGCTATAAAATTTTCATGGACCCCCACTTGCAACTTGTGAACCCCCATTTTTATTTCACGCCAATGTAGACCCCCGTTGAGTCACTCGTAAACCCCTGGGGGTCCACCTGGAGCACTTTGGGAATCACTGCCCTAAAGAGTATAAGGAAGGGGAGAAAGAAAAAAAGAATTTTCCCTGTTCTGTCCTGGATAAAGTAAGCAACGAGAAATACTATAAGCCACAAACTGAAGGTGATACATTAAAATCAATTAGCCCTGAGAATATTTTATTGGAAATTTTTTTATTAAATTTTGGTATTGTTTCCATGAGTAGCAATTAAAATAATTAATTAATTAATTGAATCAATAAAATGCTAATCAATCTCATAACAGCGAGAAAATACAGAGCATAATAGTATATATTGTGAAAATAATACCAAACTTAAGCAAGTTAATGAAATTGTTTAGTTTGGATATCAATTAAATTGTAACGCAGAGAGTCACGGCAAAATTAGATCTAGGATAGAGCAGGCCAGAGAAGCTTTTAGAAGTATGTCCAAGGTGATGTAGAGTAACAGAGACCTAAAATTGGCATTGAGATCCGCCTACTTCGCTGCTACGTGTTTTCGGTCTTACTTTATAGTGTCGAATCCTGGACTGTGAACAAAATCGATCTAAATCACCATGAGGCTTTCGAAATGTGCTGCTATAGAAGTATTTTAAAAGTTTCTTGGGTGGAGAAGATTCGAAACTCGATACTAGAACGTCTCAGCAAGACTACTGAGATTATAAAAAGCATCAAGAAAAGAAGGCTGGAGTATTTCGGACATGTAATGAGAGGTCCCAAATATAGGTTGCTACAAAATGTTATGCAAGGATGAATAGCAGGCAAACGCAGTCCAAGACGAAGAAGAAACTCATGGTTGAAGAACTTGCGAGATTGGTATGGTGTTGATACAAGCATGCTATTTAGGGTGGCAGTGAATAAAATTCAGATAGCTATGATGGTAACCAACGTTCTGAAAGGACATGGCACATGAAGAAGAAGAGACCGGTCTTTCGTGGTAGAATAAATTATTGATTGTAAGTCTTTTCATTTATTTCTTCTTCTCTTCTTCCTTCTTGTATGTAGGCTTTAAAGCCTGTTGTTTCTTAAATATTAGCCTCCTAAATTGTTTAAGTTATCGCACTATATTTTTCTTGGTTTGCCAATACATCTTTGTCCATTCCGTGAATTATCTCGTGCTATTCGTACTATCCTATCCTCTGCCATTCTACTAATGTGTTCGTTCCACTCCTGTTTCCGTTTTGTCACCCATCCATTTATGTCTTCTACATTGCATACAAGTTTCTTCGTATGTTTTCGCTTCTCTCCCTATCCAACAGACTCCTCCCTGATATTCGTCGGAGTATTTTCATCTCTGTTGTTTCTAGTAGTCGTCTCGTTTTAGATGTGTCAGGCCTTGTCTCCGCCGTGTATGTCAATATAGGTCTAATTGCTGCCCCATATATTCTTGCTTTTGTGTCTTGTCTTAGGTGTTTTTTCTTCCAGATTGTGTCATTAAGAGATCCCGCCGCTTTACTTGCTTTTAAGCTTTGTTGTCGTACTTCCTCTTCAACATCTCCGTAACTGGTTATATCTATTCCCAGATATCTAAACCTTGCTTCCTGCTTTCTTATTTTCCCATCAATTTCGATTTTACATCGTAGTGGGTATTTAGACGTTGTCATACATTTGGTTTTTTCTGCTGATATTATCATATTGTATTTCTTGGCTGTTGTATTGGAGATGTGTGTTAATCTTTGGAGATCGTCTTCTGTCTCGGCGATTATTGCGGCGTCGTCTGCATAACATAATATTTGGATTTCTTTGTTTCCCATTCTGTAACCATGACTTTTACATACTGCTTCTATTATTTCGTCCATTATTATATTAAAGAGCAGTGGGCTTAATGAGTCACCTTGTCTGACTCCGCTTTGTACTGGTATAAGCTGCGTAAGTTTTCCATTTATCTTTGCCTGTATTCGATTATGAAAATAGATGTTTTCGATGGTTTGTATAATTTTGATTGGTATGTTTCTTCTATACAGTAAATGTAAGACGTCTTCGACTTGGATGCGATCGAAAGCCTTTGTCAGGTCTATAAAACATAGATATGCTGGTCTATTGTACTCAATGGCCTTTTCTGTGATTTGCCTCAGTACAAATACGGCGTCTACGCAGGATCTTCCGGATTTGAATCCTTGTTGTTCATCTGATAAAGTTGTTAGTTTATTGATTTTGTTGGTTAGGACTTTTGTGGTTAGCTTAAGTGCGGTGTTCAGTAGATTTATACCTCTATAATTGTTGGAGTCTTCTTTGTCTCCTTTCTTGAACATTGGTCTCATTATGCTGTTTCTCCATGTGTCTGGTATCTTGCAGTGCAATATTAGTTTTTGTATAAGTTTTGTCATATCTAGGGTTATACTTTCTCCTCCGTATTTTAGAAGCTCGTTGGTTATTCCGTCTGGTCCTGATGACTTCCTGTTTTTGAGTGAATTTATGGCTATCTCTCCTTCCTGAAAACTGATTTCTATTTCGTGTCTTAATTTAGGTAGGTTATTGTTTTGATTATTATTTTCCTTTCCTTTAAACAGTTCCGTCAAGTATGTTTCCCATTCGTTTGCTGGTATGTTATTGTATTCCTTCAATTCTGCCATTTCTTTCCGTTGGTTTCTTATGAATCTCCATATTTGTTTTTGTGTTCCATAGAAGTCGCTTTCCATCCTTTTTGTAAACTGTTCCCAGTGTTCATTTTTTGTTCTTCTTACCAATTGCTGTGTTTCATTTCGTATTCTTCTATAGGTGTCTCTGGATTCTGGAGTGTTTGATGTTTTATACTTCATGTAGGCCTCTCGCTTCTCTTTACATTTTTTTAATTTCTTTTCTGAACCATGGTGCATTGTTGTTGTTTCTTTTGTTCAGTATGACTTTGCGTTTTCCTAGAGCTTCTGTTGCTGCCTCTTCAATATTGTTTTTAATTTTCTCCCAGCTCGCGTTTATATCTTCGATGTCGTCTATTTGTTTCAGCTGTATCTTCTGTGCTAGCCTCCTTTGGTACATTTCTACATTGAATTTTTCCTCGGTGATTTCCTGTATAAGATGTTTTGGTGTTATTTTCATTCTTATTTTTGCTAGGACTAGTTTGTGTACACTCCCTGCGCCTGCTGAGTTTAAAGTTCGAATATCTAGAATCTGCTTTGGGTGGATTTTTCTATTAATGACTATTAAGTTAATCACAGATTTGTGCCCCTGGAGTTTTCAAAATGTATATTTATACTGAAGCTTATGGTCGAAAAATGCATTTATTTCTCTTTACCTAAATTGAAATAGACTCACATATATGTAATATACATAGTCAACATTTTTGTAAAATAATAAACATTACACATTTCTTGTAGCTGATGGATATGCGCGTAGTGAAGGAGTTGTGTTACTAGTTATTCAAAAATCTTCTGAATGCAGAAAACAATACGCCAGTATTGAACACATAGCTACACGGTTTGATGGAACAACAGCAGACCGGTTTATGGCCGTCGATGAAAATAATATGGTTGAGTTTTTGGAGGATTTCTACGAGAAATGTAGGATTAAGCCAAATGATATCGAGTATCTAGAAACTTATGGATGCGGAGTAAAGGTAAGAAATCTAAATAGAAAAGTATCAGTATTTCTGTATGAAATATTTTGTTTTATCAATAACATTCTATTCCAATTTCATCGAACGCTACACGCAGGTATTAAAAATTGTCCACCCTTTAAGAACTATAGCTTTTACCTCTTACAGATGTCACACTAAATTCTTCTTTTTAGTTTTTCTTCTGCCCCTCCCATGATCATATATTTCTGTGCCTCTTCAAAAATTATCTTCACAACTCGTCTTAATTCTTTCGCGGTTCTAGCTAGGATTGTTAGATCATCAGCAAATGCCATGTACTGGTGCTCATTTTTCACGATTGTTTCTTTTACCACCATGCTGCATTTTCTGATTATAATTTCTCACACTAAGTTGAATAATGTAGTGGATAAACGATCTCCCTGTCTCAAGCCTTTTGCAACCGTAAATTGATCTGAAATACCCGTAGCCAATAGAGTTTTAGTGTCATTTTTACTAGCTTGATCAATTTTTTTGGTACACCTACCTACCCAAGTGTTCCATTGCTCGGTGGCAGACCTTTTACGTTATCCTTAAATTAAGTGTATTGAATTGATCAGAATTAAAGCTCTTACTTTTTCTTTGTCTTTTATAACAATTTAACAAATAATCTTTAAAAAATCTGAAACACTTTTTTTATTTACAGGAAACCGACAAACGAGAACTTAATGGCTTAGCAAGAGTATACTGCAAGGACAGACCAAAACCTCTTTTAGTCGGTTCTGTCAAAACTATCACAGGACACGCTGAAGCCTCATCTTCTCTATTTTCAATAGTAAACGCTCTTGTAGCTCTAGACAGCGACTGCATTCCAGCCACGCTTCATTACAGCAAACCCAACCCAGATATTAAGGCACTGGTTGATGGAAAGTTCCAAGTCAATACTGAAAACAAAAAGTGGAAACCAACTTATGTAGCTGTCAACGGGTTGGGAATAAGCTCATATTTTGGACACGCTGTCTTTAAGGCTAATCCAAAAGAGAAGATTCTTAAGAAACCTGCTTTCCCTGTTTTACTGAATGCCTCAACCAGAACTGAAGAAGGAATTGACAAAATTATTGAGACGGTAAGACAACTAGAGACTCAATTATGGACTAGATATCACTCTTTTTTAATCTTGTGTGGATATATTAGTTTAGTATTCCCTGATAGTGAAATTTCAGTACAATACTTCTGTGTGAATTTTCATGTTTCGTCGGTCTGAGATTAATAATCAAAACGGCAACAGGTGTATGTTTTCAAAAACACTGATAGTGTGTAAAAACTTTATTAAAAATCAGCTAAGTACTTTCAGCATATCAGAGCTTTCGTCTTATAGGTATAAATACCTCAAAAAAGAGTAATTGTTGACCAACACATTACAAAATTTAAAATTGTCTCAGAGCTAACATTGCCGGTTTAACCTAACTTCGGGCCCTGGGCACTAGAGATTTAGGGGCCCCCTTCATTGCTATTCGTTGTCAAGTTTTTTAACAAAAAGACGCATGCATTAACCTGCATCAACTGTAAACGTTTATTGTAAAACCCATACATTTTTAAAAATTAAAAAAAAAATATTTTTAAAACAAACGAGAAAAATAGCAAACGTAAAACATATTCCAAAAAATAAATTTAAAAATATAAAACAAAAACAGAAAGTTCTACAGAACAACACATGACAAACAACAAAACATATTCTAAAAAATATATAAGACAAAAATTATCTCACTTTTTGTTTGGACTAGGCGTTAGCAAACTGCCATATTAATACTATCAAAATTAAGTTGCTCCACTTCTTCATTTTTTATAATACGATAGTGATAGTGCGTCTAGGTTTTCTTGACCCTTTTACCTTCAATATATGTATCTTTATGCTTTTTAATGCCAAAAACGACCGCTCGCCTGACGCATTAGAAATTGGTATCATCAAATAAACTTGCAGTAAAGTTAAAAGTTGGCAAAAGTTGCCAACCAAATGACACCAAATTTTCAAATGTTTATTCAAATTTTGGCATAACGTTATAAAATGAATAATTTCGTTATGCAAGTTCTCTTTGGTTTCATCAATATCTTTTTTAAATTCCTCGCATAAAATATTAATTCACTTTTTGACTTCTTTATTTAGCGTAAAAAAACATCTAACAGCTTATGTAACATCATTGTAGCATTATATTCTCTTTAAAAGATCTTGAGAAATATTGTGGCATATAACATTAAATACATAGGTACTTCAATTCTGAATATCTCTTGTCCCTTTAAAATTGTTTTACTTTCAACTGCTTCATCGAAAAATGTTCTTTTCTTTGTTTTTTGAAGGCCAATTCTATAGAATATGTTTGAGATTATTGCCTTCAAAAAAAAATATTTTTGGCTTCCAGTTCAATTTTGCTTAATTTATTTCTTAAGTCTCCAACAAAGCTCAAATGTCAATAATTCTACTCCAATTGACACGTTCGTCCACAGTTTCTAACGTTTTGCTTGTTGCATTCACTCGTTTTAAAATCCTTGCCCAAATCAGTGTCAATAGAGTATTTAAGTTAACCTGTCTCAAAGGTATCCATTTTATTATGCAGTGCTTTGGCTTCACTTCTAACTGCTGATTTTTTGTCTCTATTATTGCTTAACTGGAAAAATTTGTTTGATGGATCCGTAGTTTTTAAGTAAAGCATTTACAGCGTTAAAAGTTTCTACATGTTTTGATTTCATCGCTTCCAGGAATTAATTGCAAGTTTGGTCAGACAGATAGTTAACTGAACCTTTTTCTTTATTCGCTTCCGCTGTAAATGCCGAGCTAAGAAGTTGTCAAAAGCAAAGTATATAAGACAACTAAGTAATTTCCCTTATGACGACTCGTTAAATTCTCATGGGATCAACGAAAAGCTAGTCCTTGAGAAGCAAGTAATTTAATGGTCACAACAACTCTTGTTAGGACCTTTACTCAATAGTCAGCTTCGCCTTCTACTTGCTCTTTTAAGCCAGCGTCTATAACTCCAATTTAACTGATAACCCATCTAACTCCAACTGATGATCTTGTTATTAATGTAACCATAGAGCTTCATACATTTTTTTACAATTTTCTAAGGAATCGCTCTTTGGTTTAAAAGTTGTCATAGTTCTTATTTTTATCAGTCTTAAAATCAGACCATATCGAAATCGCAGGTATTTCGTAGTCTTTTTCTCTATTTAAAAAAATATGGTCCTCGAATATTTAGCGGACTTTAATTTGTTATTAATAAAAGGAAGGGTCCCTACGGGCCCCTCTCGGGCCCCGGCCCTTGGGCGCCCGCCCCAAGCGTCCAATGGATAAAACGGCACTGAGGTCTAAGCCTCTGGTCATGGGTAAAAAACCCTTAAATTATATAAAATATCACATTAATGCGAGTACTACACAATGGCTACCATTTTACATTGAACAGCTGTTACTGTTAGTAAAAACAGTAACATTGAACAGCTGTTACTAACAGTAACAGCTGTTCAATGTAAAATGGTAGCCATTGTGTAGTACTCACATCAATGTGATATTTTATATATTTTAATGGTTTTTTACCCATGACTAGAGGCTTAGCCCCGAGTCAATTTTAAATTTTGTAATGTGTTGGTCAACAATTACCCTTCTTTTGAGGTATTTATACCTATAAGACGAAAGCTCTGATGATGGCATTTTGATATGCTGAAAGTACTTAGCTGATGTTTAATAAAGTTTTTACACACTATCAGTTTTTTTGAAAACATACACCTGTTGCCGTTTTGATTTATATAGAAGTGTGTACAAATCATACAGTCTTTTTCTATTTATTGAGATTTAGAACACATTTCAATATTATTCAAAGGTTCTGGCATAGTGCCATCTTTAACGAACATTTTATTCTTACTTTATAATTTAAGCGATATATACTGTACACTATTCATCTTGTAAGGTACCAAAAGATTATTGTTTTATCTTGTTAAACATCCGTTTATTTTATTAGATTAATATAAAACATTCAATACATAACTTTAATTTCTCTAAAAACTTCTCAAGAAAAAAATTTTGGCCGTGCTAATGACATTTCTATTAGCTCAGGTAAAGTTCTGCCCTTTTACGTTTTGTATGTACCTTTGTCTATTTAAATATTTTTCTATAAAAGGTAGAGGTATAGAGGTATAGAGGTATTCTCTTCTATAGTTCGGTGGACCAATATTTTGGAGGAGCCAAGGTCAATATTTTGTTTATGACATTTTATTTTTTGTTAAGTTTAAACCAATTATTATGCTATAAGAAAAGTGTATTAAATGTCATCCATCATATTTTAGTTGAAGAAGAAACAAAAGGATCCAGAATTTTATAATTTGGTACACCAGTTCTTCTCCAAGGCAATCCAAGGTCATCTTTACCGTGGATATTTACTAATAGATGGAGAAGAAACTAAATCTGAGACAGTGGTCAGTATAATTCAAATCTAGATATATTAATTAGAGGCAAGATCGATAAGTTATCACTTCTTCTTCTTTAAGTGCCCATCTCCGCGGCGGAGGTCGGCAATCATCATAGCTATTCGTATTTTAGAGAGCGTTATCACTAGAGAGCGGAATATATGCAAAGTGCATATAGATGCATATATTGCATATTTTCAGACAACAAACACAACATTGCATATTTAAGCTAAACACGATTTATTTTGCATATTTTAAAAATAAATTATATAAAAGTTTAAAATTTTCCTCTCTTAGTTGGAATTTTATAACTTCGATATGAACGAGCTCGTTATTTATCTATCTATCGTTCATTATTATCTATCTGGACTTTCCCATTACTACCTGAATTTAACAATTATGGGTGTTCCCAGAAAAATATTATTTTATTAGCGTAGCAAGTCGTAGGTACCTACCTGCTTTTAAGGGTCTAATAATTATTTTGTCAGTTTCCGGCCAACATTTGTTTAAAGTAAACGTTGTATCGTATTTAGTGTTTTTGAAGTGATTGGTATATATTAAATTTAAATATGTCTACCATTCAAAAAGTGCTTGGATAAAGTGTTTTCCCGAGTTAAAGCTAAGTGGAGACAAAGTATTTTGCAAGGCTTGTTCCAAAATCGTAAGTTACATTCAATTTCACATTTCATTTTTTAAATGAGGAACTGACAAACAAAAGCATCATGTCCCACACAAGAAATTTTTCTGAAAAGAGTGTTTTTATTCGACAAATTCGCTTTTACTTCTATAAAGACGGACATAGAGAGAAGCATCAAAATACAAAACTCCATCAAATTGTAGACAATTCCGCTTTTGTTCTTCAGCTTAAGTAACGTACTTTGTTCTTTAAGTAACGTACAAATTGCTAAAGAACTTATGTTCATAAAAGTTAATTTTAGTTTTTTACCAGATCTAATAAAGTCATTAGAACAAAGGAATTTACAATTAAGTGATTCGGTTAATCTTGTTAACACTTTTTCTGCTCATTGTCAAAAAATTCCCGGAAATACAGGTATTACAATTAGAAATAAATTAAAAAATGTTTTAGAAAAAAATGAGGGCTTCGATTGTTTGAGGAAGGTTGTACGTATTTTTGAAGGCAACTTTTCTGAAGATCTTACGACTTAATATATTGTTTTATTTTTGAGTATTTTTAATATGCATTTGCATATTTAGACAAATTTAGAAAAAATACCTGCATATTTGTAGTAGAAGTAATGCATATATATGCGCATATTTTGGTAATGTTGTGTTGCATATATTCCGCTCTCTAGTTATCACAAATATTTTTCGTAAGAGTATTTTTTCGTGGAAATGGTTCCAATTAAAAAAAATAGTAAATAATGTTAAAATTATACAAGAAAATAGCTTCAGAACATTATTGATAAAATTATTATTATAAAATAATATAGGTAGTCCTATTATTATATATTTTTTTTCGATTAATATTTTACGAAATCGGAATAATAATCGGAAAGGCTAATAAGGCTATTAATTATTTACTAAGGCTAAGGGAATTAATTATTTTACAGAACTATATGGGCAACAAAAGACAGGTCTGGTTTGTCTACTCCGGTATGGGAAGCCAATGGAACCAAATGCTGGGCGATCTAATGCAAATTCCACTTTTCGCTAAATCCATTAAAAAATCATGCGACATATTGGCCAAGAAAGGAGTTGATCTAATGAATATACTATCTAACAGCGAAAAAACTATTTTCGATAATATTCTCCATTGCTTCGTAGGAATTGCGTCAATGCAGGTAAAGAAATATTTTTTATATGTTGTTTTAATATTTATTATAAGAATTTTGGAAATGGTCGCAATATCTTCTACAATTAAATTTAATTACATTACATTAGGCTTACCTTTTTTCTTTTGTACGCGTCCCATATAAAAAAATAAGTTGGTATTATATTTTCATAATGAGATCCCCTAAAAATATTTTTGTACGTCACTGAACCCTTCTATAATACACACTGTTGAGTTATAAATTAGATATACGAGTACACAATATACATGACAATACTGCTTTTCCGCTTCTCACACTTGAATCAACTCATTCTCATGCAACTCATTCTCATAAGCAATGTTGCCGATTTTAGCCCTTCCTTCACTGGGGTGTTTCTAATCGAACACTAAACGGACTGTATATCTATTAAAAGTTTAAACGAAATTTTTTCTATTTTTTTTTTAATAAAGAAGATCTACAACTCTGTCGTTTCCGACATTTTTTAATATTCGCCCTGTATCTCGCTAATGTAGGCAGCTATTGATGATTTGATTGGACAATCGTTACTTTAACGAAAAAAGAACTCATGACATCTTAACTACCTTTCTCTATCTCCTCTAGTTTTCGGCATGCTCTGCAAAACATACCAATTTGGGACACCCTGTACAGTGCCATAATCACTATTTTTACTATAGACACCTCTTTCATCACCTGGTTTTTATTCTGTTCTAATCTATTAAATCTATTTTATTGATAAACCACACTTATTGTTTATTAATACTTTCAACTAAATTACAAATGATTTATCTGATCTTATAATACTTATTTGTATACCTTATAGTCCATGAATCGAAGCTTTTCACCTCGAAATGTTTACAGAATTGATCGATTTGCTTGAAAATTTTAGAATAAGTAGTGGATAGTCCAAGGATCAAAATCTATATGATGCTTTTTTACCAAACTTTCTAAGATAAAAAATAAAAAAGTTACGGTTAAAAAATCAATATATTTTTTTGAAAAAAAAAAGTAGAAATCCGATTGGAAGCATAATAATGTAAGTTAGCGGTGTTTTTAGTCATTGGCCTTATTCATTCTTCTTTATTGATGTATTATTAATAGATTCTAGAAGTTTGACTGGCTTAGAATGATTAGTTTTAAAAAAACTGGAGTTAAAAGCGAATAACGAATTTTTGTAGTTTGCTAAAAAATACCATATTCTTCAGAATAGAAAGATTAGCATCAGAGATACGAAAAAATGTTTAAATATGAAATTGTAGGTTTTTTAATTCTCAAGAACTTGGTTTGAAAAATTTTTTTCTACGGCAAAAATAGAGTGAATCGTAAATGAGTATTATCGAAAAACATTGATTTTTTCGATATAAAACATAACACTTTCGATAGCGAATAAATCGAAAACTATTAATTTTATCGAAAAAATGTATAAAACATTTTTTTCTTAAAATTAACGTTTTTATCAACCCGAGATGTTGTGGCGACCACCCCCTTGGTAAAAGCGCCTTTCAGCATCATATAGATTTTGATCCTTGGAGTATCCACTACTTATTCTAAAATTTTCAAGCAAATCGATTCATTCTGTAAAAATTACGAGGTAAATAGCTTCGGTTCCTGGATTACTTATAATACTTATTTGTATACCTTAATAAAATCTTGCAGATTGCCTTAACCGATGTTTTAAAAGCTCTTGGTATCGAACCAGATGGAATTATTGGACATTCTGTAGGAGAACTGGGTTGCGCCTATGCCGATGGCTGTATGACCCACGAACAGATGATTCTATCCTCTTACTCAAGAGGAAGGGCTTCTATAGAAGCCACTTTAATTCCAGGAATGATGGCAGCTGTGGGTAGGTCCTAGTTTATTCATTTTTAGTAAGAATGGATGAGACTCGTGTAGTTAAAACAGCAAAAGATAAATCACCAATCGGTAGAAGAAGTAGGTATTGGATGACTGCGCAAAAGATGGAGTGACAACTTTGCACAGAGGTATCAATCCGCCAATAATTGCTTATAAAGAGGAAGCAGAATTACTTATAAATAGGAAAAAGAAGATAACTAAAAAGAAAAAACAAAAAATTTAAAATTTGAAATTTTTGTATTATAGCCACTTTACACCATGCAAGTAATTGCGCTATTAATTGCACAATTTCTTGCACAATAATTTGTGCAATTAGTTGCAACTACCTTTTTGCAATAAAGTAGGTGATTACACGGTGCAAATAATTGCATAAACTGACATGAAATAGACTAGAGAAGAAACTCTCAAAAGTCACATACTCGTATAACAAGTTCTCAAAAGCATTTTTATCCACCCTTACGTAATTTAAATATATAGACGGTTCATTAAACTCCTCTAAAAGGTTTAAAGTGTTGGATCGATAGCAGCCTAAATCCTGATCTAGAAATATGATCGAGAATAGAACAGGCAAGAAAATCTTTCGAAAAAATCAAAAAACTGCTTTGTGATTCTCGAACAAAACTCGAAATTCGACTACGTTTATCCAAATGCTACGTCTGGTCGACTCTTCTCTATGCAGTTGAGACATGGACCCTTAAAAAATCAACCGTAAAAAAATTGGAGGCCTTTGAAATGTGGATCTACCGGAGAATACTCAAAATTTCATGGACATCGCATACCTCAAACGAAGAAGTGCTGCATAGAATAGGCAAGGCAAGAGAACTTTTCAACACAGTGAAAGTTAGAAAAACATCATACCTAGGCCACATACTGAGAAATAATAAGTACCAATATGCTCAACTTATAGCGAAAGGAAAGATCGAGGGAAAGAGAGTACTAGGAAGGAAAAGACTATCGTGGCTCAGAAACACCCGATAATGGACAGGGCTAAATTTTGAATAGCTAATAAGAACAGCTGAAGACAGAGACTACTGGAATATACAGAAAACGAAGACCAACTATTATAGTTAATCAGGATAACCAGGTAGTGCTAGGTGAAAAAGAGAAAATTCATATATGGGAAAACTATATTCAGGAGCTCTTTCATGACGAAAGACCCATGAGTGAAGTGTATACAGACGACCAGCTGACTGGCCCTTCAATTACTAAAGAGGAAATAGAAAAGGCAATATTATATTCAAAAAACAATAAGGCACCTGGACCTGATGAAATCCCTTCAGAAATACTCAAACTACTAGATGAAAGGGGAATTTCAGCACTACATAAAATATTTAATTTTATTTATGAAACTGGTTGCTATCCTCAGCAGTGGTTGCTCTCTACATTTATTCCCCTACCCAAAAAAGTCAATGCAAAAAGATGTGAGGATCACAGACTCATTAGCCTGATGAGTCACACTTTAAAAATATTCTTAAAAATACTACATCAAAGATTATACAAAAAATGTGAATGGGACATCAGTGATTCTCAGTTTGGGTTTAGGCAAGGTTTGGGAACAAGAGAAGCAATAGTAGCAACACAGGTGTTGGTCCAAAATTGTTACGATCAGAGGAAGGACGTATTCCTGTGCTTTCTAGACTACGAGAAAGCGTTTGATCGTGTCCAACATCACAAGTTAATGCAGATCCTCAAGAAGCTTGATATAGACCAAAAAGACATAAGATGCATTGAAAACTTGTACTGGTATCAGGCAGCACAATTAAAAATAGACAATTCTATATCCAAATCCATACATATAAGAAGGGGTGTTCGGCAGGGATGTGTGCTTTCCCCTCTTTTATTTAACATTTATTCGGAAGCCATATTTCAAGAGTCTTTGGAAGATGCAGAGATGGGAATCAAAGTGAATGGAGTATTAATCAACAACATACGATATGCTGATGATGCTGTCTTAATTTGCGACAACATAGCAGATCTTCAACAACTTGTCACTATAATCGGAGAATACAGTAAGCGAATGGGATTAGAGATTAATACCAAAAAGACCAAATTCATGATCATCTCCAGAAACTTGGATGCATTTGAAAACTCCACCATAACACTGAATACTAAGTCCATTGAGAGAGTGAGCAAATTCAAATACCTAGGAACGTGGCTTTTTGAAGACTGGGCATCGGACAGGGAAGTAAAATGTCGCATTGAGCAAGCTCGACAAGCTTTCGTAAAATTCAGGAAGGTACTGAGCTGCTCAGAGTTCGACCTTACACTGAGACTAAGGTTTACTAAATGCTACGTGTGGTCGGTGCTGCTATATGGCATAGAGGGCTCGACACTCAAAACGAGGGATATAAACAGATTAGAAGCCTTCGAAATGTGGCTTTATCGCCGTATCCTAAAGATACCATGGACGGCGAAAGTCACAAATGTGGATGTCCTTAAAAGAATCAACCAAGAACGTCAGCTTTTCGAAAACATCAAGAAAAGAAAAACGGCGTATTTGGGTCACATCATGCGAAACGAAAAATACCAGTTCCTTCAACTTATAATCCAGGGTAAAATTGAAGGCAAGAGAGGAATAGGACGCAAGAAAATGTCCTGGCTCCGAAACATAAGGCAATGGACAGGGATTACCGACATACAATCATTGATTCACATTGCAAGAAACAGAGAGTTAATGGAAAATGTGATCGCCAACATCCATTAGTGGATTTGCATTTGAAGAAGAAGAAGAAGAAGACAGAGAAGAGTTTGCAATTGTAGTAGCCAACCTTCATTGAGGAGACGGCACTTTAAAAAGAAGAAGAAAATGTTTAAATTTCTTTTAGTAGTATCGTTATTTGCTAGCCACGATGTAACCAAGAACGCTGTGTTTTGCAATGTCCCATGTATTGCAATGTCCCAAGAACAATCTTATAGGTAATTAGTAATTACCAATCTGAACAAAATTGGGAAACAATCAAGCGTGGTCTTGATATCAAGCAAAGCATGACTTTGAAATTGAGGATGACAGAATGTTAATATCATCAGAAGCTTTTAATTGTTGACAGAAAAGTAAAAACACAAACAGTGTTAAAAGTTGCTAAAACTATAATCAAATTAAAGAAAAAATTGCATGAAAAAAAATTGCTGTTCTATTTAGCTGCAACTTATTAATGCAACAAGTTGCAGCAACTGTTCTGTGCAATTTTCATATGAAACGATGCAATTTCTATTGCTGCAAGAAACTGTGCAATTAATTGCGCAATTACTTGCATCCTGTAAAGTGGCTTTTACACTGCGCCGTGTCTTGCTTTCACTTACATTACCTCTTTGGTTTGTACTTTGCATTTTGGTTTGGTGTAGGTTTGCTTCTTTTTAGTTTTCTTCTTTAATATTGGTGTCCTCGTAGCTGCCGAACTTTAACATTAATTTGCAAAAAGACGTAACTGCGTGCTTTGTTTACTTAATAAAACTATTGAACAATTTTTAGTTTAGATTTTTTATAATTGCAGGTCTTGGATATAACCAGATTAAAGATCAGCTGCCTCCTACAATAGAAGTCGCTTGTCACAATGGTCCAGACAGCTGCACAATCTCAGGCCCCGAAAAAGATATGGAAGATTACGTTAAGACATTATCAGCTAAGGGCACATTCGCCAAGTTGGTTAATGTAGCAAATATCGCCTACCACAGTCGCTATATCCAACCTGCTGGCCCATTACTCCGCAAGTATTTAAACGAAGTCCTTCCTACACCCATGCCTAGATCTTCCAAATGGATATCCACCTCTAACTTAGAAGCCAACTGGGAGACAGATTTAGCTAGACATTCCTCAGCAGATTATCACACCAACAATTTGTTGAGTTCCGTTTTGTTTGAGGAAGGTATCAAGCATATTCCCAAAGACTCTGTTCTTATCGAAATTGCCCCGCATGGTCTACTTCAAGCCATTCTGAAGAGATCTGTTCCGCAGAGCATAAATGTTCCTCTCACCAAAAGGGGATCTAAGAGTGGCACAGAATTTTTGTTGCAGGCTTTAGGAAAGTAAGTAAATTTTTAATATTACCTTAAACACATATTCTTGTTCTTAAGGTTGCACCTTCAATTGAAGGTTGGATATCAACATGGCAATTCTTATTTTACTTACAGCGGCTCTAAATAGTTGGTTAGAGCTCAGACTAAACCATTCCCTTAGATTTTAGGACCAGGAGGTTCGTTTTCTTTCTACATCTGGTTTACCTTTTATTTTGCCGTCCATAATCAAACGCAGCAGACCATAACGAGGACCTCTTACTATATGACCGAAAGAATATTCCAGATTTCGCACCTTAAATGAATGTATAATTTCTTCCCTCTTAGCGAGGACTTTAATATTGCTAATCTTGATATTCGTAGCATCCTTCGATAACACCAATGCTAAAAAGCTTCCAATTTCTACTTTCTTCAATAATCAGGCCTCAGATCTGTAGAGGAAAGTTGTAAAAACGTAGCAGCGTAACAACCTTATCCTTAGGCTAAGGCCATACACGCGATAATTTACGGCGCCGTAAGAGCCGTAAAAAAAAGCGCCACACAGTATACCTAGGGTAAGGATAAGTTTGTTGCGCTGCTACACTAGATCCATTCTACTAGATCCATTCTTAGGTCTCTCCTACATAATAGATGTTTAATTTTCACAAATTTTGCCCTTGCATGCGTTTTGACTAATAGTCTGGGTTGATTATCGGAGAATAGGCCATTTTTGGGAAAAGTTATTTACCAGCAATTTTATTGCTGGAATCGAATTATAAGATCCTATATATTAATAATATAGGTATGCAAAGTCCTCAGATAGTGTGTTACTTTTTTATAAACAAAATGGCGCACGAAAATCGTGTTTTTTTCAATTATTGCTCTATACCTCCGAAGATTTTAACTTTACAACAAAAACACTCAAATAAAAATTCATCGTGATTAAATTCTACATAGAGATGCGTTCCCGATCTCTTCCGACGAAAATTTTCCTCGGAAAATGCGGGTTTTCCCAACAAAATCTTTAATTTTCAAATAAAGTTTTAGATAAGTAATTATCTACCAATAATTAAATAATTTGGTCAATTAAAAGACTTTTTGGTTTAGATTATAGTTCCAGAAGCTGATGAAAATTAAACGAATATTTTAGCAACAATTCAATTTTTAATTAATAATTTACGGTGGCAATAATAACCAAAATAATTATGGTACACTGATCAAGCTTTGAAATCTTATAAAGATGAGATGCCTATTTAATATTTTGTCGACAAAATATGAATTTTTTATTTTTTTGCATAATCTTTAAATGTTAAAAAAAAATAGTTATAAACAAATTAACGTTTCTCAGAAAGTTTTTATTATATTATAATTTTAAAAAATAGCTAAAATGCGCATTTTAAATATCTTTAAAATGAATGCTTTAAACCTTCTTTGCAACCATTTGTAAAAAAGTTATGAAACAGCAAAATAAACATACGATTACTACTGTGTTTATAATTTTTTTTAATTCTTTCAAAGCGTAGAAGTGAGTTTAACGTAAAAGCTAATTATTTACAAAAAAATATCGATTATCAGTTTAATGGTTATATTTTAATTAAAGATTATAAATATATTTTTTTGTAATTTACACGCGCGAAAGTAGAGTAACACAGTACTGTAGCTAAAATTTTCACTCGGAGCGACGACCGGCCGCGTGATGTACACTTTTAATAAATAATGCATGCTGCGTGTCAGTCGTTTCGAGTGAACATTTTAGCTCCGACTCTGTATCAGGCCTACGTTTGCGCTAAAAATTACAAAAAAAGTATTTTTAATCTTTGATTAAAATATAACCATTGCACTAATTTTTGACATTCTTTGTGAGTAATTAGGTTGTACCATAGACTCACTTTTAAGCTTTGAAAAAATTAAAACAAATTATAAACAATGGAGATTTGGTATATTTATTTTGCTGTTTGCTAACTTTTTTGCAAATGGCTGGAAATTTTTTTTAAAGCATTCATTTTCAAGACCTATGAAATACGCATTTTAAGTATTTTTTTAAATTAGAATATAATAAACAATTTCTGAGAAATGTTAATTTGTTTATAACAATTTTTTTAAACATTTAAAGATTATGCAAAAAAATGAAAAATTTATATTTTGTCGACAAAATATTAAATAGGCATCACACCTTTATAATCTTTCTAAGTTTGATCAATGTCTCATAATTATTTTGGTTGTTATTACGACTGTAAATTGTTAATTAACAATTGAATTGTTGCTAAAATATTCGTTTCATTTTCACCGGCTTCTGAATTTATAATCTATAACAAGAAAGCATTTATTTCACCAAGCTATATAATTATTGATAAATAATTACTGGCCCAAAAAATTTATTTGAAAATTCGAGATTTTGTTGGGAAAACCCACAATTTCCGAGGAAAATTTTCGTCTGAGCAAATCGGGAAAAACATGCCTCTATGTAGAATTAAATTGGGGTGAATTTTTATTTGAGTGTTTTTGGTGTAAAGTTAAAATCTTCGGAGTTATAGAGCAATAATTGAAAAAAATACCATTTGTCGGCGCCATTTTGTTTATAAAAAAAGTAGCACACTATATGCTGACTTTGCATACCTATATTAATAATATATAGGATCTTAAAATTCGATTCCAGCAATAAAATTGCTGGTAAATAACCTTTCTTTGTACTTTACTAATTAGACCAGCGTATTATAACTATTTTTTTTTTAAATTTAAAGATTATGCAAAAAAAAGAAAAAATTATATTTTGTCGATAAAATATTAAATAAGCATCTCATCTTTATAATCTTTATAAGTTTGATCAATGTATCATGATTATTTTGGTTATTATTGCGATCGTAATTTGTTAATTAACAATTGAATTGTTGCTAAAATATTCGTTTAATTTTCACCGGCTTCTGGAATTACAATCTATACCAAGAAAGCTTTGATGTCACTAAGTTATTTAATTATTGATTATTAATTACTTACCTAAAACTTTATTTGAAAATTAGAGTCTTTGTTAGGAAAAACCGCATTTTCCGAGGAAAATTTTCGTCGGAGCAAATCGTGAAAACATATCTCTATGCAGAATTTAATTGCGGTGAATTTTTATTAAAGTGTTTTGGTTGTAAAGTTAAAATCTTCGGAGTTATAGAGCAATAATTGAAAAAAATACGATTTGTCGGCGCCATTTTGTTTATAAAAAAAGTAGCACACTATCTGCGGACTTTGCATACCTATATTATTTATATATAGGATCTTATAATTCGATTTCAGCAATAAAATTGCTGGTAAATAACTTTTCCATGAATTTTGCTAATTAGCCCAGAGTATAACTAAGATGTGGGTATTATCAAATATTATTGACTGTAATACATCCAACTCCCACAGAAATCTGGAAGCACGTTGCCACTAGCGCCACTGTCGGCTTGAGTTGAACTACGTTTTGACAACCTAAAATTTGACGTAAACATTCAAATTTAATTTTATAAATTTTTGAATAACGAGCTAATTTTGCTAAATTAAATTAAAATAAGCGCTATTTCTTTGCTTCCTCAAAATTAATGGGAAATGTCAAGAGTTGTATGTATTACAGTCAATAGTATTTGGTATTATTAATAGGGAGTGCCTCGTTGTCTTTTAGATGTTTTGTAATGACCATGAATTTTCTTAATTTTAACACCATTATATGGTAAACTTTTCGTTCAGCCGTTCCAGTATGTTTGTCAGGCTTTGTATAGAGTTAAAGTAAATATGATAGTGTCATCGGCGTATCTTATTGTTTTCACCCAATTTTGAAAAAATGTGAAAACTTTGAATTATCCACGTCCGTCCGTCTGTCTGTCTATCTCTCTGTCTGTGAGCACAGCTCCTCCGTCATTATACTAGGTAAAATGACAAATGAGGTGTCAAATGAAAGCTTATAATCCAAGGATGTTACTAAAGGTGATCAATTTGATCTAGGCTGTCTGTCCGTCTGTCCGTCCGACAGCGAATATAACTCCTCCGTCATTATACCAGGTAGAATGACAAATTAGGTGTCGAATGAAAGCTTATAATCCAATGATGGTATTAAAGGTGATAAATTTGACCTAGGCCGTCTGTCCATCTGTCCATATGTCCGTCCGACCGCGAATATAACTGCTCCGTCATTATACCAGGTAGAATGAAAAGTGGGGAGTCAAATGAATGCTTATAATTCAAGGATGGTACTAAAGGTGATAAATTTGACCTAGGCTGTCTACCCGTCTGTCCGTCCGACCGCGAATATAAATCCTCCGTCATTATACCAGGTAGAATGACAAATGAGGTGTCAAATGAAAGCTTATAAGCCAAGGATGGTACTAAAGGTGATAAATTTGACCTAGGCTGTCTGTCTGACAGCGAATATAACTCCTCCGTCATTATACCAGGTAGAATGACAAATGAGGTGTCAAATGAAAGCATCTCATCGAAGGATGGTATTAAAGCTAAGAAATTTGACATCAGACTTCCGGTTTTAGAGTTGCAATAATGACTAAAAATTAGTAAAATCGTAAAATCGTATATCAATCGACGCAAAGTTACACGAAGAGTTCAAATATCGACTTCCAGTTCTACTTTCGATTACTTTGGGTGAAAACCTAGGACTTACGAAGTTCAATTACTTGTATTATTAAGGATTTCACCATTTATGATTATCCCATTCTTATTTGTTGTTGTTTTTGTTTATGTAACTCTGTACCTGTTTTAATGTACTTTTTTGTATAGATATTAACAGTATTTTTTTTCTTTTAGAGTGTATCTCGCTGGTGTTGATATGAACTTAGCCAATATTTATCCCAAAATTGAATATCCAGTAAGTAGGAACACGGAAACAATAGCCGATCTTATACATTGGAATCGCTCAGACAACTGGTCAAGAGATTCGTTGCAGAAGTCTAAATCTGGAGTAAGAAACTTTAATCTTACTCTAACTGCTCCAGAATTTAGTGATTGTATGGGACATAAATTAAATGGGCGATATGTGTTACCTATTAGTGCATTATTGGTAAGTATTATCCCGGTTATTTATAGCGTTCTTCGCCTTCCGGTTCCCAGTTTTCAGCTTTGTCGGTTGTTCCATTCTTCAGGGTGAAGATTCCTTTCTGACATTGCCTTCTGAATGCCGCCTAGCCAGGATTGTTTCGGCCTTCCTCTCTTCCTTCTTTCCCTTGGCGTCCTTTTTAGAATTTGTTTGGGCAGCCTGTGGTCGTCGATTCTTTCTACATGACCATACCAGATCAGTTGTCTCCTTTGCATTTTTTGTATTCTTTCAAGCCTTGATTTCTAGCCGATTTTCTCCAGAAATACATTTCGAATGCAAGTAGGCGTCGTTTCAGGGAATTAGTAAGTTGCCATGTTTGCCACTATACTTTTAAAGATGGAGTTAAAGATGAGATGTTTTCTTTGATTAGATAGTTATTTTGACCTAGCATCGAGTTCAGGCATCAAGTCACCCTTTTCCTTTCAGGATCCTTTGCTCTATCTCTTTTTGGTGCGTCCACTCTTGTTGATTGTTGTTCCCAAATATACATATTCCTCACAGTTCTTGATTGTTTCTTGTTCGTTAACTATTAGACCTTTTACTTCATTATTGGTAAGTTATTATTCAATTTATGGCAATACCATTCCAGTACAAAACGCCCAACACCATTCCAGCTCTTTTAACAACTCTAACGTCAATGTTATTTTTCACAATCTGTACCCCATCTGCACTAACCTCTAAATTTTTCAATTCTTGACACCCTATTAAAACAATTGCTATTAACTTTTATCAGCAGAGAAAAACCAAATGTATGAAAACATCCAAATACTTCTGAAGTATTTAGATATTGTCAGAGGCGTGCGGTCCATGGAAGCGGGGGAATCGCCGCTTCCCTATACCTACTTCGATATAAGAAAATATATCTATTATTAATTAATACCTATTTAATAACAAAATTTTTTCCCTAATCCAAGTAATCTACATATTACCTAGGCATACGCATTGAAAAATATTAAAAATTAATCGCGTACGAACGAAATCAATATGCACACAATTCAACTACATATTCGGTCCACTCCTGACAGAAGCGCATCTCAAAATCGCCGCTTGTCAAGCAGTTGTCCGGTGTAAAAATTGGTCAGGGTTCAATGACTGCAACCCATTAATCGCGCGAATTTTGGTACTCTGGAAGCGCTCGTCCTAGCGCATCCTATCGCCTTCCGACTGTTACTGCTGCAGCGGTGGTTAGGTACGTACGAGGTACATGTACATTCGCTTAAAGAATATGTATTTCGATTTAAATTTTTTGCAGATATTTTTCGTTTTACTGATCTTTCATTTGACATTTTACAGATGAAGTCAAATGACATTGCATTTTGTATAAGACAAATTGATGACTTTATTAATATGATAATTAAAAAACGAGAGCAGTTTAAAAATATTTGGGATAAAACTGAAAATATGGGGTTTGAACATGAAAGAAAAATAATGAAGATTGATAATGTCGGCAACAGAGAGACCTTTTGATAATATTCTATAACAAATGAATTCTAACTTTCAAAACTTTAACGATTTAAAATTTGTAGAATTATATATAATCTTAATATTTCTAATTATAATTCATCAAAATTTCCCACAGAGGAATTTACTTCACTACGATTAAATAATGAAAATCTTTTGATATCCCAGCTTTGCATTCTCAGTTAAGTGTCGTTTATGAAACAACTGACATTAGTGATAAAGAAATACCCAGAAATCTGGGTATTTCTATTATAACTACTGGTTTAAACAAGTCACTGTGTGAAGTGGTCAAGTTGTGTGAAGTAGTAGGTACTAACTATCCCAGCCACAACTGCATCAGTTGAACGAAGTTTTTTATAGGGCTTTTCATTCACAGTCATTTGTTTCGAGCTTCTGTCATGTGTCACATAATATCAATATATCTACGACATACGTTATTGGTATATACAATAATACAAACCAAAGACGCACGACGTACATATATTAATATTATATGACACATGACAGAAGCTCGAAACAAATGACAATTGATGAAAAGCCCTATTATTAAAATGCATTAAAAGTTTTAAATTAAGAGTTTAAAAGAAATTCAACATGCGAAATTTAGCCCTATTATCCATTGAAAAAGACTGCATTCAACAATTATCAGAACTTGATAGGAGAATAGACCTCAAGTATAAATAAGTGTCATATTGTTGAAAGTTGTGTGTTGTGGAAAACGCCTCGGAATATAATTTTTTTTTAAATAGAACTCTTCTTTAGGAAACAAAGCCCGGCGCGAGGACTCAAGGCCCGAGCTAGCAATATAGATCAATGATAGGTCACTAGTCACTAGGAATAGCGGGAATTGAGTGCCTCACGCATTGATCGGGGTAGGATTTAGTGTGTAAGTCCTTGTACCTAGGACGTCTCACATAAGCACTTTGCCGATAGAGAGCCCCTATAGCGCATCAGAGTGTTATCAGGTGGGAAGTGGCTCGACCCTCGAAAATATTTTTATATCCTTATTGAATCGCTTCTCCTTCCGAAAAAGTCACCGCATGCCACTGGATATTGTCATACAAGAATAGAAGCCTCTTGATTCCAATATATGTAGATGTAAAAGTCTCAGATCTTTATCATATATTCTAATCATTTTTATATCAGTTCAAACAGCCCTATCATGTTTGACCCTATCGAACCCATTTTCCAAATCTACAAAGCAGACGTAAATTGGTTTTTGTACTTCCCATAATCTATGTACATCATCACATATATTTAAAAACTGTGTTTTGTTCTTTTTCAGAATATAATTGTTCAAATTTCTGGAGATATAAAAGGAGCAGCTGGCTTGAAGTTCGAAAACCTACACTTTAGGAAACCTTTGGTGCTTTCCTCGATAGGTTCAATACCTATAAATGCCATGATTCAGCAGGGAAGTGGCGAATTCGAAATATTTTGCTCCGAAAGCGTTCTACTCCTGTCTGGTAAAATCACCATCGTCGAAAACGAAGAAGATATCGGTTTGGAAAAAACCGAAATAACTTTGGATCAAGACAGTTTGAAACTAGAGAGTGAGGATGTTTACAGTGAATTTGGACATAGGGGTTATGAATATAGTAACCTCTATAAGACAATAAAGGACTTAACTCTAACAGAAGAAGGTAAAGTCAAAATGCGTTAATAATTTTTAAAATTTTTTTTTTGCGTTTATTTATTTAAATTGAAAAAGACTCTATGACTTGTACACACTTCTAAGTAGGTCAAACCGGCAAACAGGTGTATGTTCTCAAAAAAATTTATAGTGTGTAAAATATTTTTATTAAAATTATCTGAGTACTTTTAGCACATTACCTGCTATCATCAGAGCTTCCTAAAAGGACATTATTTAAGTTAAGAGATTTTTTATAAAAATACAAGATTTAAAAAACTTACGTCCTATAGGTATAAATCGTTCATGGAAGACTAATTGCCAATCAACATATTAAACATGGATAGATACTGGGCTAAGCCTCAGATCTAGGGTGTAAAAAATCTTTACAATTATTAAAACCACATCCAAATTCTTTTTAAAGACAATATGGCTGCACTACACCATTGTATATTCAAGTGAACAGCTATGGACTGTCATTCATTAACATGATAAAGTTTAACATGAAAGTAACATGATAAAATTTATTGCTCTTTTTTTTTAAGATATCTGCTAACTTGATAATCAAGCTAGCAGAACAGTAGTTCAAAAATTGATGAATCATTTATAATTAAATGCCAAAGTATTATCTGAATTAAATGCAAATTTAATGTTCCAAGAAAAAAATTATTGCTCTTTTGTTATAAGTTATCCCATGTTCTACTACTAAAATCTACTATATTTTCTTCCAAATTCTAAAATCTACTAGATTTAAAATTTTCCAACTAAACCACAAGAAATTCTACTAGATCTAGTAGAAAATCTACTAAATTGGCAACCCTGAATATGGTACAAAAACTTCTATTGTGCAGTGAAGGAGAATAATTGCTCTAGAGTTTCTAATCGCATCTGCTTTTGGTAGTAATTATTCATTAAATTCCCACGGTTTATTAACTTCTTAATTAAATTTATTGTTGAAACATTTCATTTGCATTTAAGTCAGAGAATACTATGATATTCAATTATCTGATATTTTATCTATAATTATTGAACTACTGCTCAATGTTAAAGTTGAACTACTGCTAGCTTGAAATCAAGTTGGCAGAACATGCGATAACTAAAAAAAAGAGCAATAAATTCTTTCTTGGAACATTAAAGCATTTAATTCAGAGAATACTCTGGAATTTAATTATAAATGATTTATCAAATTTTTGAACTACTGTTCTGCTAGCTTGATTATCAAGTTAGCAGAACATGCGATAACTTAAAAAAAAGAGCAATAAATTTTTTCTTGGAACATTAAATTTTCATTTAATTCAGATAATACTTTGGTATTCAATTATAAATGATTTATCAATTTTTGAACTACTGTTCTGCTAGCTTGGTTATCAAGTTAGCAAAACATGTGATAACTTAAAAAAGGGAAATAAATTTCTTCTTGGAACACTAAATTTGCATTTAATTCAGAGAATACTTTGGCATTTAATTATAAATGATTTATTATCAAATTTTTGGAATACTGTTCTGCTAGCTTGATTATCAAGTTAGCAGAACATGCGATAACTCAAAAAAAAACAATAATAAAGTTTTTCTTGGAACATTAAATTTACATTTAATTCAGAGAATACTCTGGTATTTAATTATAAATGATTTATCCATTTCTGAACTATTGTTCTGCTAGCTGGATTATCAAGTTAGCAGAAAATGCGATAACTTAAACAAAAGAGCAATAAATTTTTTCTTGGAACATTACATTTGCATTTAATTCAGAGAATACATTATCATTCAATTATAAATGATTTATCAAATTTTTGAACTACTGTTCCGCTACCTTGATTATCAAGTTAGCAGAACATGCGATAACTTAAAAAAAAGAGCAATACATTTTTTCTTGGAACATTACATTTTCATTTAATTCAGATAATACTTTGGCATTCAATTATGAATGATTCATCAATTTTTGAACTACTGTTCTGCTAGCTTGTTAGGTAATCAAGTTAGCAGAACATGTAATAACTTAAAAAAAGGGAAATAAATTTCTTCTTGGAACATTAAATTTGCCTTTAATTCAGAGAATACTTTGGCATTTAATTATAAATGATTTATCAAATTTTTGGACTACTGTTCTGCTAGCTTGAATATCATGTTAGCAGAACATTCGATAACTTAAAAAAAAGAGCCATAAATTTTTTCTTGGAACATTAGATTTGAATTTAATTCAGAGAATACTTTGGCATTTCATTATAAATGATTTATCAAATTTTTGGACTACTGTTCTGCTAGCTTGATTATCATGTTAGCAGAACATTCGATAACTTTAAATAAAAGAGCCATACATTTTTTCTTGGAACATTAGATTTGAATTTAATTCAGAGAATACTTTGGCATTCAATTATAGATAATTTATCAAATTTTTGAACTACTGTTCTGTTAGCTTGATTATCAAGTTAGCAGAACATGCGATAACTTAAAAAAAAGAGCAATAAATTTTTTCTTGGAACATTAAATTTGCATTATATTTACACTTAATTATGGTATAAGAATAATTGTGTTCTGCTGACTTTGTTCTGCTAACTTGATGGACGTAAAGAAGGAAGTGTTCAAGCGGAACCATTGTCCTATGCGACCTCTATATTGGTAAATAATAATTCAAATATTATTTTAATTATTATTCCTTGTTAATATTTAATTACGCCATCTAGCGGTGGACTTACAATTATGAAAATAATTTCCAGGCTTTTCCCGAGACAACTTTTGTTATACAATTTTTTTCGCAAAGCTATACTATAAACCGTGCCTGAGATAGAGCCGAGAGCCATTCTTATTGGGACACCCGGTACATATATATATTTCGTAGGTTCTGTAAGTACAGTGGAATGGAAAGATCATTGGCTACTTTTACTCGAAGCCATCGTGCAGCAGCAAATTTTCAATGCCGGAGAACGAAGCCAAGAGATGCACGTACCAAAGTTCATACAAAAGATTACAATTGTTAATAACGATCTGCCTCAAGTCCAGAAAGATGTGAGCGTTCATTACGATTACTCGTCGAGGTTGATCTATACATCTGGAATGGAAATTAGTGATATGGAGACAGTTCCCTTTGAATGCAAATCCGATGATTTTAAGATTAGCAAGATTGATATGGTCCAGTTGGATAATAGTGTTTTATATGTAAGTATTTTTAAAACTTTTTTACATACTTGGCTTGGTCTTTGTCATTATCTTCACAAATTTTGTAATCCATTTTAAACATAGTTCTATATTTCCTAGGCCCTGAAAGTTTCAGAATAGCTCAGAACTAGCTAACAATGCAATATCTAATTGCAATTATATGGATAAATTGATTTTTTTTTAAATTTCGAACTATTTTAATGTTCTAATGTTAAATGTGACTAATGCAATGGCATTTAAATACCATTTTAAAGTACGTTAACGAATCGATACGTGGTAGCTCACTGGCAGAGTGGTAGACTGGAAATCGAGAGGTGCTGAGTTCGAAACCCGTCTGTTACGTATCTTTTTTTAAATTTTTAATAAATAATTAAAAGTTAATATAATTAAAATTCATATTTTATAAGTTAATTTTATACAGAGAGAGTCTGTAAAGTGGAATAAATTCAATATCTCAAATACTAATTGTTTTTTTGGAAAATGCTCAGACCCGTCGATTAGTATTTCAAATTGTCCTTTTTGACATTCAATAAAAATGTATACAGGGTGTCCCAATTTAGAGATATGACGTCATCGTCGATTTTCTTAAATGGCAACACTGTCATTTTGATAGCTAATTTGATAGGGTTTGTAGAGTTATACATAACTGCAAAATATCAAATTTTTATTCTCTACCATTTACAAGATAATAGAAAATAACAAAGTTATATCTGTAATTTGGAATATATTCAATAATTAAAATACTAACTGTTTTTTTGAAAAATGCTCAGACCCGTCGATTAGTATATCAAATTGTCATTTTTGACATATAATAATAATGTATACAGGGTGTCCCAGTTTAGAGATATGACGTCATCGTTGATTTTCTTAAATGGCAACACTATCATTTTGATAGCTATTTTGATAGCGTGTGTAAAGTTATACACATCTGAAAAATTTCAAAATTTTATTCCCTACCGTTTACAAGATAATAAAAAATAACAAAGTTATGAAGAACAAGAAGTAATCAAATAATAATTGAATTTATTTATTTCAATTAAGCAAATGCTCATAACGTTGCCCATTGACAATTTGACAATAATTGAGGGCAACATTATGAGTTTTTGCTTAATTTATTGAAATAATTAAATTCAATTATTAGTTGATTACTTCTTTTTCATAACTTTGTTATTTTTTATTATCATCTAAATGGTAGAGAATACAAATTTAAAATTTTGCAGTTGTGTATAACTTTACACACCCTATCAAAATAGCTATCAAAATGACAGTGTTGCCATTTAAGAAAATCAACGATGACGTCATATCTCTAAATTGGGACACCATGTATACATTATTATTATATGTCAAAAAGGACAATTTGATATACCAATCGACGGGTCTGAGCATTTTTCAAAAAAACAGTTAGTATTTTAATTATTGAATATATTCCAAATTACAGATATAACTTTGTTATTTTCTATTATCTTGTAAATGGTAGAGAATAAAAATTTGATATTTTGCAGTTATGTATAACTTTACAAACCCTATCAATTTAGCTATCAAAATGACAGTGTTGCCATTTAAGAAAATCGACGATGACGTCATATCTCTAAACTGGGACACCCTGTATACATTTTTATTGAATGTCAAAAAGGACAATTTGAAATACTAATCGACGGGTCTGAGAATTTTCCAAAAAAACAATTAGTATTTGAGATATTGAATTTATTCCACTTTACAGACTCTCTCTGTATATAAATATTATTATACTATTTTAAATATTTTCTTTGATTTATATGAAACTAAATCCGCTAGAGAAATAATTATGCCTCTAAAAAAGTCGATTACAAAATTATTTTTTCTATTATCATAATTAGTATAGTATAGTTGATCCAAAAGATGGCATAACCCAGACATCCAAAGTGAAAGATATCCTTCAACACCAAATTGTTCTATATAGTCCACACAATGTCCAGAAAAAAGTCACACCATTTTGAGCGTCGGGTTTGGGGGGAGAGGGGGGAGAAATCGGTAAATTCGTAGTTTTTTAAGTTTTTCGCCAATATTTCTAAAACTAGGCGGTTTAACATGAACAACCCTCTATACAAAATTGTTCTAAATTAAATTTAAAATAAAAAAGGCCTATGCATAATCTTTCTAAAATGAATGGTTCCAAAGTTACGGAGGTAGTATAGTATAACTGGTCCAAAAAAAGGCCTAACCAAAACATCCAAAGTAAAAGTTTTCCTCCGACACCAAAATGTCCTATATGGTCCACATATTGTTCAGTAAAAAGTTACACTATTTTGAGCTTCCGGTTTGGAAGGGAGATGGGAGAGAAGCCGGTAAATTAGTAGTTTTTTTACGTTATTCGTCAATATTTTTAAAACTATTCTTTAGCGTAAACAATGTTATATACAAAAAAGTTCTACATGAGATTAAAAAAAATATGTTCTATACATAATTGTTATAAAATCAACGGTTCCAGACTTACAGAGGGTGAAAAGTCGCAGTTTTCGATATTTTTATATTTTTGGGCAATATTTATGATATAACTATACCAAAAACCTAGACATCCAAAGTGAAAGTTATCCTCCAACACCAAATTGTTCTTTATGGTCCACATAATGTTCAGAAAAAAGTCACACCATTTTGAGCGTCGGGTTTGGGGGGGAGAGGGGAGAGAAATCGGTAAATATAAAAAGTATCGAAAACCTCCACTTTTCACCCTCCGTAACTCTGGAACCGTTGATTTTATAACAATTATATATAGAACGTTTTTTGTTTTAAATTTTATGTAGAATATTTTTCCAGAGAACATTCCTTACGCTAAAGCATAGTTTTAGAAATATTGACGAAAACCGTAAAAAAACTACTAATTTACCGACTTCTCCCCCATCTCCCCCCAAACCGGACGGTCGAAATGGTGTAAGTTTTTACTGAACAATATGTGGACCATATAGAACAATTTGGTGTTGAAGGAAAACCTTTACTTTTGATGTCTGGGTTAGGCCTTTTTTTGGACCAATTATACTATACTACCTTTGTAACTTTAGAACCGTTCATTTTAGAAGGGTTATGCATAGGGCCTGTTTTATTTCAAATTTAATATAGAACAAATTTGTGTAGAGGGTTGTTCATGCTAAACCGCTTAGTTTTAGAAATATTGACGAGAACGTAAAAAACTACGAATTTGCAGATTTCTCCCCCCTCTCCCCCCAAACCCGACGCTCAAAATGGTGTGACTTTTTTCTGAACATTATGTGGACCATATAGAACAATTTGGTGTTGGAGGATAACTTTCACTTTGGATGTCTGGGTTTGGGTCTAACTATACCATACTAAATGAACTTCATTATGATACAGATTTTCATTATGATAAGATTTTTAACCAATAGAATCGCGATATGGCATTCGCGATGAAGGTGGTACACATGCAGTGACCAATGGCGAGTCAAATACATACGCTTTGACAGTTCTCAATATGTAAACAAACTGACAAACTACTTAATTTATTTGCGTTACAAAATTAATAAATTTGAACATATTTTTTGTTGTGAATGATCATAGAAAAAATCGTGTATACAAATTGCATTTAATTACCATTAGGAAGCTCGTACTCTATACGAAACTCACCGCTAGGCGGCTCGTTGCATAATATACTATTATGACATAGAAATTGAAACAACCATAGTTATTTATGAAACAGTTCGTGAAGTATGCTTTTTGCGAACGCACGCGTGTTTAGAGCACGAGCGACAGCGGAGCGAGTGCTATACATCGTGTAAGTTCGCAAAAAGGCTTCTAATGGAAGCGGTCCACTCCATCATACTTTACGCAGCATCAGGACGACTGCAGGTGATACGTAAACATAAATAAAGAAGAATTCTAGATAAAAACCCTCCTGAACAGCAATCAGGTATGACATTAGTGAAAACGACAAAGCAGAGGAGGAAAAGAGAGAGAGAGATAACCATCAAAGACGCTTTGTTGTCTGTATAGACAGCAAAGAGCAACGAATGCGTATAACACTACTCAGAGAGAGATAAAGAGATCATGAGCCAGAGAGAGAGTGCGCGCGCGTGATAGAGAGAAAGAGAGAGAGAGAGAGAGAGAGAGAGAGAGAGAGAGAGAGAGAGAGAGAGGAAGAGAGAGAGAGAGAGGGTGAGAGGGGGAGTGGGGGGAGGTAGAAGAAAGAGAGCAGGAGTTTTTTCTTTCAATAATTTTCGCAAATGTAATAATGCATGTCTTGTATTCTACATATTGTTTATATTTTTTTAGTAATAGCTAACGAAATAATTAAAATTTTGAAATATTTGTTTTAGAATATGAGGGCTGCCATCGAACTAGCTTTCCATTTGTGTCTGTCCAATCACGGTCGGCAAAATGAAAAGAAGATATATGTTTCTGAATATGTGAATAAAAAATCGCTTAGCGAATATATCAAACCAGTAATAAGAGATTTCCATAAATGTAATGTAAGTAAATCACAGTTTTTTATACTATCTTACTATGGTCTGATAAGTAATCAACTTCCTTTGAGATAAAAAAACGTGTTTTTCGAGAAAATAATTTTTTTTATTATTCAATATAGACTCCCTAAACTTTCTATTGTAAACATTTTTGTATGTTCGTAACACTCGGAGGGGGCAAAATCAGGAGAATAAGCTGGACGAGAAAGAAATTCGAATCCCAACTCATGAATTTTTGACATTATCATAACGTTCGTGTGAGTCGGTGCATTGTCTTGGAGAAACACCAATTTTTTCTCTGTATCACTGAGTTCATGCTTCAGTTTGTCCAATTATGCACACATTGGCACCTGATAGTTTTACTTTTTCAAGATAGCCAACAAAAATTATTCTTTTGCAATACCAAAATACAATGGCAATGACCTTTCTGACACATTGATCAGTTCTTATATTACAAACCAGAATAAAAAACCGCTAAACGCCGTAAACATGAGTGGCGCATACAATATTCCAGCTACAAAAGATCTGATATGAATATTACGTGGCGCGAAAATGTATTTTCATTTTGATGCAAAATAAAATTTTAGTTTTATTTTAAAACATTTTTCCATAATATTTGCTAAAGGCTATAGCGGGATAAGATGGTCAAAAATTCCCCCGCACCGATCAGCCCTGCTATTTATGTTTTCGATAAAGGATATAAAATTATGCTCTCATGCAAATTTTTAGCTTCCCAGAGGTCCTAAAACGTCTTAAATCGAGAAAAGAAGAATTTAAGAATTTTTTGGTTTTATTTTTTTGTGAGCGCAATTTTACTTTAATTATTCTGAAAAAATTCAAGAGGTTGTATCTTTTGAATACAAAACAACCTAATTTTTTTGAGATTTTGAAGCGTTTAACATGTCTGCTCATATGGGAACAAGGAAAGACTATCTATAGAGATACTGGGGGGTAAGAATGGGGCTAAAGAAGAAGAAGCAGACACATAAAGCCTCGTTGCGGGACGGCAGCTCATTTGTTGTGCGGGAGCTAGGTCGTAGATTCGTTAGGGAGGGTGAAGGGGTGTTAAGATGACTAAACTACCATAACAAATACAAAGGGTACTTACTCTGACTAGAGGATCTTTCTACTATTTAAAAAAACAGGACGCCGTTCGAAACAAATCCTCTGGTTCATATATGGGTACTTACTAAGACTTTTTCTCACTTACGGGGTACCAAATGGGGGGACATTCATCATTGATTCCTCTTTGGGGTTAAACTGGGCTACATTATCTCAATACTGGCTTCTATGCCATATTCCTTTTCTTCCACTCTAAAACTTACACACAGTTGCATTAGAATTTAGTTAAAATTTTTCCAAAACAAGGTTACAGAAATAAAATGGTAGATACACTTACAAAACGTTTATTCAAAACTTTAAACTCTTACCAGGTTTATTCAAAATTTTACTACAAAAACAATGATTACAAACAAAACAATTACAATTGAACTTGTTGGGCAGTATATGTCAAATAAAATTTGACCTATTTATTTCAACACAAGATTTGACGTAGCTGTCAAATGTCATAAGTCACTGCCATTTTTTACCATTATGAAAGCAAATTTCTTTATACAATTATTTACCAGCAATTTATCCACTTGAAATTCAGTAAAATTAAAAAAACGTATCATACCTTAAAAACAAAAAAAACTCTTCGTCACAGTCACAAACTACAGGGGAGGGGTTCATCAACAAACAGGGTCATCGAACTGAGGCAGGGGGCAGGGGGAGGACATGGCTTCTTTCTTCAATTTCAGGACAAATGGGGACTTGGAGACTTCATTTCTGGGAACTGGAAACAAAACATCACGGAACAGGAACGACATTTCTTCGATGAAATCAGGGCTTGACCATCATACATAACACAGGAAAAAATGGGCAACAATGCCGGTTTGTAGAACTGCGTGTTTGACTCTCAAGAGGCTTTGATTTTCCATTAAATCCATCACTATATGTGGAAAAAAATCCTCTCAGAGCACTCACCACACATTCAGATCTTCACAGCGACCATTATACATTTTACCGGCGGGGAACAAAGGGACTACGCCCTAATTCGAGCGAGTACCAGCCGAGGAGATGCTATCACCTTCGGACGTAAAGCTGGACTAATTTGCGCTTCGCTCTGAAGCTACTACTGGGGAAAAGAACGACGGAAGTACCGAGCGATTTTGATCCTTAGGGATGCTTAGTTGACAAGAACCCAACTTTCAGTTCAACATTTCTTCTAGAAAGTTCTTCTACGCATCAGAACTGTACTTTTGTCAGCACTTCTTACAAATTGTAACACATTATGAAATATTGTGAAATACTTAATGGCTGTATACAGGGACGGCTTGGGATATTTTAACGATATTCAACTTCACAAAATAAATTAAAAAAAGGGACATTCTTTTTGGGAATTGGGATTTTAAATTAATGTTGGAGTTTTTTCAAACGCTACAATTTTTACAGCCAATTTTAGGATTTAGGATCCTGACTACAACAACTGAAAAAAAACTAAAATTGTGAATTTTGTCGTAAAATTTTTTATGTGGGCTTATAATAATATTTGGAACAACTTTTCCAAATAACTTTTATCGATATCTATAACGCGAAGCAAATCGAATCGCATATCGAAAATTCACCCTGTTTGTAGTAGGCCGCGTTTAAAATTTAAAGGATCGTTTAAACACAGCGATATATCAAACAACTTATCAAGGTCAATCGAGTTGTTGCAACTTATCATTGTGTGTAAACGGTGCATCGCACGACTTATCAAAGTTGGAGTTGGGTTGAGGTTGGTATCAACTTATCACAAGGATCGAGTTGTTTTAATTTATCGTCGTGTCTAAACGGTACAGCGATTTATCATTGGACTTGGGTCGTATCAATTTAGGAGAATCTTACCGTATTAGAATTTATTTACATATATAATTAAATAATGTACAGGGTGATTGATTAGTGGGGTAAAGCTACGTAGATCCGTTATAGTAATAGATAGCAATAAAAGTTAATAACAAAAATTGTAGCCAACTTTTAGATTCACATTTATAAAATTAATTAGAATGTTACATAGGGTGTTCGATAACATAGTGGCAGAAATCATAGAGCAAAACAGCGAAACCAAACAAGTTTGATTTCTCCGCTCGCACTCTTTGTTATTTTTCCGAAAAATGAATCTCGATGTCCTGATATCTGAAGTGTTTCAAAGAAAGCTGTTTTTGAATCAGTAAGATTCCCTATTCAGATGACGACGATGGCTTTTTAAATTTATAACTTTATGCAATTTTATAATTAAATAAATATTATGTAACTTAATAATTATTATTAGTTCTACGTTCTACAGTGTGGCAAAACCAAATGGAATAAATTCATTATTTCTTAAACCGACGACTAAAAAATCCGGACATATTTTTAAATTATGATTTTTTGGCATTTACATACTAGTGACGTCATCCATCTCGAAGCTGAAATAAAAAATATACATGCGGACCAATGTAAAAAAGGTCATTTCATTGTTGTCTTCTTACCGGCGTGAGAAATACAAAATAAGATTTACTATTTTATTTGGACATAAGTCACAATTCGAGTTTGAAATCAAGTTTACTTGACGTTTCGAGTTTCACTTCGGAAATCGTTATCAGTATATAAAAAAACATTCATAAATTAAAAATTTAACTTTTGTTTCTGGTGAAGCAACGCAGTTGGAACAAGCAGAATATTATAATTATTGTCACCGGAAAGCGAAAAAGGTAACGCACAACTTGAAAGAACTTATATATTTCTAACTTCGTTTCTGGTGAAGCAACGCAGTTGGAACAAGCAGATATATTATAGTTGTGTCACCGGAAAGCGAAAAAGGTAACGCACAACTTGGGAGAACCTATAGATTTCCAACTTGGTTTCTGGTGAAGGAACGCAGTTGGAACAAGCAGATATATTATAATTGTGTCACCGGAAAGCGAAAAAGGTAACGAATAACTTGGAAGAGCCTATAGTTTTCTAACTTCGTTTCTGGTGAAGCAACGCAGTTGGAACAATCAGATATATTATAATTGTGTCACCGGAAAGCGAAAAAGGTAGTCCCTGAAAACTATAGGTTTTTCCAAGTTGTGCGTTACCTTTTTCGCTTACCGGTGACACAATTATAATATATCTGCTTGTTCCAACTCGTTGCTTCACCAGAAGCGAAGTTAGAAAACTATAGGGTCTTCCAAGTTGTGAGTTACCTTTTTCACTTTCCGGTGACACAATTATAATATATCTGGTTGTTCCAACCCTGTTGCTTCACCAGAAGCGAAGTTAGAAGACTATAGGTTCTTCCAAGTTGTGCGTTACCTTTTTCGCTTTCTGGAGACACAATTATAATATATCTGCTTGTTCCAACTCAATTGCTTCACCAGAAACGAAGTTAGAAAAGTATAGGTTCTTCCAAGTTGTGCGTTACCTTTTTTGCTTCCCGGTGACACAATTATAATATATCTGCTTGTTCCAACTCCGTTGCTTCACCAGAAGCGAAGTTAGGAAAGTATAGGCTCTTCCAAGTTGTGAGTTACCTTTTTCACTTTCCGGTGACACAATTATAATATATCTGGTTGTTCCAACCCTGTTGCTTCACCAGAAGTGAAGTTAGAAAACTATAGGTTCTTCCAGGTTGTGCGTTACCTTTTTCGCTTCCCGGTGACACAATTATAATATATCTGCTTGTTCCAACTCCGTTGCTTCACCAGAAGCGAAGTTAGAAAACTATAGGCTCTTCCAAGTTGTGAGTTACCTTTTTCACTTTCCGGTGACACAATTATAATATATCTGGTTGTTCCAACCCTGTTGCTTCACCAGAAGCGAAGTTAGAAAACTATAGGTTCTTCCAAGTTGTGCGTTACCTTTTTTGCTTTCCGGTGACAATTATAATATTATATCAGCTGCTTTTTCCAACTGTGTTGCTTCACCAGAAACAAAGTTAAATTTTTAATGTGTGAATGTTTTTTGTTGATATTTTCAACTCAGGCGCTCCAAAACCAACAAACCACTCGCAAACCCGTCCAAATACGTATTGCGAACCATCAAAGCTTTTGTTGAAAAACCGACAGAAGTTGACGTGCCTGATCCCTTGATCACGCATTTTTAATTACTTTTTCTTTTGCGTAGACAGACGAATAGGGAATGTTGTATACAAATTAAAGTACGGTAATGGTACTTTTTAATAGTGATATAAAATACAGGGTATCCCATTTAAATTTTACTGAAAAAATAATGTACCTACCTACTTGAGTTTTAACTCACCCTTTATTAGATATAAAGTAAATTAGCAATATCAATCATTTTTAAAAATTTTGACAATAAATAAAATATGGCATCAATAAACCATTGCCGTTGTGCTTATTTTTATTTATACAGTGAGTTGAACTTGTTACGATTTTCATATAAAATTGGTTATAACTTTGTAAATACCCTGTATAACATACCCAACCTTTATATTTTGAAAGTAACAGGATCTATTTGTTTACGATGAAAACTAGTTATAATTCATTGAAGGGTCTAAAAGGGTCTAATGTACACAATGGTCCCCTCTTCAACTTGTTGTGGTCAACTTATCGCAGCGTCTAAACAGCGTTTCAACCTCAACAAATCACAGCAACTTGTCATCACAACTAGTTGCTGGACTTATCGCTGTGTTTAAACGCCCCTTAAAGTTCAGTTGACTATTTTAAAAATTGTGAACCATCACCCCGTATGACTGTGCAAAATTTCAAATCTGTATATATTTTTATAGCCGAAACATAGGAGTGTCTTCATCTTAAATGCGACACACTGTATCTTATCAATTTGATAATTTATTGCAACTAATATAGTCGTATTTTTTATAGATTCAAAATATACAATCAAACTACTGACTAATTCACTAATTTTATCATAACAAGTTCAAATTGATTGCATTGAAGTATGGAACCAATTAATGTGTATTAATAATTAATGTGTATTAATATATAATTATGTGTAATAATATAATATAATATAATATACAGAGTGAGTTTTATGTATGCAAACCCTCAATTATCTCGGAAATGGCTTGCACGATTTTTATGGATTGTGGTGTGTTGGGGTTTTCTAATGTGGCCGATATTATAGTAATACTTACATTGTTCTCAGATCTTCCGTTTTTCTGAAAATCTAATTAACTTTCTTATTTGAAATAGAACACCCTGTATATTTTTGCGTTTTGAAGTCCTTAAGAAATACTGATTATTTTCCATGTTATATTCCCTATACCCAAAGGCCATAATTTCGGAGTTATTGCTACATTTATTTAAAAAAACTTTTTAAACAAATTATAAAAATCAATTTTTTCGGCCTGCGTAGACATTATTTTACGTTCTTTGGACCATTGGGAACAAAAAAGTTCTCTTGTAATTTTTCTTTGAAGTTAATCATTTTCGATTTATAAATAATTTAAAACTGAAAAGAAATCGAATAATTACGATTTTCAAGGTTAAAAAACACAAATCAAACATTATTTTTGAAACTACCAAAAGTATAGAAATTCAAGCTAAAGCCTTATTTTATCAGTTACCAATAAGTAATTTGAGCTTGTTTCATTCTAAAATATTGTTTTTTAGTTGTTAATGCGCTCGTCCTCTCATATGCGCTTCATTAACATTTATTAAAAATCAATGTTTTAGAATAAAACATGCCAAAAAATTTTATAGCGAGCCCCTGGAAGAAGGGTTTTGGGTACTCCGCAGTTTCAGATATAATGTTTTTTACTTTTGTTTTTGAACCTTGAATAATCGTCATTATTCGATTTTTTTCAGTTTTAAATTGTTTATAAGTCGAAAACGATTCACTTTAGAGAAAAATTAGAAAAGACCTTTTTTTGTTCCCAATGATCCAAAGAACGTAAAATAATGTCTACACGGGCCGAAAAAATTGATTTTTATAATTTCTTTAAATTTGTTTTTAAATAAATGTAGCAATAACTCCGAAACTATGACATTTAGGTATAGGGAATATAACATAAAAAATAATCAGTATATCTTAAGGACTTCGAAACGCAAAAAATATACAGGGTGTTCTATTTGAAATAAGAAAGTTCACTAGATTTCCAGAAAAACGGAAAATCTGACAGCAATGTAATTATCACTGTAATATCGGCTGCATTAGAAAACCCCTACCCACCAAAAACTATGAAAAACGTGCAGGTCGTTTCCGAGATACTTGAGGGTTTTTATACATAAAACTCACTCTTATTATAATAATTATAATAATATTATATTACTACGCATTAATTGGTTCAATATTTCAATGCAATCAATTTGAACTTTTTATGATAAAATTAGTGAATTAGTCAGTATTCTCATTGTATATTTTGAATATATAAAAAATACGACTATATTAGTTGCAATAAATTATCGAATTGATAAGATACAGTGTGTAGCATTTAAGATGAAGACACCCCTATGTTTCGGCTATCAAAATACTGCACCGTCATACAGGTTGATGGTTCACAATTTTTAAAATAGTCAACTGAACTTTAAATTTTAAACGCGGCCTACTGCGAATCCACAAACAGAGTGAATTTTCGATATGCGATTCGATTTGCTTCGCGTTACAGATATCGATAAGAGTTATTTGGAAAAGTTTTTCCAAATATTATTATAACCCCACATACACATATAATTCAGGAATTTTTGAAACCCATCAGGTGTTGTAAAGGACGATGCCAGGAATAACTTCTACTAAAATGTAAATAAAAATATTGAGCGCTTTTTTTTAATTGCGATTTTCATTTGTTAAATTTGCAATTTTTAATGATTTTTAATTTTGTAGCTTAGGATATTGATTTTAGAGAAAAATTTTTTAATAGAAAGTTGTAGTAAATTAAAAAACCTACAATTTGAGCTATGGTAACTTTAATTTCGTTAATTGGTTATTGCCCGAGAGGGTAGAAGGTCTAAAGATTATATATATAATTGGTTATTGCAAAACAGCCTGCGAAAGGTCCAAAATGGCCGTTTTTTACAATTGCATTATTTATTGTACAAATAATGTTTTTCTATTTTTTAAAGCTCTAAATTTAAGATCTTTCCATTCCTAACATAAAAAAAATTGTAAAACCATATTAACGAATTTGTTGCTTAGATATTATAAATTGTTTATCCCAAGAGGTCAAATGTCGAAGGCTATAACTTTTTGAAAAAAAAAATCGTAGAGAGTTGGTGAAACATCCAATCTCCTTCTAAAGAGTTATATTTTCATATTCTGATGTAAATAAATGCGTAAAACATTTTTAAACCTCTAATTTTTGGGTTTGAAAATAAGGGGGCAAATTTCGTTACAAACATTTAGAGCTGAAGCGGCCCTGTACATCCTATGAGTTTTTAACTTACAGATTATTATTGCTGAAGATGAAACGAAGATTTATAAAAAGATAAAAAAATTTCTACGACCAACTGAAGCCGAGATAATTTTTGGGTTTGAAAATAAGGGGGCAAATTTCGTTATAAACATTTTAGAGCTGAAGCGGCCCTGTATATCCTATGAGTTTTTAACTTACAGATTATTGTTGCCGAAGACGAAACGAACATTTATAAAGAAATAAAACTTTTCTACAACCAACTGAAGCCGAGATAATGGTTTTTTTTCTTAAATCGTAGTGCCTTTATTTATAATAATTAAGAAATTATTTTACAGTCATTGACTAAAGAAAGACTTATATTATCTTAAAATAAAAATTATTATAACATATAATTACATTTAATTATTAAAAATTATTTTTTAAATCGGTGCTTTTGCAAGCGGGCGAATTTTGCAAATCGCCCGGCTGGATTCAAATCAGCGCGCTCGGAAAATTTTTACGTAACTTGTATTAAATTTTGACAGAAAAAAATTTAATAATATTACCATTATAATATACAGTCTATTTACCACTGTATTTGTTTTTCTTGATAAACTTTTATCTGTGAAATCCAAAAAGAATAGTCACTACAAGAAGAAAAAGTTTTATATTGTATATTATAGTAAGAAGTAACATTATTATTATTATATTTATATAACAATGAAAAAATTAAAAATATATTTCATATAATATATGTATCATTTTTGTAATATTATTTCTTTAGAAATGAAATTTCACATATAAAAGTTTATCAAGAAAAACAAATAGTGTGGTAAATAGACTGTATATTATAATGGTAATATTATTTAATTGTTTTCTGTCAAAATTTAATACAAGTTACGTAAAAATTTTCCGACCGCGCGGATTTGAAGCCAGCCGGGCGATTTGCAAAATTCGGCCCTCGAAAAAGCACCGATGTTAAAAATAATTTTTAAGAATTAAATGTAATTAAATTTTATAATAATTTTTATTTTAAGATAATATAAGTTTTTCTTTAGTCAATGACTGTAAAATAATTTCTTAATTGTTATAAATAAAAGCACTACGACTTAAGACAAAAAAACAATTTTCTCGGCTTCGGTTGGTTGTAGAAAATTTTTATTTTTTTATAAATCTTCGTTTTGTCTTCAGCAACAATAATCTTTAAGTTAGAAACTTATAGGATGTACAGGGCCGCTTCAGCTCTAAATGTTTATAACAAAATTTGCCCCCTTATTTTCAAACCCAAAAATTATCTCGGCTTCAGTTAGTCGTAGAAATTTTTTATTTTTTTATAAATCGTCGTTTCATCTTCAGCAACAATAATCTGTAAGTTAGAAACTCATAGGATGTACAGGGCCGCTTCAGCTCTAAATGTTTATAACGAAATTTGCCCCCTTATATTCAAACCCAAAAATTAGAGGTTTAAAAATGTTTTACGCATTTATTTACATCAGAATATGAAAATATAACTCTTTAGAAGGAGATTGGATGTTTCACCAACTCTCTACGATTTTTTTTCAAAAAATTATAGCCTTCGACATTTGACCTCTTAGGATAAACAATTTATAATATCTAAGCAACGAATTCGTTAATCTGGCTTTACAATTTTTTTTATGTTTGGAATTTAAAGATCTTCATTTTAAAGCTTTAAAAAATAAAAAAAATTATTTGTACAATAAATAATGCAATTGTAAAAAACGGCCATTTTGAACTTTTCGCAGGCTGTTTTGCAATAACCAATTAACCAAATTAAACTTACTGTACCTCAAATTGTAGGTTTTTTAATTTACTACAACTTTCTATTAAAATGGTTTTCTCTAAAATCAATATCCTAAGCTGCAAAATTAAAAATCTTTAAAAATTGCAAATTTAACAAATGAAAATCGCAATATAAAAAAAAGCGCACAATATTTTTGGTTACATTTTAGTATAAGTTATTCCTGGCATCGTCCTTTACAACACCTGATGGGTTTCAAAAATTCCTGAATTATATCCTGAAATCGACCTATTTTTCACCCACAGCCTGGGGTATCGGTTTAACTTTTCCAGCCACATACATACATATCCACAAACATTTTCCCTTTTTTAAATAGAAATTGAGTCATATTTCTGAGCTCCGTAACTTTTGAATGGTATAACCGATTTTCAAAATTAGACAAGCGTTGGAGAGGTAATGATCAGTACTATTAGAAGCCGCAAAGGTCGGACTTAAATTTTCAAAACTTTTGTGAGTTTTGGGGACGATAACGAAAAACAGGCCCTAACTAGGAAGGGCCGTAAAATCCACACCCTTGGACCAAAATGGATGTTTGGTATATGAATGGGTGAGTCTTTTCCTGAAATTTAAGATAGAAGTTGGTATAATTCTCAATTCCGTCAGATTTAGAAAATCGAAAATTTCGTGTATATATAGTGTCCCGTGTAGCGCCACTGGCGAGAACTGCCGTTCTCTGGTAATATTTTAAACTTAACGTTTTTGTTTTAGATTAACTATCTTCCAGTAAGGGAGATTAGACAGCTTAACACTATCGACACGTTTGCCAAACTGATTATTATCAATGATGTTGTAAGCAAGGAAATTATAAAGGTAATAAAGAACTGTGATACTGCCTTCCTATTGGCTAAAGTGGATCGAACCCAACAACTAGATCCCGCAATTGCCAGAGTTGCTTACTTCAGAGTTGGACAAGATCATTATATGATCTGCAAAAAGGTAAGGAATAAGTAAAACGACAACTACATAACGGTATCGAAATTTTCACGTAGTTTAAAAAAACCTTTGTAGTGTTGACATTTATGTCTTTAGAACTCTTTAAGATGTTATCCATCTAAGTACAAGTGTTGATATCCAACACATCTCGATAGATATTATTTGAAGAGAATCGATAGATATTATTTGAAACATCTTCCTAATAAAAAAATTTTAAAAAAAGTTAAAATTCAATTTATTGGTAACATATATTGGTCTCTTTTATAATGTAGCATCTTTCTCCTACACGTGTTTCGATGTTTCACTTCTCGTCAGGAAGACGTGTCATCATCGTCATCATCATCATTTGGCTCTACAACTCTATGTGAGTCTTGGCCGCGTTTACTATTTCCCTCCATTGTTGTCGGTCCTGAGCAGCTATTTCCCATTACTGTACTCCCATTTTGCGTAGATCACGGGCCACTGCGTCCTTCAATCTCTTTCTTGGGCGACCAACTGACCTTTTGCCATCGGGCCTTTCCCAGAATGTGGCGTTCAGAAGTCTTTCGTCACTCGATCTTAGCACGTGACCCGCCCATCGTATTCGGTTTGCTTTAATGTAGCGTACTATGTTTTCATCTCCATTTATTGTCTGGAGTTCATCATTGTGTCTTCTTCTCCATTCTCCTGTTGTCTGTTCTCTGCAATACCCATAGATAGTCCGCAGTATCTTTCTTTCAAGTACCAGTAATTTTGTCGTTTCCCGCTGGTTCAGAGTCCATGTTTCGCTTCCATACGTTATTATGGGACGAATTATTGTCTTATATACTCTTATTTTTGCTGGCCTTGAGAGTATTTTTGATTTAAGTAGGGTCATTAATGAGTAATATGCCCTCTTTCCTGCAATGATCCTGGCATTTATTTTCAGATGTTATGATCGCTCCCAGGTACTTAAATTCTTTGACGACTTCAAAGTTGTATTCATTAATTGTTACGATTTGTCTAACCCTTGGTCTTAGGTTCTTCGTAACCACCATGTACTTGGTCTTGTCGTCGTTGACCTTAAAACCAACTTCCTTGACTCCGTTCTCGAATAGGGTGAAAACTTCTTTTCATCTCTGATGGATTGTGCAATTGTGTCCACGTCATCGGCAAAGGCCAATAGTATTTTTGATCCTTGGGCGGCAAATCCGTTTGTTAGTTATGGCTGAGCTTTCCTTACTGCATGCTCCAGTGCGAAGTTAAACAGCAGGGGGCGAGAGGATGTCCTTGTCTAAGCCCGGTGTCAATGAGAAATTCCTCCGACGTGGTGCTGCCAATTCTGATTCGTGCAGAAGCGTTCTCCGTGCTCACCTGTGCTAATCGTACCAGCTTTCCAGGTACTCCCATTTCTACCATAGTCTCCCACAATGCTTCTCTGTTAACAGAATCGTAAGCTTGTTTAAAGTCCACGAAGATTTGGTGTACATCGCGGTTGAATTCCCAGTTTTTTTCCAACACCTGGCGTAGGACGAAGATCTGGTCTATGGTCGACCTTCCCGGTCTGAATCCGCTTTGGTAGTCGCCTATTATTTCTTCTGCGTATGGAGTTAGTCTTCTAAACAGTATTATGGATATAATTTTGTATGTTGTATTGATTAACGATATTCCTCTATAGTTCCGACATATTTGTTTGTCTCCCTTCTTGTGAATAGGTATTATAAGGCTTTCATGCCAGTGTTTCGGTATTTATTGTCTTTCCCAGACTTCTCTTATAAGATGATATATCTCAAGATGTAGTTTTTCTCCCCCTTTTTTTAGTAGTTCTGCCTGTATGCCGTCTGGGCCTGGGGCTTTATGGTTTTTTAGGGACGAAATTGCGGACTTTACTTCAGCTAGTGTGGGCCCTGGTATTTCAGGTTCGGCTAACTGGTACTGTCTTTGTTGCCCTGTCGTTGTGGGGTTTTCTGTATTTAAGAGTTGCTCAAAATACTTTCTCCATTGGCGGCTTATCTCTTCGTCGTCTGTGAGCAAATGTCCTGCATCGTCTTTTATAAATCTTCGGCTGTTGGTCGTGTTGCTAGTCATTGTTTTTAGGTCCCTATAAAACTGCCTAGACTGACCGGTTCTATGTTCCTCCTTGAGTTGCTGTATTCGTGCTTCTAGGTACTGTTTCTGTTTTTTTCTTAAAAGTCTTCTCGTTTGAGTCCTTACTCTGTTGTAGTCTTCCCTGTTCTCTTCTGTAGGTCGTGTTAGTAACTCCAGCCTCTTGATTGCTTTCTGCTGCAAGCTTTGTTCGCACTCCTGGTCAAACCACTGGTTTTTCTTCTTGTTATTCCTTTCTTTCCCTATAGTGTCCGCTGCAGCGCTTTCTATGGCGTTCGTTATATTTTGGCATTTCTGGTCTATGGTCAATTCTGGTGTTGATGTTTCTTCTTCTTTCAGTGCCTGCAATTTATTTTGGATCAGTGACTGATATTGGCGTTCATTATCAGGTAGATCGAGCCTTCAAATGTCCCATCTGTTTTCTTGTTGGCGTTGCTTTGGATGTCTCGTGTTAAGCCTTGTTCTCATTTTTATTCTGACCAGGAAGTAGTCAGAGTCACTTTCTGCTCCCCTCAGACTCTGTGCGCCGACGATATTGCTAGAGTGTCTTCCGTCAATAAGCACGTGGTCTATCTGGTGTCGTGTGATTTCGTCATTTGACACCCAGGTTACTTTATGTATATCTTTCCTTTAGAACTGTGTAGTTTTTACCACCATATTGTTGGCTACAGCAACTTGGCTGCAGCTACTGGAAGACTTGTGGTAGCTTGAATTGAAATCATCATTGTCCTTTGGACAGAATTGGTTGGTATGTTTTTTCTGGTTGGTGTTTTTGCAGTCGTGTCAGCAACTTTGTCACTTCTTTGGGACATAGTTAATTGATGTGGATGGTGGCACTGGATTGTTTTGCTCGTACTGGATGAGTTTTGGTGGTGGCATTTCTGGTGTCCTACAAGGGAAGGTATTTTCAGAGAAGAAAGTGCTGGGTAAACGGTTGTTTTCAGAATTTACTTACTTACTTACTCCGAGGCGTTACCAACTTTCGTGGGGTTTAATCGTCTTGACAACATTCCTATTCTAACTATTCCTTTCTATCTTGAGAAATCTCCATCCCATTCTCCACGCCCATAGTTTTAAGGTCTCCTGGTATATTATCTTGCCACTGGAGACGAGGTCGTCCACGTGTTCTTTCAGTTATTTCCAGACCAACCTCACTATTCTTTCGTCAGAATGTCTTCTGAGGTGTCGAGCCCATTGGAGTCTGCTGGACTTTTTTCTTTAATTATGTTAGCATCTGGATATAGTTCTTTGAGCTTTTTGTTAGTTCTTATCGATTATTGTCCTGCTGCTTCATCAAGCATCCTTCCTAGGATTTTTCTTTCCCAAATACGGGATTCCTTTCAGAATTGTCATGTTTTTTGTTTATTTAGTGATTTAATTATGTGAATTGTAACGAATAAACACGTTGTAGAAATAAAAGAGCAACAAGAGAACGGGCTATTTCTCCATGTAAAATCCCATAAGAAATCGCTAAGGTCCATTCTGCTCGTTTTTTGAGCGTTTTGTGGTGGAGACGCGATGGCTCGTCGGATCGTGACGTGTAAGGGCTCGTTGAAAAGGGGAGGGGGTTGCGAATATGCTAAGACCGGAACCATTTGTCTCTGATGACGTCTGTATGTCTCTGGTATCCTCTGTGGTCGTCTGTGTCTTGTGCTAACGTGTCTCTGATGACGTCTGTATGTCTCTGGTACCCTCTGTGGTCGTCTGTGCCTTCTGCTAACGTGTCTCTGATGACGTCTGTATGTCTCTGGTACCCTCTGTGGTCGTCTGTGCCTTCTGCTAACGTGTCTCTGATGACGTCTGTATGTCTCTGGTACCCTCTGTGGTCGTCTGTGCCTTCTGCTAACGTGTCTATGATGACGTCTGTATGTCTCTGGTATCCTCTGTGGTCGTCTGTGCCTTCTGCTAACGTGTCTCTGATGACGTCTGTATGTCTCTGGTATCCTCTGTGGTCGTCTGTGCCTTGTGCTAACGTGTCTCTGATGACGTCTGTATGTCTCTGGTACCCTCTGTGGTCGTCTGTACCTTCTGCTAACGTGTCTCTAATGACGTCTGTATGTCTCTGGTACCCTCTGTGGTCGTCTGTGCCTTCTGCTAACGTGTCTCTGATGACGTCTGTATGTCTCTGGTATCCTCTGTGGTCGTCTGTACCATTCTGTTAGCGTCTAGACGTCATCAGTTGACAAATGGTTCCGGTCTTAGCATATTCACAACCCTCTCCTCTTCTCAACGAGCCCTCACACGTCACGATCCGACGAGCCATCGTGCCGCCACCACAAAACGCTCAAAAAACGAGCAGAATGGAACTTAGCGATTTCTTATGGGATTTTACATGGAGAAATAGCCCGTTCTCTTGTTGCTCTTTTACTTGTAGATGCAACCCTAATCTTCTACACATCGGCAGACGTGTCCGCGGACGGCATCTGCGTTTGCATCCGCAGATGTGTAGATAGGGTAATTTGATTATTTGTTGTTTATATCACGATATCGCCGCTATTTGCAGCATATAAAAGTAATTGTAGAGCTTTTGACCTCTTTATCAAGCTTGACTGGTTGTTCAAACCATTTTTTTAACAAAAAGTATGCTATATCCTATAGTAAAAGTTACAATTACCGAACTCCAAGTTGCTTAACTTAACTCATTTGTGAGTAATATTTTAGAGACGTGCAGTTTTGTTATTTTGTTATGATAAAGAATCTACAGAATATAATTAATTTCTAACGTTGGTGTTTGTTTACAGGTGACTGGTGTGAAGCCAAAAATAATAAACATAAAGGAACCAACAATAAGTCTTTCGGACCTTCAGAAGAAATCGATTTCATGGGTATCCGAACTGCTCAAGTTCTCCAAGGAATCCAGTAAACAGCAAATACCTATTTTACTCACAACATCTGCAGTCCCATCTGAAGGCTTTATCGACTTCATCGAAGGCATCAGAGCATTACCAAACATGGAGAACGTACGAATCTTCTACAATCTAGACAAAACTCCAGATCGGGTAAACGAGGTGGTCAAACGAGATATTTCGCTTATGATTTTGAATAAGGGTCAATGGTGGACGTATATGCCTTTGGACTTGGGCAATCAAAACGAGAAACTTATAGACAGGTAGACTATCTAAAGGCCGTTTGTTATGTATTGTATTAATTTAAGTCTTCTAACTGGATCTAATAACTGAGACTGATTACTTCATTTCTCTAATCCCTATAACTACGTTTGACTTTAATCAAAGTGGTTTAACTTGATGGGTAGTTTTTCGCAAATCTTAATCCTTAACTTCTTAGGTCTGGATCCCGCGTATGAAAAAAAAGTTGATTAATAGCAAGCTGAAATTTTGTTAATAGCTTAAGGGTGTCTAGTCGGACAAACTTTAATATATGGGAACACTGGAACAGGGGAAGTTCTAATTGTGGAACGGGTTAAAAATTTGGAACGGTCAGACCACGAAAACGGCACATGTATTTTGTCCGACAGAACAGACTTAAACTCTCCGAACAGAGATTAAACTCTCATGCAAAAATCAGACTGCTATTTATCACCAAATGGGCGTTTTAATGAGTGGAACATGTAGAATATGTCAAATGACAGGAATTATGACAGGTGATAAATAGCAGTCTGATTTTTGCATGAGAGTTTAATCTCTGTTCGGAGAGTTTAAGTCTATTCTGTCGGACAAAATAAATGTGCCGTTTTCGTAGTCTGACCGTTTCAAATTTTTAACCTGTTCCAGAATTAAAACTGCCCCTGTTCCAGTGTTCCCATATATCAAAGTTTGTCCGACTAGACACCCTTAAGCTATTAACAAATTTTTAGCTTGCTATTAATCAACTTTTTTTTCATACGCGGGATCCAGACCTATCTGCTTTTGATCCATATGCACAAAATGGATATCGATGGTCAATTTTTAGATATTTTGTTTTGTTACCCTAAAATTAAAGAAAAATATGTATTTTTACTTTACAACAGTGGTTCCCAAACTGGGGGGCGCGCCCCCCCTGGGGGGCGTGAGGACATATCAGGGGGGGCGCGAGACAAGTTGAACATTAAATTAAATTTAGTTATTTTTCTAAAATTCAAAATTAACCGCTTGTTAAACTGTATCTGGTAACGCAGAGTAAGCAAAAGTTATCTCAAATACCTCTTTTTGACAATACTGTGAAACGCCGCATTGATGATATATGACCGAAGACATACAAAACCAGGTAGTTGATGCAGTAAAATAATCGCCATTTTTTGCTATTCAGCTAGACGAGAGTACTAACATATAATTATCATATTATCATATTCATAACACAATGTTATCAGTTAATTGTTTATGTTCGGTATATTCAAAACGAAAGAATGAAGGACGAGCTACTCTTTTCTACAGAGTTGGAGACTGGAAACCACGACAAAAGCTGTTAATGTTATGAAAGCAGTGTGAGAGTTTTTTGACAAACATGAACTATCTTGGCAAAAACTGATCAGTTTATGTACAGATGGCGCAACTTCAATGCTTCGTTTTCGTTCAGGCTATTTGTAATTAGTAATAGAAAAAAATGCTGATGTGATTGGGATACATTGTTTTATACATCGACAAGCCTTGTCAGCAAAAACCCTTCCAAATGAACTTAGGGATGTCTTAAAGTTGTGTATTAAAGTAGTGAAGTACATAAAAAACAGTGTGTTAAATACTCGACTGTTTAAAACTCTGGTGTCATCGACCTTCCTGAGTCCCCGATTGTTCACACTGCAGTATACTGCATAAGGATTTATTGGTCCTGAAAATTTAGAAAGTGATCACAAAACACTGCTACTTCATACAGAAGTACGATGGCTATTAAAAGGAAACATGTTGGCAAGATTATTTGACCTTTAAGATGAAGTAATCACCTTGGAACATCAAAAGCAAAATGAGCTAAACATGGCCTTCAAAAAACATTGTACCCAAGTAATATTGGCCTATTTGTCAGACATCTTTGACTCGTTGAACAGCCTTCACCTAAAACTGCAGGGTGGAAACTCAAATATAGTAGTTACTCATTGTGATGGAGGCTTAATTACTCAACTTTGGAGGCGTAAAATATCAGCAAACCCCTGAAATTATTCAAATTTCTCTAAAGTAGAGCCAATCTCAGAAGAAACACGCTTCAAGGACATTTATGAAGGACCAAGTTTAAAAATCCAAATATCAAACCATTTGGAGAGCCTAATTGAAGAGTTCCGAAATACTTCCCAAACACTTGTGACAATTTTATTTACAGAATCCATTCCATGTCAACTGATTCAATCCATGTCAACATAGACTCCCTGCCTGAATCACTTCAAGAAGATGCTTTGCAAATAAATCCAAATGATTTTTTGAATGATTCCTCTGCCAAATACTTTGCTATAATGGACAAACCTTCATTTTGGTTAAAATATTTCAAAGTGTATCTTAGTGTATCACGGGAAGCTCTTCATTTATATTTGCCTTTTTCAAGTAACTATTTGTGTGATTTTCAACACTTGTGGCAATTAAAACAAAGTATCGGTATAAACTTGATGTTGCTAGTGACTTGTGCTGTGAGCTTACTAAAACTCAGCCACGAATAGGCATACTAGTAAATAAAATGAAAGCACATCCATCTCACTAACCAACCTAATATATTTTTCTTGTATTAATAATTTTTGTATTTTATGGAAACTGATATTATAGTATCTTATGACAGAATAAATAAATGTTTTGTTTTCAAGCTAATACTTATTTGTTTTGATTTTGTTCCTATTTAGGCGCATACAATTTATTGTAAAGGGGAGGCGCGAGAAGCTTTCATTCCAACAAAAGGGGGCGTGGTACAAAAAAGTTTGGGAACCCCTGGTTTACAAGCTCCCATGTCGTTGTTTCATATATGGCCATCTATAAACTAATTAATGAAATAATTACATAGGAGCTTGTAAACAGTAAAAATACATATTTTCTTTAATCCTTATCCGGGCAAGATGGGTCCAACGGGCCCGAGACGCCAATTCTTTTATCATAAACTGATAAAAAAAAATTTTTGAATTTTATGCATCACTGAATTTGTTTAGAAAATGTTTGTTGACTTCAACATAGTCATGAGCCATTCAAAATATTCATTAACATTTTTGAAATTATTGCGTTGAAAGAATTTTGTCACGTAAAGGGGTAACACGGGCCCGTCGGACCCTATTTGTATTTATACGTAAAGTCTAAATCTTTGTTATAAAAGTTAATCTGGCAGTTAGGTAATGTTTTTGTGAATTATCTAAACGACTTTTATGATTCCGGAAATATAATAATAAAGCATAAACGTGTAACAAACAATTAAAACATCTCTTTAATGTGAACATCAAAGAGATGCTTACAATATCTGTTATATCTACTCTAAATGAATTTTAAGAACTGATAATCATTGTTGGAATGCAATAATATTGTTAGGTAGGTACTTATACATATTTTAAAACAAATAATGCATCTGCTATCAGTCGTTTGATATCGATGTTAGTGTCGACAACTAAGCTCCTAAAATTATATTGAATTACAGTGAAAGTAGATAGTGCGAATAAAATGTCCCAAAAACCATTATCAGCTGCAGAACTGCAGGATATTGCTAATAATGGGATTCTGATGACGAAGAATCTCCTGAAGTAGGTGGAATTGAAAGTGACTCTGAAATTGAAGATCATCTTTCGGAAGCAAGTGAAGAGGATGATCAGAAATTAGTATTAGTGATAATGAAGAAGAATGTGTAGCTACAAGTTTCCAGATTTCAGTGTGTGTAATTTTTGAAACTAAGGATGGAATTAACTGGAAGAGTCAACCACAATTGACAGGACGTATGCGATGCTGCGACATAAAAAGCAAAGGGCACAAAGTAATGTTAGCCCCTGGTTAAAGTATAGATGATCCTGTTGATTCCTTTTGTTTGTTTGTGGTCGAAAAAATTGTGAACAAAATAGTGAAGTGTACAAATAAAGAAGCCGAAAAAGTCCTGGGCATAGAGAACTGGAAATATTGCGATTCTAGAGAGCTATATGCCTTTATTGGACTAGGCAGATCACACTCTCAGGTAGATCGCACTCTCGAGGTAGACCGAATACTATAGTAGCACCTTTTTTTTAATCTAGACAATTTAAATTTAACTTTAATGAAAAATCAAAAAAGAATATTAGAAATATTCTGTAAATATGAATAGTACATTCAAGAACAGTGGTGGGCCCAACGGACCCGAGCTGCCCGGTTACGTAAGTAAAATGTGTTGCCCGGATAAGGGTTAATTTAGAGTAACAAAACAAAATAGCCAAAAATTGGCATAGGAGGTTGGGAACTTTCACCATCGATATGTTAAAATATAATGGATAAAATGGATAGTTTATACCAGTGTTTCCCAACCTTTTTTGTGCCGTGCCCCACCTTTGCCTTTATAAAATTCTTAATCTCCCCTATGTAACAATAGTTTTTATATAAAAAATTTGATTATTGACCTACTAAACTTAATGATAGATTTTAGGAAGAAATCAGTAGTAAATTGTTAACGAAACACAGTTAAATTTTCAAAACAGGAATCCAAATTCCCAATAATTTTAATCAATTTTCCTACTAATAAATTAATAAGTTTTCCTACTTTAATTTAGTGAGATCCTTGCGCTTGATTTTTGCTGCTTGCTGGACAGATATTTTATATAAGGTTCGAATTAGGTTAGCTTCAGCCTCCACGTTTTGTTATGTCCAACCAATTTTCCTTTACCAGTAAATCAGTCAGTTTTTATAAAATAAAAACTGACGCATCATTTTGCAATTCTGCGAGTCCTTCTTAATACTGCATATTTGATATATCAGACAAATCCACGAATATTGGCTGCATCAGCCATCTTGGAAAATCAATTTGTTTTATATTAATAGAATATTGTGATGATTGACAATAACAAGTAGTGTTGCCAGGTCCCATTTGGTTTTAATCGGTACATAAGCAAAAACAAATCGGGTTTCAGGGTTGTAGATCGGGACAAATAAACAACAATAGCCCAGCAAATGACCGCTTTGGAGTGTAATTTTCAGAGTCAACTCCGAATTCCATGAATATCTGGTTTTAGGTTCTACTTACTGTCTACATCAAAGCTGAACTTGTACCGTTGGTTGCTTTTACTTGGGGGGTGACAGTTACAGTTACCCCTTCTCGGGGGTAAAAAAACGCGTGTTTAAAATAAGTCTCAAAATGGATCAACTGACTGACTCTAAAGAAGTTTTCTTCTATATAATTTTTAAACTAAGTCAATACTTTTCGAGTAATTTGATCGAAAAAAATATTCTTAGCAAAAATGTAGCTTTTAAAAAAGCAAAAAAAATTGTATGTTCAGAAAGCCTATAAAATCAGTAAAAGCAAAGTTGTAGCTCATCAAAATTACATTCTTATTGTCAAATTCCAAATCGAATTTTTCAACTTGAAATAACCAAAAAATTAAGCAATTTTCGGGCAAACCCTATTAAAAATTTTTAAAGTCTTTAAAAGAATCTTTAATTTTGTTTTATATAAAAGTCTCTAGCATTAAAACTAAGCGAGTTACGCTCAAAATAAAGTTGGCTCCTTTTTTTGGTAAACAAAATCGTGAAAATCTCCCCCTATTTAGCGCCGTAAATAAAATTGATCGTTACCGCTTTACCATTTACTTTATATGTGTATTGTTTATACGATCTGTAAGGTTTACCGGTTGGGAGTGCTTAGTTTTGAAAAAAATTGTTTTATAGTAAAAAAAAATTTTCCTAAAATATTGAAAAATGCTTTTTTTTTCAAAATAACTTAAAAAGTATTAGGAACACTAAAAATCTCAAGGAGTAAAAAGTAGGTAGGTTTTGCTTTTATAAATATGATAGATTCATTTTGTTTTTCTGTAAGACAAAAATTGGTTCAAATATGGCTGTTCATATTTTCCTCGTGATTAGTGGCCCTTTCAATCATGTACAAAATACACGAAATACGTGAAGTAAATTGTTTTTAAAGCGGTAGCGATTAATTTCATTTGGGGTACTAAGTAGGGGGAGATTCTCAGGATTTTTTTACCAAAAAAAAAGGAGTCAACTTGATTTTGAGCATAACTCGCTTAGTTTTGGTGCTAGAAACATTTTTAAAACATAAAAATAAAGCTTTATTAAAAAGTTTTAATTGGTTTTTCCCGGAAAGTGCTTCATTTCTTGGTTATTTCACGTGGAAATATTTGATATGAAATTTGACGAATAAGAACGTATTTTTCATGAGCTACAACTTTGCTTCTGCTGGGTCTATAGACTTTACGAGTTCACAATTTTTTTCATTTTTTTTATATTATGCTACATTTTTGTTAAGAACATTTTTTTCGATCAAATACTTACTTTTTGAGTTATTTGTGAAAATAGCAAGAAAACGTGATTTTTTTGTCGAAAAATAAACATTTTCAATCTTAAATAACTCGAAAAGTATTAACTATTATTAAATCCGGACTTATTTTAAACGCGCGTTTTTTCACCCCCAACTAGGGATAACTGTTACCCCCCGAGTAAAAGCAACCAACGGCACAAGCCGTCCCAATTTTCATGCAATTTGGAGTTGATCCTGAAAATTACACGGTATCGCCGTATTTCCCGTTCATTTACTGGACTACTAGGTGTTTCTATAATCTGTATTTAATCCTACATAAAAATAATAATCAGACGAAATTACAAAAAAAATCGTAGATTAAGTAAATTATTTATTTTTTATTAAAATTATATTTTTTATTCGATTTTGCCGCTTTTATAAGTGCCTTGTTTTTATAACATACATATTTATAAAATTCACTGCAAGTCCTCCTGAAATTGGTTTTCGTGGGTGAAAATCGGGACATTTAGTGTCCCGATCAGGTACAAATCGGTACGCGTCCCCAGACCCCTGAAAATCGGGACGTCCCGCGCAAATCGGGACACCTGGTAACGCTAATAACAAGTAAAGAGGTATCAGTTACTTCACATTTTTGGAGCCACTGAAACTGTTCAAAGGTTTTGTTGTTAGTATGTTTCTGACATAACTCAATATGGGTAATGAAACCAAAAATAGTTGCATATTTAATACATTCGGTTTTAAAGATTTCCACTAAATAATTCACAAATGCTTTACCACCGATTGTGAACAGATACTTCATTTCAGGTTTGTCATTTAAACAATCATTAACAGAAGCAAACAGTCCATAAAGATTTTCAAGCAGCTCCCTTCCGATAGTCATCTTACTTCAGTATGAAGTAAATGTCTCACGTGGTCTTTATTTTGTTCTCCACAAAATAGCTTAAAGAGATGCTCACATTTAATTAGATTTAATATCATTAACACACTTTATTACGGAATGTAATGAATACTTTATTTAGAACAGGTGAGATGTTTTGAGCTACCAAGATTTCCTTATAAATAACACAATGCACAAGAATCGTTCCTGGATTCGCATCTTTCATGAATTTTAAGCAGCCATTCTCTTGCCCATCAATCCATCAGCAGCACAAGATGTAAGTTATCAATACTGTCTCAATATTTTTCAAAGTTAAATCAGCCATTTGCACTGAGAAATTTCATCTTTTCAGCTTTTCAACAAGCTGTTTTTCAATATCTTCACCCACTTCGTCTATTCTTCCACTAACAGTATTTTACTGACATAGCTTTTACATCTTTGTTATCTTTTACAAGAACCGTTTAGGAAATGTCGATATTGACTGTTTTGTTAAATTCTCTCCTATCTGATAACTAGCCTCAAAGATACGATTATTAGTTGAAGTATGCGAAGTAAATAGAGATTTTAATATTCTTCACCGAAATCTAGCATTGCAATTAAATGGCCCGGAAGGAAAGGGTTAATCTTGTGTCGAGTCCATATTCGAATTGCCCCCCTTAACAATCAAATTGCCTACATGGAAACACTGGTTTATGCGTTTCAAATTCTTCTATATATAACCCCAAATCATCCTGTTTTAATCCGAATACTCAGTCTTTGTGAGACTCGGTTAGCTCCAAAATACGAAGTGGGTAGTTTATAAGCTTGCAAGATTTATTTTGTACCTTCTTACGTAGTGTACCTTCCTCATTCTAGAAATTGTCTAATAAATAAATAATCTAATTTGACATAATATCACGCAGGCAGTCCGATGCACCTATATTAGAAAACAACTCGATAAGTTATCTGGGAGTGAACCTGAAAGATGAGGCTTTAACCCCGAATAATAAGGACAAAAACGAAATCGGAAATATTGATTATGCTGGTCTAGCTAAGAATGGCGAAAGAGTTATGGGTTTGGCATATTTGGATAAAGAAAATTCGAAGCTTATTGTTGACGATGACTTTACTTGGAACATACCTGCAGGATGGAACTTCGAATCAGCTGCTACAGCACCACATGCATATACTTCTGTAAGTACTTCTTTTATACTTTTTTAAATTTTAAAGAAGAATAAATAAATTTTAACTTTTTTTTCATATATTATATAAAGCTTCCTATTTTTCACAATCATAAACTTGTCAAGATGACACGTTTCACAATTAAAATCACGTTCCCCAATTAAAACTTCCCCTGTTCCAGTTATGGTGGTACTCCACCCTCAGGAACATCCTAGGTTAGTGGGGGTAGTTACCCCCTATGATAGGGGTTAATGAAGTAGACACTATTTGCTGAATACTTATTTATTTACCAACTATAAATACCACAGTAACTAGTTGGTGCGTTTGAGGTCTAACTATCTAATCAGGTATCTGAATCACGAATGATAATGGATAAAAGAATGATCCACGATGCTTTGCTGTAACTATAAATAAACTAGAAAAGTGTTGATGTTTTTAATGCTGACTCGGCTTGGCCGTGAATTAAGAATAATATTGAATAGCTGACAAAGCGTTATTGAAAGTAGTGCACTTGGTTGAGTAATCGGTGTCACCTTAATTATTTAACAACAAACGTGATGTTTGTTTTGTAAGACATTTAAAAATTAAATGAATATGTCTTATTTTGGATGCTGATAATCCTATACACAGTGTTCCCGTACATCTAAGTTTGTCCGACTAGACACCGTTAAGCTATTAACACATTTTCAGCTTGCTATTAATAAACGTTTCTTTAGTACACGGGATCCAGGCCTACATGTCTTTTGCGAAAATTTAAAAATTGAATGAGCGAAATAATCGTGGTTTTCCAGTGTATATGTTACCGTAAAAACCGATTTCAGTTAAAACCCGAATTTACTAGGAAAAACTAGTTTTAACTAAGCGCTTTAGACAATTCTAGTTTTAACTAGTCAAAACTAGATTTGACTGCTAGATTCAGTTAAAACTAGAAATCGCGAACGGATTTCATTTAGTGAAGTTTATATGCGATTCTCTTGTGATTGCATATCGATCAAATCTACCTGAAAGCGACTATTTATTTCTGCATGCAATATAGGTTTGGACACAAGACCTTCGTTTTATATTTTTACTCTTCTTTCGTTGGCAGGTTTCACAAATTGGTATAAAAGTATTGATCATATTAATAAAAAGTTAAATTTGCCTATTTCCTGGCGGTTTCAGCCTTCAACCTATCCCGATTTCCATGAAAAATAGCAACATGGGCTGCTTCAATTATGCCAAAAATATTTTCGACAGGTACATAATATTTGATGGGATCAATTTTAGAAGCTAACTTTTTTATTTCGCCAACTTCAACAATTCTAAATCATTTCAGTCTTCGATTTTGTATTGGTGTTTTCTTGGCAGATAGTTCCGCATCTTGTACTTCGACCATTAATTTATTATAATATGCTTTTGGTCCCAACATTGTAGTGACTTTCTTTCTTCTCTGTCTCTTCCATTTGTAAAATCATTTCCAAAATAGGTTCTTTTCACGTTCTTGTATCTCTGCTCTCAATCCGATCTTCGATATTATCACTAATGGTGAATAATACACAGTGGTGTAATATAACCAATAAAAACGATGCAAAACAATCAACAGTTTCACACACTACTTTGCTACCGACCGGCCGCCTTCGTCATTAACACTACCCACCCCGAACAAGCCGTAATACATACTTGTTTCTTTTAACAATTTTAACTGGTATTCGCCAGTAATTCCAAAACAGCTACTTTGAACTATTATAAACGGACGGGGTCGAGTTCGCTCCCAATGGTAAGAATTTTACCTGAACTAAAAAAGGTAGAGTCCGAATTGGCTCCCATAGACAAAATTTATTTTACCTAAACATGTTGAAAATATCACCCAGCGTTGTCACTTCTTTCAAATTTTCTCTTTTTGTTAGAAACAGGTACCTTCCTAGAAATATCTATGGGAAAGGAGGAAGACCTAACCCTTCGGTCCTAACTTAACTTTCGGGTATTAGAGTGTAGAGCGCAAACCGGCTGATTTCAGGTAAGAGCACAAAACGGTCGAGCGCATACCGGCCGACACCGATAATTTGTGTTAAAATTGCCACATATGCCAATGTTGAACTAAAACAAACTCTAAAAGTATTTGTCTAAAAGTATAATTTTACTATAAAAAGTCTATATCACTATGTAAATTTCCTAAGCAGTATAAATATTACACGATTTGGCAACAATGTCTAATGTTTCCGCGATTATATGAGAGCCTACCCGCATTAATGCGGGAGCCAATTCGTATCCTTCTAAAATATACCTGAACGAAGCGGAGCGAACTCGACTTCACCCTTATAAACTACTCTAAATGAAATCCGTTCGGGATTTCTAGTTTTAACTGAATGTAGCAGTCAAATCTAGTTTTGACTAGTTAAAATTAGAATTGTCTAAAGCGCATAGTTAAAACTAGTTTTTCCTAGTAAATTCGGGTTTTAACTGAAATCGGGTTTTAACGGTAACATATATATGTTTAAAAGCACCTAAAAACCTTTAAAAAACACAAATAAAGCCCTTTTTGTACACTTTTAAGTAATGCTTTTGTTTTTCTTTTCATTCACATTCTACAGGGTGAGTTTTAAGTCGGTGGCGCCCAAAATCCCGACAGCCAAAATCCCGACAGCCAAAATCTCGAGGGCCAAAACACCGACACGCCAGAATCCCGACACGCCAGAATCCCGACAGGCCAAAATCCCGACATGCAACAATCCCGACCACTACATTTTGAATATTTATTGTTTCCTTTTCAAATTCAATACCAAATCATATTATACAGTATTGAAATTGAAAAATTAATTACTTACTAATAAGTACGGGTACTAATTATTATGTATTTTAAAAGAAAAAATCATTAAACACTTCATTTTATAATATAAATGTAGTCCAGAAAACCACTGCGCATCCGCTAGGAAAAATGTTCTAATTCGGATTCTTTGCACAATCTTACTCAAAAAGGACTCCTTTTAACAAATTTGCATGTTGCCAGGACCAAAAAGTGGTCAAAAATTTTTTAAACGTTTTTTTTGTTTTTTTCCTAAAATTATTTTTTTTGCACGGAAAAAAGTTTTTTTAGGTTTTTTGGATCATTCCAAAGAGAAAAGGTCTTTAGTGACTTTTCTCTAAAAATGATAGTTTTTGACATATAAGCGATTAAAAATTGAAAAATTGCGAAATCGGCCATTTTTAACCCTCAAAAACTATGTGAAAAGCTGAAAATTTAAATGTTGCCAAGGTAGGTAGATATTCTATAAACATCGATTGATGAAATCCCGAAGAGTTTTTTGCAATACAATATTTAAAACTCCTTTGTTTTTTAATTGCTAATCAAGCGTACACGACACTATTTTCCACCGACAGTATGGTGCAAATGAAAGGAATAAATTCGTTATTTCGTAAACCGGCGACTTTAAGGAAAAATCCCGAAACAAGTCGATTTTCATTTTTAAGTTATGATATTGTGGCGTATATGGTATACTAGTGACGTCATCCATCTGGACGTGATGACGTAATCGATGATTTTTTTAAATGAGAATAGGGGTCGTGTGCTAGCTCATCTGAAAGGTTCTTCAATTCTCTATTCAGTAATATAAACATTTACATAATTATTTATACAGGGTGTCCAAAAAATTTTTATTAAATTAAATTATTTGACAAAAAAGAAGTAGAAGGACACCCTGTATAAAAAATTATGTAAATGTTTACACTACTTGATGGAGAATTGAAGAACTTTTCAAACGAGCTACCACACGACCCCTATTCTCATTTAAAAAAATCATCGATTACGTCATCACGCCCAGACGGATGACGTCACTAGTATACCATATATGCCACAATATCATAACTTAAAAATAAAAATCGACCTGTTTCGGGATTTTTCCTTAAAGTCGCCGATTTTCGAAATAACGAATTTATTCCCGTTTTCCCGGTCGGCAGAAACCTTGCCGTACGGGTTTACCTTATCTATGATAGCTACCCTAAGGTGTGTTACGGAGGCTTCCGCGAAGCTTTCCGCGAAGGAAGGGGCAGTGGTGTTTCCACCGCTGCGTACCTTCTTGTGCTTCTGCGGCGTGCTCTCCGTGGAAGTGCTTGGGTGAAGGCGCTTCACACCGGGGCTGTCAGTTCCTGTCCTCTTTTGGAGGTGGAACTGTTGACAGCTTCCGATGCGGGCACCTCACCTTTGTTTTTGGAGGCTGGAGAGGGATGGGTGGCTCCCGTAGGTTCCTTCCCCGCCGCCTCTCTGGCCTTCCTCCTTCTTTTTAGCTCGGCGCCACTAAGTTTGCAAATCGGCGCTTTTGCCGATTTTCCCGAGGTGATCCTTGTCCGGCCTCTGCTGGGGCCGAAGCTCGAGGTGAACATTGCTGTCCGTCCTTAACCGCGGCCTCCAGCTGAGGTGAACGTTTTGGTTCAGCCTCGGGATTTGGTTTTGGTTTTTTGTTTGTTATTGTTAGTTTGTTGTTTGAGTCCATGATGTTCCCACGAGTAGCTAGGGAAAGGTTTGTCACCCCTGGAAGAGCCCCGCATTACCAGAGGAAGGCTATATGCAATGGGGTTTCGCCTGGTACCCCAAGGGGATCGTTCACGACCACATACACCCTGTGGCCATCCAGCCATCGGCACGATTACCATCCACCTTAGCTTGGGTAGGTTTGGGGTAGGCTGCTTCTTGGTCGCTGAAGCAGTTCGCCCACTTCTAGTGTCTAGACTACCTAAGAGAGATTCCCAGATACCCCAGAGAACCAAGTGGTGACAGGAACTGATCTAGCAAGGTCGTTTCACATCCTTACATACTTCCCATTCATCAGGCCTAGCCCGTTTATAGGGAGTACCTACACTCAGCGGAGAGCTCCTTATTAGGGAGATCCTATTCATTCACACATGCATACTTGTTCCACTTCCTACACCAGACTACAGCCCTATCTAAACTGTCAGCTTAAGCCCCCGAACTCACGTCAAAGTCTTGCAGCCACTATCGGGGGATTATATTATTTATTATACGTATCATATTTACTAAAACATAACTGTGTATTTACAATTAAAAAACGTACCTATCTATTTATTGTATTATATTATATTGTATTATGTTGCTATTTATGTTATTTATGTTATTTACGTTAATATGTTATTATTTATTATTTTATATCCTATTTACCGAAACAGGTGTATCCACACCTCTCGGAGACCTTCGGGTTAATTTATTTACTTTAGCTGTAAATATCTAAAAATATTATACCTATTATTGTTGAATAAATTATTATTACTATTATTATTCCTTTCATTTGCACCATACTGTCGATGGAAAATAGTGTCGAGCACGCTTGATTCGCAATTAAAAAACAAAGGAGTTTTGAATATTGTATTGCAAAAAACTCTTCGGGATTTCATCAATCGATGTTTAAAGAATATCTACCTACCTTGGCAATATTCAAATTTTCAGTTTTTCACATAGTATTTGAGGGTTAAAAATGGCCGATTTCGCAATTTTTCAATTTTTAATCGCTTATATGTCAAAAACTATCATTTTTAGAAAAAAGTCACTAAAGACCTTTTCTATTTGGAATGATCCAAAAAACCTAAAAAAACTTTTTTCCATGCAATAAAAATAATTTTAGGAAAAAACAAAAAAAAAACGTTTAAAAAATTTTTGACCACCTTTTGGTCCTGGCAACATGGAAATTTGTTAAAAGGAGTCCTTTTTGAGTAAGATTGTGCAAAAAATCCGAATTAGAATATTTTTCCTAGCGGATGCGCAGTGGCTTTCTGGACACTTACTGAAATGGAAGGTTGTAAGTGACATGATAATATCTATTATATTATGAAAGTAAACTTGAATTCAGGATTTGATTATTTGTACATATAATATTGGACTATATATTGGCAAAAAAAAAAATAATTTAATTCATATACCCATGTTAGAAATTTTATTTAGAAAGTTATTTCATTATAAATGGTACATACTTCTGTTTAGTAACAAAATATAAAAACAGATGGCCATATAAATGTAATTATATGTTAAAAAGAAACTTATCAAAGCTTTCGGGATTCTGGTCTGTCGGGATTTTGGCCTGTCGGGATTCTGGCGTGTCGGAATTTTGGCCGTCGGGATTGTGGCTGTCGGGATTTTGGGATAGACCCGTTTTAAGTATAGAACCGCTTCAATTATCTCGAAAGGGGTTTGCACGATTTTTATAGATTTTGGTGTGTAAGGACCTCGTGACACGGTAAATATTATGATCGTATTTACATTGTTTTCAGATTTTAGAAATCTATGGAATTTTCATATTTTAAATAGATCACCTTGTAAGTAAATTTTTTATCTTTTGTATAAGTCCTTAAGACATACCCATTATTTTTCGTGTAATATTGCCTATACCTAAATGGTATAATTTCGGAATTTTTACTAGATTTACATTATCTTTGTCGAAGTTAAAAGAATACATTTTGATTTTTGAAACTGTTACAATAACAGGAAAAAATCTTTCTATATTTTTGTTTGAATAAATTAATTAGACTTATCGCAATTAAATGCGAGTTATCGATCACACAACTATAAATTCACGTCAGCAGACATCGTCAAAGTAAACTATGAAATGAATTTAATTCTGAGGTGTTTGATTATTTATATCTTTAGCCAGACTAATTACCTAAAACTAATTACTCGAAGAGTAATATGAACATTCCAAAGAGGTGCTTAAAAATGGATTGTAGCTGCACTGGTTTGATGCACTCTTAAGATAATTACACCCAGATATTTTAATTATAAATGGAGATTTGAAAATGGTGCGTAGTCTAGGCAATAAAACTGTCTATATACTAGAAAGAAAAGTGGCTATCAGGCATAACTATACACATTTTTCCAACTAGTCAACAGACGCAAGTTAACGATATACAACTCAACAACTCAAGAAATGTGGACGAGTACATGTCTAACCAAAATTTTAAATTCAAGAAAAATAAAATGGTATAGACTTTGTAAGTTTTCATTGACTGTTAAGTAGGTTTTTAATATATAGGGGAGTGCATATAGATTTATGATTCGGAAAAAATCAAACAAGATAGAACTTTTTGTAGTTTCATTAAGAAATGTTTAATAAACAACATATCAAATAGTATTTGATAGATTCGACAGTTACTTGACGAAAGTTCATTTTATGTAACAATAAAACACTGAAAACGTTTGTTTTCTATACTTCCACAAAATTTATTACAACTATGTGGCTACAGCTGTTTCGGAAGAGTGCCTTTCTCACTTGATAACTATTGATAACTTTTTTATTATCAGTTTTACGAAAAAAAGTTATCTTTATAATTTATAAATTACTCTGCATTATATAGAGTCTAAGATGCAACCATGAGATATCAAATTTTATTAATTTTATACGAGGTATGTCAAAAAATATGAATTTCACTCAAGAGCAAAGTACCTTTAAATTTCACAATAGCGAAAATTGTTATTAAGAAAAGTTGTTTGGAATTAAAAACAAAGTTTCAATGTTTAATTACATCCTTCTAATTGAAATATTGTGCACTATAAGGGCACTTAACTCTTAAGCGAAATTCATACTTTTTTAAATACCTCGTGTAAAATTGAAAAATTTTGATATCTGATGGTTGTATCTTAGACCAGGTAGAGCATTTTATAAAGAATACCTTTTTTTTCCTAAAATTGATAATAAAATAGTTATCATAATTGTAATAAAATGATGATCGCGTAATTTGAGAAAAATTTAAAAAAACTCTTTTTCAATTTGAAGGACGTAATTGTATATTAAAACATAGTTTTTAATTCCAAATAACTTTTCAGAATAACAATTTTTAATATTCTGGAATATAAAGGTACTTTACCCTTTAAAGAAATTCATATTTTTGACATATTATCTCGTATAAAATTGATAAAATTTGATATCTGATGGTTGAGTTTTAGATTTTAGACTATGCAGAGTATTTTATGGAGAATAACTTTTTTTCGTTAAATTGATGATAAAAAAATATAAGATTGATTATATATGAAATATATATTGATATAGAAAAATATAAGCTTGTTTGAATTATTCCAAAACAATGCATGTTTTCTTTCTATCTTGACTCCCCTAATATTAGGTTATTAAGTTTGTATTTGTTTTAGGCATATTACATGTTGGTAATCAAAGGAAGGGTTAAGCATGGAGACACGGTGTTAATCCATTCAGGTTGCTCACCTGTTGGTTTTGCTGCAATGAACATAGCTTTTAGTTACGGTTGTCAAGTTTTTGTTACAGTTAATTCAGAAAGACAAAAAGCGTTTATAAAGAAGCACTTTGTTTACGTAAGTACATTCGAAATATATTTCACATTTTTAATTTCTTGTTGTGTTAGGCCGTGGAGTTGAAATATCTACATTGTAAAAATGTGTACCCCATCCTCCATGCTATGGCACGCTGGACGCGCCATACAGTCTGTAGTCAACACCACGAGGTATGAGCGGGAACACAAAGTGAATCAATACTCATACGCTTATGAAACGCACCTGACGCATCATAAGGGCCTTCACATTTTACTCTTTTTCAACTTGTCTTGAGTGAAATGCCTTTAATCTTTCCTATCAGCCTCTCTTGGCTAACTCTTGTTTCTTCCGACCCCGAATGGCGATTAGGTTTCCGAAAGCAGACGGGTCACTATATTTTCTTCTACTACACCCTCTAGTAACCGAGTGATTACTGGTATAAGCAATATAAGTAATTCCCCATCTACCGGCCGACGGCTTCGGGCGGATGAGCTAGTAAATGGCAAGGCGCTCTGTTGTCCTGAGACTGAGAAATTGTTCTCGAAGGCGGAGGAACCAACAAAGTGGTCAACGGCATCAGGATGCAATAGAAATATGAAAGAAAGTACGATAATTTTAACATGCATAACAAGATCAAGGAAATAACAGGTAAAAGAGTGAAACAGGCATACATCGTAAAAGACAAAAAAGGTAAAATGATTACAGATTTAAATGAAAAACTGAAGAGAGGGAAAGAATAAATTGAAGAACTGTTTGAAGACGAAAGACCAGAAATAGAAGTTGCAGAACCTACAGACGACACAACAAGGCCTAAAATCCTAAAAAGCGAGGTAGAACATGCTATAAGGAACACTAAAGGGGGCTAAGCTGCAGGACCAGAACTTATAGAGGAAGACACACTTGTCGAGTATACCAAATAATGGTGAAACCAGTTCACCAAATAATGGTGAACCTCTTTAACAAAATTTATAGAACAGGCATCGTACCAAAGAAATGGCTCCCCACTACTTTTGTCACAATCCCGAAGACGAATAACGCCAGAGAATGTTCAGACCACAGGACTATAGCATTGATGAGCCTCATATTAAAAGTATTTTTAAAAATAATCCAAAAGAGAATATTTAATAAATTAGAAGAGGACATAAGTGCGACATACTTGTTATGTTAATGAGAGTATGTTAATGCAGAGATGTTTGGATGTAAACCAAGACCTCTATGTAGGTTTCATAGATATTTAGAATGCCTTCGATGAAGTCAGATATAATAAAAACTGTATGAAATCCTAAGAAACAAAAACATCGACAGTCGCGACGTTAACATCATATCCAGGTTGTACTGGGGACAAACAGCAAAATAAAAGTTGATAATGAGTTAACCGAAGAAATTGAGATTCGTCGAGGTGTGCGTCAGGGTTGTGTGCTTTTTCCACTACAGTGGAACCCCGATAAGTCGGCCCCCGATAACCCGGAACTCCGGCTAACCCGGACCGATTTTTATCAGACAAACATTTCAACAATAAAAATGTATTGCTGTTACAAAATCTCGTGAACCTAATTCATTCATTTGGTGACGTCAATATACGAACGAAACGATTGAATCCGACATTACTGGAAATATCAGGGTGCAGATGGGACCCTGTCGCGCAATTCGCAGCAAATAAAATAGTCGTATGTTTTTGGCTTCATTTTATTTCGGTTATACATACGCATTTTCAAGGTTCACGAGGTTTTGTACCAACTCTATGTAATATAATATTTGAGAGATAATGGGTATTTGTGTAATTTGAACTACATATACCATAGTAAAAATGACTCATGGCACACCACATTCATTGTCGTGTTATCGAAAACAACAGGCACCTGTATTATCCTTTATTTATTTGAAACTGTCTTAGCATTGTTTAGAAAAGACTATTAAAATTCTGTTTTTAACAATGGTCTTAGTCATCACTGATATTAAATAATATGACATCAGAGACGGTATTGTGTGTAGTAAAGTCGTATTGTTCGCTTCTGTCGTTCGTAAATCTATTCAGATTTTGTGTGCGTGTCTTTTGTCTATAAAGGCAACAAAACGTAAAAATGTTGTAGTGACAATGGAAAAGAAACTAGAAGCATTAAGTAGAATTGATAAAGGTGAATCTTGCAGCAGTATATGGTGTCGGTACATCTACAGTATCGGATTGGAAGAAAAATAGAACTAAAACCGAAGAATTTTTTTTCAAAATGATAACAAAAGACAGTTTGGACAATCGGTGCAAAGCTAATAAAGCTAAGAATGAGACTCTTGACGACGCTTTGTATGTGTGGTTTTGTGTGGAATGCGAACGTGGTTTACCAGTGTCTGTGTGACAATTATAACGGAGTTTATCTGTAAGCATACCATATTTTATTAATTTTTACCATTTTCTCCGGCTAACCCGGATTTTCGATAACCCGGATCGGCCGCGGTCCCGATTAATCCGAGTTAACGGGGTTCCACTGTACTTTTATCAAAAAAATGTATAGAACGTTTTTGCTTAGAATGAATGTGTTTACCAACTTTTGCGGTCAAAATAAAATAAAAAATTTCCACCACCGAGATGGGGTGGCAACCACCCCATGGTGAAAGCGCCTTTAAGCCTAATATAGATTTTAATCCTTGGACTATCCACTACTTATTCTCAAATTTTCAAACAAATCGATCGATTCTGTAAAAATTGCGAGGTTTTGTCCTATTTTAAGCTTCATTACTTGGACTATAAGTGAATTTTGATATTTTGTTTGGTGGTTCCAATAGGTATCACTAGGCCGACAGTAACTAGTAGGTATGTTTTGTTACAGAATTCAAAAATGAAAAGCTGCCTTGATTTGAGTAAAATAACAAGTATTGACGATTACGATTTACTAGGGATCGCCAACTTCTTGAAAATTTCAAGATCTTGTCTTGATCTTGTCTTGATTTCAAGACTCTTACAATTTATGGCCTCGCAAGCACTGTTAATTTTAAGTTACATTTGCCTTGAGTTTTTGATTTTTTATACAAGGTACAGTGGAACCCCGACAAGTCGGCCCCCGATAACCCGGAACTTCGGCTAACCTGGACCGATTTTCATCAGACAAACATTTTAACAATAAAAATGTATGTAATATAATATTTGAGAGATAATGGGTATTTGTGTAATTTGAACTATACGATAGTAAAAATGACTCATGGCACACGGCGGCAGAGCGACGTTCATTGGCTCGGATTATCGGAAACAACAGGCACCTGTTATTCCTTTATTTATTTCAAACTGTCTTAGCCTTGTTTAAAAAAGACTAAAAGACTATTTAAAAAATTCTTTTTTAAACAATGGTCTTAGTCTCCACTGTTCTTAAATAACAACATCATTCCCATTGTGACCGTATTGTGTGTATACTAAATTTACAATTAAGATGCAGTAGAAATAAACAAACCAAGACACGTTAAATGCTACTAGGAGCACTCCCGAATAATAATTTACAATGTATAAACTTTGGAAATCATAATTTGGGATATACAATGTATATACATTGTACAATATGATTCGGGAGTGCTCCTAGTAGCATTTAACGTGTCTTGGTTTGTTTATTTCTACTGCATCTTGATTCTAAATTTAGTATAGTATAGTCGTATTTCAATTATAACGGAGTTTATCTGTAAGTATACCGTATTTTATTAATTTTTACCTTCTTCTCCGGCTAACCCGGATTTTCGATAACCCGGATCGGCCGTGGTCCCGATTAATCCGAGTTATTGAGATTCCACTGTACTATTCAATATATATAGCGAAACAATAAGCCAGGAAGCGCTCCTAGAACAAAACATTGGTATGAACATTAACGAAGAGTTAATTAACAACATACGATACGTTGGTGACACGCTAATAGTAACAGATAACCTAGAAAATTTACAATATTTGCTGGAAACCATAAATACTCATACCGACAAAATATGGTCTAAAGTTGAACATCAAAAAGACTAAATTTATTATTGTAACGAAGAAGCTATACACCAATGTGAATTTAACCATAAATAATAAGCAAGTGAAAAGAGTCCTACAAATATTTAGGGGTTTGGTTCACTGATACTAATGACCAGACAAGAAAAATTAAGAGGCGCATAGAAATAGCGAGACAATCATTTATCAAAATGAAAAAGTACCTATGCTACCGGGACATAAATTTGAAATTAAGAATGAGAATGTTAAGGTGCTATGTTTTCTCCGTACTGTTGTACATCATGGAAGCTTGGACACTGAAAAAATCAACATCAAAAACATTGAGGTATTCCACATGTGGTGCTACAGGAGAATGTGGAAAATACCATGGACAGACAGATGTCTTACTGAAGATGGGGAAGGAATGCGAAGTCATAAAAACAATACAAACGAGAAAACAGGAATATCTAGGCCACATAACGAGAGGGGAAAAGTACTCCCTGCTAAGGCTCATATTCCAAGGAAAAATCTCTGGAAAGATAAATGTGGGATGTAGAAGAATTTCCTGGTTGCGAAATTTAAGGGAGTGGTACAGGTGCAGCTGAATACAATTGTTCAGAGCTGCAACCAACAAAGTTAAAATTGCTGTGATGGTAGTTAACCTGTGATAGGAGACAGTACTGTAATAAGAAGAAGAATTTCTTGTAATTCGTGCTCAAGATTTCTGTATTACCGGATTAAGAAATGATCCAGCACTCAGTTAGTTGGTTTCTTCCTCAGAACGCTTATCTAGACCTTGTTTCAAGTAGGGTTTGGTATGTTCCTTTAAAGTGAAATATTTTAAAATCATAATGTGAATCATAATAATGATAAGTATGTTCATTAATTTTAGATGCAAGCTAGGAACATATTGAACTACACCAGTACTAAGTTTGAGACTGATCTGATGACCATAACAGGAGGAAAAGGAGCTGAAGTTATATTAAATTGTCTTTCTGGGATTCTTCTTAAAAGTTCGTTAAATTGCATCGCAAATTTTGGAAGATTTATCCAGTATGGTATGTATAACAATTTAAAAAAAAAAAACGTTAAAAACCATTTAAACTCATTTTCATGCATTTTCGATTTATTCGGTTCTTCTAGCCTAAATATTGACTATAGGAAGGTTTGAATGAAATATGCAAGCTCCAATTAAGAGATTATATTAACGAAATCGTCCCTATAGAATGGGGGGTGACTAATGGGTTGAAATATCTATATAGCAGAAAAATACTTAATTGGTATGGTCACGTCAGAAGAATACATAGGAAACGTTGAATACGGATCATAACAGATTGATGTCCCATGGAGAACATGGAGAACAGCTATAATACTGTAATAGAACTATGGAAGTCAATGAAAGACATCGGTATCAATGGAAAACTCATACAAGCAACTAAAATGTTATATGAGACCACTAACGCCAGAATCAAAAACGGCAAGAATTTCACTGAGGCATTTAATACTTCAAAAGGCATCCGACAAGGATGTTGTCTATCTCCCACTCTCTTTAAAATATACCTTGACCAATCCTTACAGAGGTGGACAAAAGCAGTAAAACCGATGGGACTGAAAGTGGGAGATGACTTCCTATTTACATTATACTTTGCGGACGACCAAGTTGTTATAGCCCAAGATCAAGATGAACTAAGCTGTATGATACGGAAGCTAAATGAACATTACCAACAGGCAGGATTAGTAATAAATATGGACAAGTCAGAATACTTCATAGTGGAAAACGAAGACAGTGAAAACCTACCATTGGAACAAGGACATATTATTGGTGTGAAACAATGCAAATATTTGGGAGCTATATTTAAAAAACAAGGAAATAGTGAAGATGAAATACAACATAGGATCAATAAAGGTAGATGCATCACTAGATCCCTCAGTTCAATTTTATGGGACAAAAATATCAGGAAGGAAACAAAGAGAAGAATATATGAAAGTATAATGAAGGGCGCTACACTCTACGGTGCAGAAGTTTGGGACATAAGTGCAAGAAATAAAAATAAGCTACTTAGTACAGAAATGGACTTTTTGAGGAGAAGTTGTCAGGTTTAGAGATTAGAACATGTAAAAAATGAAACAATTAGAGAACATATCAAGGTGGAAAAAACTATAATATACGATATTGAAAAGAGACAGCTGACATGGTTCGGTCACGTTAAAAGAATGAATGAGACTCGCTGGCCGAGAAAAATATTAGAGTGGATCCCACCGGAGAGAAAAAAAAGAGGACGACCACGGAGAAGCTGGAGAAACAATATGCAGGAGGCAATGGATTCGAGGCAATTAGATGAAGATATTAGCATCGCAAATCGAAAATATTCTTTTAAACAACACACACCCAGTTCGTATTTGCATTCCGAGCAGTAAACACGTACCCATATCGCTCTCGAGATTCAAGTTTCAAGTTTTTTTGCCGGTCTCGGCTATCGGCCGGGACTAGTTTATTAATGATAAGTGATAAAAAATGATAAACAACACACATCCTTCGAATTCACAACAGAAATGAATTAAAATAGAAAATTTTGCATATTTATGGGAGGCAATAATGTCGGGAATTTCCACCCGTAATAATCCTAATTACTTCTTTCTACGAAATTGATTAAGCAGCAAAGTATTGTAAAACCCTTAGCAATTAAGATGGTTGGGACCGAATTTACTCGTTGACAAAAGGGTAGAAAATTATTAATTTAATCTGCTACCTGCCGGGACCCAATTTACACCCCATAAAACACACACTGGAAAAAACAGATTAAATTAATACCTGCAGGTACTACATAATTAGCAAGTCGAAGATGGAGGAACAATCATTGTTCTCCATCTTCGACTTGCTAATGATGTATTACCGGCATCTATTAATTTAATCTGTTTTGTCCTTTGTCCAGTGTGTGTTTTATGTTATGTGTTAATTTGCCAATTCTCTCACCAAACAAATGTTACGACATTTTGCCAGGATACCTTCCTGATTTGACGAAACGCCCCTGATGATGCTCGAGGAGCTAAGTATACTTGGGCAAAATTTAATAAACTAGTTGCTCAATATCTACCTTTTAGGTCTGGATCCCGCGTTTGAAAAAAAAGTTGATTAATAGCAAGCTGAAAATTTGTTAATAGCTTAAGGGTGTCTAGTCGGATGACCTTTGATATATGGGAACACTGTAACAGGGGCAGTTTTAATTGTGGAACAGGTTAAAAATTTTGAACGGTCAGATCACGAAAACGGCACATTTATTTTGTCCGACAGAACAGACTTAAACTCTCCGAACAGCGATTAAACTCTCATGCAAAAATCAGACTGCTATTTATCACCTGTCATAATTCCTGTCATTTGACATATTCTACATGTTCCACTCATTAAAACGCCCATTTGGTGATAAATAGCAGTCTGATTTTTGCATGAGAGTTTAATCTCTGTTCGTAGAGTTTAAGTCTGTTCTGTCGGACAAAATACACGTGTCGTTTTCGTGGTCTGACCGTTCCAAATTTTTAACCTGTTCCGCAATTAAAGCTTTCCCTGTAGCAGTGTTCCCATATATCAAAGTTTGTCCGACTAGACACCCTTAAGCTATTAACAAATTTTCAGCTTGCTATTACAGTGGAACCTCGATTATTCGTCTCTCTATTAACCGTCACCTCTGTTAACCGTCAGGGTCCATACATAAGTTATATTGACATAAGTAAAAATTTTGTAATCAATTCATTTTGTTTGAGCATTGCGATCAGCCAAACGAAATTCGTTCAAATGTACACGTGCAGTTATATCACCACCGCATTTTTTTATGTAAATAGTTTTTGTTCTTATTCGGGCCTCTGGATTAATTTTCAATTGAAATAGGTAATATTGATAAATGATACCGTGCTTTTAGAATTCTATTTTTATAATCGCAAGCCGAAAATAAAAACGCACAGCACTATAATTATTTCAGTCAATATCTGTGTGTCACCATAATTCAGTTTGATTCAAATTCAAACATTGATTGTGTCATTTAGTCGTTTGATCAATTAAGTTCTGAAAAATAGAGCCTTCCACATCTGGAGCATCAAAAAGAAAAAGTGTTGTTTTGTCAATTGAAAAAAAAAAAAAAATAAAAATTATTGCAGATTTACAGAAAGGTGTTTCCGCTGTCGCATTGAGTATGCTGTCGCAAAAAGTATGATGTTACGAGAACAACAATAAATGATTTAAAGAAAAATGCTGAAGGAAATAAAATTTGAGAGTAATACTATGATTTTTTTTTAATGTTCTGTTAACCGTCTTTTCGATTATCCGTCATACCCTTGATCCGGTGCCCTGATGGATAATCGAGGTTCCACTGTAATCAATTTTTTTCATACGCGGGATCCAGACCTATTTACTTCTATAAATTCCATATATTCAAGCATTCAACCTACTCCTAATTTTGCATTTGTTCTAGTTCCTCTACTTCTACTCATCTGGTTATCAACCATTGTTCTATTGCATTTTTAATCTCATTTCTTATGCGTTTTCGTTTGTTTTGTCTCTGTTTTTAATTGGAAGATCATTTAAGAACAAAAAATAGTTATTCAGTTTTCTATATTATCATGTACACTTTTAAATTTTCCACTTCGCATTTTTCAGATTTTATACTTAGGTCTGGATCCCATCATCACCATTGGCGCTACATTTCTTCGTGAGTTTTTGTTGCGTTTACTATTGCCTTCCATGTTTATCGGTCCTCTGAGACTAATTCCCATTGTCGCACTCCCATTTTCCCTATATCTTCTTTGACTGCATCTTTCCACCTTTTTCTAGGGCGCCCTACAGACCTTCTTCCATCTGGCTTTTCCCAGAACACATTGTTTATAAGGCGATTGTCGTTACTGCGTATCACATGCCCTGCCCATCTGAGTCTATTAGCCTTTATATATATATATATATATATCTGACTAGATTTTCTTTTCCGAATAGACTCTAGCTGCTAGCTCGTTATTGTATCTGCGCCTCCATTCGTTTGTCACGTTGTATCTGCAAGGGCCATATATCATTCGAAGGATTTTACGTTCCCACACCAGCAATTTATGTACTTCTCTTTTTGTTAGCGTCCATGTTTCGCTTCCATACGCGACTGCTGGTCATATTATGGTCTTATATAACTGGATTTTTGCACCTCGTGAAAGAAGTTTTGACTTTATTAGATGTTTCATTGCAAAGAAAGATCTGTTTCCTGCCATTATTCGCGTTTCAACTTTTCGCTTTAATTTGTTGTCATTTTTGATTGTTGCTCCTAGATATTTAAATTCTTTAACCACTTCGAAGTTATGATCGTTTATAGTAATATTTTGCCTTATTCGCCGTCGTTCTTGTTTTGAGACGACCATGTTTTTTTTGTCTTCATTTATTTTTAGACCGATGTTTAATGCAGCTTCTTCAAAACTCGAGAAAATTTCTAATGTTGATTGTGCTACTGCGTCTACGTCATCGGCAAAGGCGAGTATGATTTTTGCTTCCCGAGCAGTTAGGTCTGGTTTGATTTTTGGATACATTTTTCGCATGACATATTCTAAGGCCAGGTTAAACAACAATGGGGACAACGGATCTCCCTGTCTCAGTCCAGAATTTACGCAGAAAGCATTTACTGCAGCTAGTTTCTTGGGTACTCCGAGCTCGATCATTGCCTTCCATAATAATGCACGATTAAATGAATCATAAGCTTGTTTGAAGTTTATAAATATCTGATGAACGTCCTGATTATATTCCCAATACTTTTCAAGCATTTGTCTTATTGTAAATATTTGATCAATAGTCGATCTGCCAGGCCTGAAACCAGACTGGTAGTCACCAATTATTTCTTCGGCGTATGGTACTAATCTTTTTAATAATATCGAAGCCTAGGTCTGGAACCCGCATAAGAAAAAAAAGTTGATTAATAGCAAGCTGAAAATTTGTTAATAGCTTAACAGTGTCTAGTCGGACAAACTTTGATATATGGGAACACTGGATGAGGGGGAGATTTAATGGTGGAACAGGTTAAAAATTTGGAACTTCAGACTACGAAAACGTCAGATATATTTTGTCGGACAGAACCTCCAATTGATTTGTTGCTCTTTCATTAAACTCTCATGCAAAAATTAGATTGGTGTGTATCACCAACTGGGAATTTTAATGAGTGGAACACGAAGAACATGTCAAATGACAGAAATCATATTGGTTGCTTATAGCAGTCTGATTTTTGCATGAGAGTATAATGAAAGGGTAACAAATCAATTGGAAGTTCTGTCGGACAAAACACATCTGACGTTTTCGTAGTCTGACGTTCCAAATTTTTAACCTGTTCCACAATTAAAACTTCCCTTGTTTCAGTGTTCCAATATATCAAAGTTTATCCGACTAGACACCCTTAAGCTATTAACAAATTTTCAGCCTGCTATTAATCAATTTTTTTTGGCACGCGAGATCCAGACCTAACTGTCTTAGCGATAGATAAGTGAAGATCCTCATAAAGTAAACTTTGATTAAAATGAAAAATAATAAAAAGCCTTTTTAAGTTAATCTAGAAAAATAAATATTGGATATTTTTTTCCGGTTTCTTATCACTCTCGTACATTTGACTTATATTTTTAATCTTTCTAATATAAAACATATTCAAGGTAAATATGATATGGAGGAAGGGGGTAGCATTGGAATGTACTGCTTTTTAAGAAACGTTTCGTTTTACTGTGTCGATTTGAACAAGATATTTTTCAAAGAAAAGGATATTAAGGTTGAGCTACATAAGCTCATTGAAGAAGGATTGGCTAATTACACAGTGCGACCGTTGAAGAGGGAAGTTATAAAGAAGGACGACGTTGCAGATGTAATGTCGTAAGTAATAATTATATTATGTATTTATTTTTTAATTGTAAAGGTGTAGGCGCAAAATTTCGCGCCAATGGGTTTTAAATGATTTAATTTTTCTCGAATCCTGAGAAAACCAGGATTTTAAAAAATGTAAACTAGTCCAGAAAGCCACTGCGCATCCGCTAGGAAAAATATTCCGATTCGGATGTTTTGCACAATCCTACTCAAAAGTGACCCCTTTTAACGAGTTTGCATGTTGCCAGGACCAAAAGTAGGTCAAAAATTTTTTAAACGTTTTTTTTTGTTTTTTCCTAAAATTATTTTTTTTTTGCATGGAACAAAGTTTATTTAGGTTTATTGGATCATTCCAAACAGAAAATGTCTTTAGTGACATTTCTCTAAAGTTAATAGTTTTTTACATATAAGCGATTAAAAATCGAAAAATTGCGAAATTGGCCATTTTTAACCCTCAAAAACTTGAAAATTTGAATGTTACCAAGGTAGGTAGATATTCTTTAAACATCGATTGATGAAATCCCGAAGAGTTTTTTGCAATACCTACAATATTCAGAACTCCTTTGTTTTTTAATTGCTAATCAAGCGTGCGCGACACTATTTTCCACCGACAGTATGGTGCAAATGAAAGGAATAAATTCGTTATTTCGTAAACCGGCGACTTTAAGGAAAAATCTCGAAACAGGTCGATTTTTATTTTTAAGTTATGATATTGTGACATATATGGTATACTAGTGACGTCATCCATCTGGGCGTGATGACTTAATCTATGATTTTTTTAAATGAGAATAGGGGTCGTGTGCTAGCTCATTTGAAAGGTTCTTCAATTCTCTATTCAGTAATATGAACATTTATATAATTATTTATACAGGGTGTCCTTCTACTTGTTTAATAAAATTTTTTTGGACACCCTGTATAAATAATTATGTAAATGTTTACATTACTGAATAGAGAGTTGAAGAACCTTTCAAATGAGCTACCACACGACCCCTATTCTCATTTAAAAAAATCATCGATTACGTCATCATGCCCAGACGGATGACGTCACTAGTATATATGCGACAATATCATAACTTAAAAATAAAAATCGACCTGTTCGAAATAGTGTCGCGAACGCGTGATTAGAAATTAAAAAACAAAGGAGTTTTGAATACTGTATTGCAAAAAACTCTTCGGGATTTCATCAATCGATGTTTAAAGAATATCTACGTACCTTGGCAACATCCAAATTTTAAGTTTTTCACATAGTTTTTGAAGGTTAAAAATGGCCGATTTCGCAATTTTTCAATTTTTAATCGCTGATATGTCAAAAACTATCAACTTTAGAGGAAAGTCACTAAAGACCTTTTCTGTCTGGAATGATCCAAAAAACCTACAAAAAACTTTGTTCCATGCAAAAAAATAATTTTAGGAAAAAACAAAAAAAAAACTTTAAAAAAATTTTTGACCCACTTTTGGTCCTGGCAACAAGCAAATTTGTTAAAAGGGGTCCTTTTTGAGTAAGATTGTGCAAAAAATCCGAATCGGAATATTTTTCCTAGCGGATGCGCAGTGGCTTTCTGGACTAAACGCAGAATGAAAGTTCAGGGGTTTTACCCCTGTTTTATTTTAATAAGTTACAGGGGTGAACAAAAGAGAAAATTTAGTGTGATTTTTAATTTCAAATATCTCATTCAAAAGAAAATTTTTGTTTATTCTAAGGGACTTTCAGCCCTCAGTAATAATGTAATCTTTCATTCTGCGTTTAAATTTTTTAAAAATATTTATTAGTTTTCTCAGAATTAGAAAAAAATGAATTTCAAATGCATTTAAAAAGCGTTGTTCCGAAATTTCGCGCCTACGTTCTTAAGAAGGACTCGGTATATATGTTACAGTTCAAGTTGATTATCCAGTTGGAGTTGACTCCAACTAGTTGGAGTCAACTCTAACGGCTGGTTTCAGTAAAAGTTGATTATAAATATAAAATGAAGATTTATATTCAACATTTACTAGTAAAAGTAGACTCCAACTAGAAAAAGTATACTCTTCCTAATGCCATTTAGTAAAAGTTGATTCTGATTCACACAAACAGCCGATTCTAGAAATTAAATGTTACTGAATTTGTTCAAATTAGTCTAGACTGTATCGTCGCCCCCGTTAGGTAAATTATTCCAGTTCGATTTTTTTGCACAAACTTACTCAAAAATATGTCCTTATAACGAATCCACAGGGTGTCAGATGGTACTGTGGTCGAAAAATTGTTTAAACAATTTTTTTAAACAAACTCACAAAAAAATTCATTTACGACAATTTTCTTTACATCATTTGGGTCATTCGGAGCAAAAGAGGTCTTCTGTGATTTTTCTGTAAAATTTATTGTTCTCGAGTTATACGCGATTTAAAATTTGCAAAATACGAAAATGACCATTTTCAAGGCTTAATAACTCAGTTAAAAATTATTATTATTGAAAGTCCGAAAGTCACCAAATAAAATTTTAACGACCCCCCTACAAGATACTGAAGAAATTTTTGTTATTATTTTATTGCTAAGCGGTTACATATTTTTAATTATTAACAATGAGCGCTAGGAGCGTATTGACGCAGCTATAAATGTGAGTTCGAGTGAGATGCATCATTGCACCATTTTGACATTTAAAAATTCAAACTTCTGTCAAACCACAAAAGTGTCAAAACTTTTTTTGTAATTTATTGCTCACATGTCATCACCATGACAAGGCGAAAGTTCTTCTTCTTGTGGTGCTTTCTCCTTTAGTGGAGGTTAGCGACTACACTGGCAAATCTGTCTCTGTCCAATGCATCTCTAAACAAAGATGTTGAATCAAGGCCGGTCCAGTCTCTGATATTTCTAATCCATGAAATCTGGCGCCTACCGGGACCCCTTTTCCTTCAATCTTACCCTGGATGATCAGTTGCGTGAGGCGGTACTTTTCGTTTCTCATTATGTGTCCCAGGTAGCTAACTTTTCCGACTTTAATGATTTTAGCAGTTCCCTATCTGTACCTATTCTCCTCAGAACATATTCGTTGGTGGTGTGGGTTGTCCAAGGTATTTTCAAGTCTCTTCTATAAAGCCAGAGTTCAAAGGCGTCCAACTTGTTCATCAGTGTTGTGTTGTGTCCAGGCCTCCGTTCCATACAAAAGTATTGACCACACATAGCAATGCAGAAAACGACATCTAAGGCTGATATTAATGCTACTGTTACAAAATAAGCTTTTCATTTTGATAAACCCCTGTCGGGCTACCTCTATTCTCGTTCTTGACTTCTTGTTTATAATCAAGTTGATTGTTGAACCAACAACCAAGATATTTGTACTGGCTTACGTATTCAAGCTCTTGGTGATTCACACATTTATTGAAAGAGGTAAATTTTTATTCCTTGATATTCTTATAACTTTGGTTTTCGCAGTATTGATCTTCATCCCCATTTATTCACAACTCTCAGTAACCCTATCCAACAGTATCTGCAGCATATGGTCCGAAGCAGTCATTAATACTGTGTCATCTGCATAGCGGATGTTATTTACTCTCTGACCGTTTATCCTGATTCATTCTGAAGGGTGCGATAAAGAGTTCGCAAATATTACCTCAGAGTAGACGTTAAAAGTATAGGTGATAGCACACAACCCTGTCTAACACCTCGTTGTATTTCAATTGGCCTTGACGTATTACCATTGGTCTTTATGGTTGCTGTCTGATTCCAATAAATAGCCTCTATAATTTTAGAATCTCTTTTGTCGACTCCGATGTCGTTCAATCTTTCTATCAAGGTCTTGTGCTTCACCCTATCGAACGCTTTCTCAAAATCTATGAAACAGATAAAAAGGTCTGCTTGCTGATCTTTGTATCTTTGTGCCAGAGTTTGAAGACAGAATACTGCTTCTCGTGTCCCCATACCTTTTCTGAAGCCAAATTGTTCTTGACCGGTGACCTCATCACATTTTTTACAATATATTCTGTTCTGTATGATACGCAAGAAAAGCTTCAGAATATTATTTAATATACTTATAAGGCGGAAGTCCTGGCATAATTTGGCGTTCTTCTTTTTGGGCAGTGGTATGAAGACTGATCCAAGCCATATTTTAGGGATAGTCCCTGTATTGTAAACATTATTAAATAGTTCAAGAAGAACGTCTAAGTTTTCCTCGTTGATTAACTTGAATAGCTCAGCTGGTATTTCATCTTTTCCTACAGATTTGTTGTTTTTTAGTTGACGAAGAGCATATTCCAGTTCGGACTTCAGTATTGGAAGACCTTCGTCGTTTTCGGTATTTAATGTAGGAGGTTCTCTGATGTCATAGAAGAGTTCCTTTATATAGTCTTCCCACATGTTTATTTGTTCTTCAGGGCTTGAAATCAGTTTGCCTTCTGCGTTGATGTCCTTGTGAGTATGTCGTGCCTGTGAATTCTTTGAGTTTCTTATACAGATGGAAGTCATCATGTTTTTTATATAAGTTTTCGATTTCTTCACATTGTTCTGTTATCCATTTTTCTTTTGCAATTTTTATTTTTTATTTAATGGTTTTATTTAATGCTTTGTACATTGCTTTGTGCTGTTTGCGTTTTCTTCTTTCATCCATTAAATCCAATATTTCCTCTGTCATCCATCTTTGCTTCCGTGGTCGCTGTTTTGTGAGCATTTCAGTTGCCGTTGCAAGGGCGTGTCTGATTTCCTCCCGAAGGAGAAAGTTAAGAATGTTTAATTATATGAAAGGGTGTAAAAAACAGTGCGAAAAAGTAAAACCCATTTAAAATACATTGTTACTTCAGACACACTTTAAACTCTTCATGTACTGCTATCTATATTTACAATTTTCACACAATAAAACCTTTACATTTTACATAATATGAGATAGAGTAGATAAAAATTATTTTTGTGAATTTGGTTAACAAAAATTGGTTAAACAATTTTTCGACCGCGGTACCGCGTGACACCCTGTGTATTTGTTATAAGGATTGTTATACGGATGTATTTCTTTGAATAAGTTTGTGCAAAAAATCGAATCAGAATAATTTACCTAACGGGAGCAACGTTACAGACTATACTAATAAGTAATTGAAACGGTCAAAACAAAGAAACGCACACTCATCAAAAATGCACTTGAGATTCTCGTATAATCAACATTTACTGAATCGATCCAGGAAGAGTCAACTCCAACTAGTAAAAGTTGATTTAAATTTTTCAAATCAACTTTTACTGCTCGTTTCAGTTGGAGTTGACTCCAACTAGTTGGAGTCAACTCTAACTGAGAATCAACTTGAACTGTAACATATACACTGCCGAGCACAATTTTTTTTTATATTTTTTCTCTAATTACTAGAAAAAATGCTGTGAATCAATTTAAATATTTTATATTTCTTTTTTTTGTACGCTTCCTAGTATCAAGTTAACCATATCGTTCTGGTTTAGTTTTTGATACTATTATGTATTATTATTATTCCCTTTGGGTCTTTGTCGACGAAAAATCCATTCGATCAAATGTTCGTCGACGAATTGTACATTCGATGAATTTTGCATTCGACCAACTGTTTGTCGACCAAATGTTGTCGACTAATTTTCCGTCGACGAAGTGTTCTCGACCAACTTTCCGACACCGAATTGCAAGACGCCTTCTTCAAAGAGCTCTAGCACCATTAGGAAGCATTTTCGAACTAGGTGAATTGAGTTAAATTATCTTAAAATTATCTGAGCAATCTCCAGTCTTTGTTTATTGTTAGAGTTTCTGACACCCTGTATAAGGCAGGTGCGGATCCAAGGGGGGTCAATGGAGTCAATTACCCCCTCCTTGAGACCTCGCCTGGTATCTACTGCCACTTTTTTTTAAGAAAGAGATTAAGGTTGACAAAAAAAAATAGAGAATTTTGTGTCCTGTTGATAACTGAATATCTGAAACATACTTAAATATGTCAGAATTCATTGTAATCGAAAATTATTAAAAGTCTTTGGAACATAACAAATGAAAAATCTCCACAATAAATCTGTTTATTACCATCTATTCAATTCAATGCCAGAGACCAGATAAAAATAGTAATTGCCGCTGCTATGTTATGGTAATTTGTTTTCTAGAAAGGTTTGTATTGTTGACTGCAATAAAGTAAGCCGGTGGTCTCCAATAGACGCTGTAGGCTGCGTACAGCATTACGCCGCGCCGTAGGAAAATTATTCATTTTCGTTACTTGAAATAAACTTTGAGGGACAAAAACTATCTTATGTTCTAAAATTGTAATTCTAAAACAAAGATCTCTAATAAGAGCCACTTTTAGAAGGATATCCTAAGTATCATGTAACAGAGACTTGAAACTGGCATTAAGGAACCACCTACGTTTCTCGGACTTACTGTGTGGTGTCGAGTCTTGGACTGTGAATAAACTCGATCTAAATCGCCTTGAGGCTCACGAGATATGGTGCTATAGAAGAATTTTAAGAGTTTCTTGGTAGGAGAAGAACATAATGGCGTAGAAAGCTTGAGAAGGTCGAGGCCCTCTAAGGGCTGTATCACTAAGATGATGATGATGATGATGATGGGAGAAGAAGATTCAAAACTCCACAATACTAAAACCTCTCAGCAAGACTACTGCGATTATAAAAAGCATCAAGAAGAGAAAGCTGGAGTATTTCGGACTTGTAATGAGAGGTCCTAAATATAGGTTGCTACAAAATATTATGCAAGTGAGAATAGCAGACAAACGCAGTCCAGGACGAAGAAGAACTTCATGATTGATTAGGGTGGCCGTGAATAAAATTAAGATAGCCATGACGGTAACCACCTCTCTGAAAGGATATGGTACAGGAAGAAGAAAATAACAGCCCGCCCCGAAAAATAATTATGCGTACGCCAGTGACGAGAAATTTTGTATTTCATTGCCCCCACCTTGCCAGGTTGCTAGATCCTCCGTTGGTATAAGGATTGGTGGGTTAATGAAAACTATATTAATTTGCTATATTTAAAACTAAAAACTAATAGGCCTGGATCCCGCGTACCAAAAAAAAAGAATGTGTGTGTACTTTGTACGCACGTAAGAAGTTATACTTCTATTATAATATAATTTCAACGAAATAAATATACCTACTTAACAGTTACAATACAAAAAATTAACAATAATTACCAAAAATGAACCAAAACTTAACAATGCTAAATATTAAAAAAAAAAAGAAAAAAGTATGAATCGTCCGGGATTTGAACCCGCAATCTCGCGATTTTTTGATCTCTAGTCCAATGCTCTACCAACAAGGCCATCAAGCCGCATGCTATATACTTACCTTTCAGATATACATAATTATACATCACGGTGACAAGTGAAATATAAAATAGATGTTTTATTATTTTACGCCCAAGGAAGACAAATCCAAAGACACAAAATTATAATAAAAAACCTTTTAAACCACCTTTTTCAAATTGCGCAAGTTGTATTATTAATATTAATGTTAATAAATGAAATATAAATATTTTGACGTTTCACAATTTGACAATTCACTTTTAACTGCAGTGCCTTAAAAATTTTAAAGCACTAGTGCCTTAAAGTAGCATTTTTAACGCTCCTATGGAGTCCTAAAAATTGCATTTTTAACACGTTTGTAGAAAAATATATTTAAAAACACCAATATATTCTTTCCACACCTTTTCTGGACTGATACATACATAAATTAAAACATTTTGAAGTATAACTTCAAAAATATAATATGAAAACTATTTAAAAACGCAGTATAACTATTAACTTTGTTTGTTGTTTCTCTTCCCACAAATTTTAAAACGCAACAACCATACATAACTAAACCGTCAACCGTCCAAACCACAGCTGCGCTACAGCTGCCATATTGGATAATTTTTGACATGTCATTTGAACATCCAATCAGAACAAAGTTATAATGCGCATGCGCCCGGATCATAGGTTTTAACATATAAAAATTCACCCTCATATCGCGCGTAAAGAAGTATAACTTCAAAAATTTTATTAATAGCAAGCTGACAATTTTTGAATAGCTTAATGGTGTCTAGTCGACAAACTTTGATGTACAGGAACACTGGAACAGGGGAAGTTTTAATTGTGGAATAGGTTACAGGTTTCAAACGTCAGACTACGAAAACGTCCCATATATTTTGTCGGACATAACAATTGATTTGTCACCTTTTCATTAAACTTTCATGCAAAAATCAAACTGCTATTTACCACCAAAAATAATCCCTGTCACTTGACATCTTCTACGTGTCGGACTTATTAAAATGCCCTATATATTTGTCGGACAAACATTTTTTCATATATTATATAAAGTTTGCTATTGAATAAACTTAAGAGGATGGGTACGTATTTTCGGCTGCAATGCTATTCAAATGGGGATTCATTTTTTCCGAATCCTAAGAAAACTAATAAGTATTTTTGAAAAATTTAAACGCATAATGAAAGATTACGTTATTGGCGAGGGCCGAAAGTCCCTGAGAACTTCTATAAGGTTTATTTTAATAAGTTACAGGGGTGAAAACTAAGAGAAAATTTAGTGTGATATTTAATTTAAAATATCTCATTCAAAATAAACTTTTTATTTATTCTAAGGGACTTTCGGCCCTCGGTAATAATATAGTCTTTAATTCTGCGTTTAAAATTTTCAAAAATATTTATTGGTTTTTTCAGGATTCGAAAAAAATGAACACAATGTCCGTGGTAATATTTCCAAATCTATCTTTGTCATACAACGCACTCAGTCGAATAGAATATTGTCAGCATACTGTCAGTCAGACAGTGACAATCAGTGACAATTTTAAATATTTGACGTGGCATCGGGAATATCTTGAGTTGTTGATAAAATAATATTGATATATAGTGTATTTGATAAATAATTGATTTAAGCCGTGAACTTAAGGCTATAGGTACATAATTCGCAAATATTTTACGTGTATCCCTACTTTTTCTGTCTTTACACGGCAAATTACGTGTAGTAAAATTCACACTGGTATGGATATGTAAACATTACTATTCTTTTTCTCATGATCAACTTTCAGTGCGTCACAGTTTTTCGATTTTTTTCCAACGCATTAAATTGTATGTGACAGAAAAAAAGGCACGCCGGTGATTACATTTCTTTGGTGACATTTATAACATTTATTCTAGTTATTTTAGTTGTCGATAGATGGCGCCATAATAAAAAAATTATTTTTTTTAATTAGATAATAATATTACAAATATAAACTGTATAATTTATAAACTATACAAATCAAAGAGAATACCATTTTATAAATGCAAGAAACACATTTGATTTGTTTTTATTCCAAATTGAAAATAAAATGTGACAACTGTCAGATTTAACTAAAATTTTATGTTAGAATAAATGTCATAAATGTGTATTATCACAGACTTACCCTTTTTCCTATCATTTGTTACGCACTGAAAAATGATCATGAAGAGGACAATAGGGTATTTCATTCACAGTCATTTGTTTCGAGCTTCTGTCATATGTCGTATAGTCCATGTATATTAATATTATACACAGATTATACAACATATGACAGAAGCTCGAAACAAATGACAATCGATGAAAAGCCCTATAGAATGTCATTCTACTTGAAAATGTCATCATTAATTTAAAGAGATGGGTTTTGAATGTTCTTGGATAACTGTTATTTTTATAATTGCAAATTATTAATTCAGTTAATAAATGTGATAATTTTTTCACTAACTATGTATTCAGTGATTGTAATAATTTATTTGTACAACAAAGACTAATACTCAATCGAAAAAAGAGAAAAAGTGTTAAAGTGATTTTTTAATAATATATTGTTATGGAACGCTTACAATTTTGAACATCTTTAACAACAAAATACTTGGATCACAGAATACATTATCCTGATGTATTCTCTGCTTGGATCTTCCACAAATAATACACAATAAATAACTTTTTATTATGTTCACGTCTTAAATCAATTATTTATCAAATACATTATATATCAATAATACTTAATCAGTAACTCAACATATTCCCGATGCAATGTCAAATATTTAAAATTGTCACTGATTGTCAGTGTCTGACTGACAATATATGCTGACAATATTATATTCGGCTGAGTGCGTTGTAAGACAAAGATAGATTTGGAAAATATTACCACGGCATTGTGTTTATTTTTTTCGACTCCTGAAAAAGCCAATAAATATTTTTGAAAATTTTAAACGCAGAATGAAAGACTAAATTATTACCGAGGGCCGAAAGTCCCTTAGAATAAATAAAAACTTTATTTTGAATGATATATTTGAAATTAAAAATCACACTAAATTTTCTCTTAGTTTTTCACCCCTGTAACTTATTAAAATAAACATTATAGAAGTTCTCAGGGACTTTCGGCCCTCGCTAATAACGTGATCTTTCATTCTGCCTTTACGTTTTTCAAAAATATTTATTAGTTTTCTCAGGATTCGAAAAAAATGAATCCCCATTTGAATAGCATTGCAGCCGAAAATACGTACCGATCCTCTTAATAAAAAGTTAATTATTGTTTATTATTTGTGGAAGATCCAAGCAGAGAATACATCAGGATAATATCTTCTGTGATCTATGTATTTTGTTGTTAAAGGTGTTCAAAATTGTAAACGTTGCATAATATTACTAAAAAATCACTTTTTTTGTTGTACATATAAATTATTAGATACAATCACTGAATACGTAGTTAGTTAGAAAATTATCACATTTATTAACTGAATTAATAATTTGCAATTGTAAAAATAACAGTTATCCAAGAATATTCAAAAGCCATCTCTTTAAATTAATTATGACATTTTCAAGTAGAATGACATTCTAGTAATGTTTACATATCCATACCAGTGTTAATTTTGCTACACGTAATTTGCCGTGTAAAGACAGAAAAAGTAGGGATACCCGTAAAATATTTGCGAATTATGTACCCATGGCCTTAAAAACAATCTGCTAGTTTTCACAACCATAAACTTTTCAGGATAACACGTTCCACAATTAAAACTTCTCCTGTTCCAGTGTTCCCATACATCTCAGTTTGTCCGACTAGACACCGTTAAACTATTAACAAATTTTCAGCCTCCTATTAATAAATTTTCTTTTGGTACGCGGGATCCAGGCCTATAAAGATAGAATTAAATTTTGCAAATACTGCTATGCGTACCATATTATTATCTCTAATTCGTTGTCTAAAAAACTTTTGAATAATGATGAAAATACCATTAGACAGATTAAAATCAGTGTGATTTTATAAGGGGCTTGAACACTATAGATATAGTTATCCATTTAGTTATACATTTAAGTAATGACATTCAGTCGACCTTCAGAGATAATAACTATAATAGTTTATTTCTTGGTGTCATTGGCTTTATGAGTTGAAATATGTTTAAAAATCAATGACAAAGGCACAAGAGAAAATGGTATTTGGTTAACAATATACAACAAAATATGTAAAAAAAGGGAGATATGAAAAAGTCGGAGCAATTTTTCTAAAAATTGATGATATTAACCCTTAAGTACTAACACCCCGTCTCTCAGACGGCATCGCTTGTCGAAAGTGTGATATTTCCCTTCCCAGAAAAATTTGAAGGTCACCCGTTTACGACTTTTCAAGTTGGGTTGATTTTTAATAGTATTGAATTCGGGAATTTGCGGCAGGTTGTTATTCGAAAGACATTTAAGCTCAAAGTGTGATTTCCGTCTAATAGACGAGGTGTTAGTGTTTGTGCCCAGTTCGTCATTACACATAATGTGCCTCAGTTAGTCAAAAAACATCAAATAAGGGAATAAAGACCCTGAGAAAACTCCTTTGAAATGGTTTGATGAGGTAGAAGATGATAGAAGACGACATAAGCGAAGTGGAATCAATTTGTGATGAAAATGTTGCCACAGACTACCATTGCTATACTGTACTAACTACAGTACCTGTCAATTTTTTTTGTTTTAACATTTTTTAAAATACTTTTTATTTTCATTTTTCTTACTCTTTGTTTAACTCGATTAAAAATTTTTTCCGTCGACCGTCCATTTATGATCAATTTTAACACCCTCAAACTTATTGATTAATGACCCCTATTAATTAATGATTTTCTATTAATGAACGATTTCATTATAGGCTTGCATAAATTAATTAAACGCTCTGTGATTGGCAGTGACCTGTGGTGTAGGCACCAAACATATACCTATTTATATTCCCACTAAAAAATTTAAAATCAAGTAGCCGTTGTTAGTACTATCTGTCATTGTATGCCATTATTTACTTTATTGTGTAAAATTCTGTGTATTTGAAAAATCAAAAGATGGATATTGACAAAGAGTTTAATTTAACTCCACCAGAAGTGACAGAAACTGCAAATGAAATATCTTAAAAATTTCGCCCCAGGACCCCCCTTTTCATCCCTTTAAAGGGGGTAATTTGTAATTACCTTTAAAGGTAAAATTTATAAAAAAAAATAGTAAAATGAGGAGGACTATATTTCCTACTATTTATTTCTCGACAGCATATATCTATCACACACCGTTTAGTGGGGGTGGCGCCCCAAAGTTGACAAATTTTTAAAAAAGATGTTTAAAAAAATTTTTTTCCCTAACTGTACTGAAAATTAAGAAGAAACCCTACGGCAATTAATTACAAATAAGTGGCTGACTTTTTGGTATAGGTTTCATTTAAGGGAAATTGGAAATTTTTTAATTACAGGGTGTTACATTTTAAAACAATTTTATACCATCTGAACCACGTATGCTAGAGTAAAAAACTTTTAGCGATTATCCATGTACTGGTATTATTTACAAATTTTTATAATGCACCCCCATTTTTTTTCCAGAACCACCCAAAAAAAAAAGAGAACTAATAAAGAATGCGATTTTTGTGGAATCCTTCACAGGCCATGCCCTTTATTAAAATGCTTCATATATTATTTTGTGCACGTTCTTATTACCCTTGCATGGACATCAAAAGCGATTTTTTGATGCAACCCCTGTAGCCAAAATAAAAAATAAATAAAGAAGGGGGGTTGAAAAAATTTTCTTTTGATTTTTGGTCCATATATGTTCCATCAATAGCGTTTTTCATAAATATATATGACTATTGCAATATCCCTGCGGAAAGTACCCCTATCCTTGAAAATAAACTGCAGAAACTACCCCTATTCCTTGGAGAGCATGTTTTTACGATGTTCTCGTTACCTATGCAATCTTTTAAAACAAAACTTGTACAGAATTAAAGACCACTATTTTCTCTACAAATAAGGTCCTATGCATTTTTTTGTATAAGCAACCGTTACGGCACAGTGGCGCCGTAAACCTCAGAAATGCTTTGGCGGGCTCCAGTTTTGGTTTTTTTTTCGTCACCTATTAATTTTATGGATAATTTACTATTTTATGTAAAATAAAAGAACACACTGTCTGCTACACATTATGACCTATGCAAATGTTATTTTCTTTGCACCCTAAAACCACAGTGGTGGCCCAAAATCAATTTTTGATTATTTTCTTTATTAATTCTCCTTTTTTTGGGTTGGTTCCGGGAAATATATGGGGGTGTGTTATACAAATTTGTAAATAACACCAGTGCATGGATAATCGCTGAAAGTTTTTTTACTCTATCATAGGCGGTTCAGATGGTATAAAAAGGGGTTTTTAAAAATGTATCACCCTGTAATTAAAAAATTTGCATTTGCCCTGAAGTGAAACCTATACCAAAAAATCATCCACTCATTTGTGATTAATTACCGTAGGGTTTCATCTTAATTTTCATTACAGTTAGGGTAAAAATAATTTTCATCTTTTTTAAAAATTTGTCAACTTTGGGGCGTCACCACCGCTAAACGGTGGGTGATAGGCATATGCTGTCGGTAAATAAATAGTAGGAAATATAGCCTTCTTCATTGTACTATTAAGTAAATTTTTTGTAAAACTTACAGGAAGGGCTACCTTTCGCAAAAAACACAAATTGCCCCCTTTAAAGGGATGAAAAGGGGGTTCCGGGGCGAAATTTTTTAAGAAAGTATTAGTGTCCTAATAAGCACCCCTTGATATACCAGAAAAAAAAAATAAAACCAGACTTTTGTCCATTTTGCGAGGCCCAACCTCTGTTTCCTACACTATCAGAGTTTTATTCCAGAATCACAAAGAAGTTTTTTGATTTTTCCGAAAGATTTTCCAGCCTTCTATTCTAGATCTTATTTCTAGATCAGGATTTAGGCTGCTATCGATCCAACATCCCAGGTACTTAACTTTATTGACCTGTTCTAAAATGTATTGTCGAAGCGAAGATCGGTGGAATATGCGCATTTTATCAATGAAATTCGATATTTTTAAGATATTCCAGAAGCCGCTATAGATAAAATGTTTTAACGACATATTAATCATTCATAATTACTCAACGGATATTAGTACAGTTAAAATAATTAAGACGATAACCGGACAACATTGATTTAATGAGTAAAATTTAGTTTTTTTTTATTTTAATGACAAAAAAAGCAAGCCCATTAGCAGAACCCAATTAAAAATTATTTTGCACATCATATTTGAAACATTATTTGGTTGAAAAATCTCATTTTTGTTGGCAAAAAAAATATATTAATTTCTTTGGACTAAATTAACGTTGTGCTTATCTTAAAAAGGATATGTTGGTATCAACATTCGCACAGTGTTGCCAAACTGAATTTTGTTATTTTGGGTGTAAATTTTTTCCACGGATCTCCGAGGGTACTATACCTATTTATTTTGCAAGTTTGAGTACACGTTTTGATTTTTTCGGATTGACATCACTTTGGTTTTTTTAATGTTTACTTTCTTACCAAATTGCTCACAGGTCGAGTTGGTCTTGTCGATGAGTTGTTGTAGACCCAAGTGGGGAATCCGCAATCAACAACGTATCAACAGCATATCTGATGCTGTTGATATTTACGCCATTAACTTTGACTCCATCCTTGGAATCCTTTAGTGCCTCTTTAAATAGGAACTCGGAGTAGAGCTTAAACAGCAAGGGCAACAGGACACATCCTTATCTAACCTTCGATCCTAACTCTGGCGTTTTGGTTCCAGCAGAATTTTTGCAGTAATTTGATGTCTTTTCCATCTAAACCGACTTCTTGCAGACGTTCTAATACTGATCGTGTCTTACTTTAGGAGTTGTTATAAATAATTTTAAAACTTTTTTATTTATGATGATTATTAAGAACATGGATTTAGGATGTTAACAGAAAGGGGTTTTAATAAGGAAAGTTTCAGATTTAAATAACTATTACTTTGGGCTAATTAGCAGAATACAAGGAAAAGTTATTTACCAGCAATTTTATTGCTGAAATAGAATCCTATAATTGTATATGTTACAGTTCAAGTTGATTCTCAGTTAGAGTTGACTCCAACTAGTTGGAGTCAACTCCAACTGAAACGAGCAGTAAAAGTTGATTTTAAAAATTTAAATCAACTTTTACTAGTTGGAGTTGACTCTTCCTGGATCGATTCAGTAAATGTTGATTAAACGAGAATCTCAAGTGCATTTTTGATGAGTGTGCGTTTCTTTGTTTTGACCGTTTCAACTACTTATTAGTCCAGGCTGTAACGTCGTCCCCGTTGGGTAAATTATTCTGATTCGATTTTTTGCACAAACTTACTCAAAGAAATACATCAGTATAACAATCCTTATAACAAATACACAGGGTGTCACGCGGTACCGCGGTCGAAAAATTGTTTAACCAATTTTTGTTAACCAAATTCACAAAAATAATTTTTATCTACTCTATCTCATATTATGTAAAGCAGCGGTTCTCAATCTGTGGTACATATCATTATTTGCGGTGGTACACAAAACACACAAAAACTTAAAATAGTAGTACATAGTAAGTCTTGATTATACAATCTAAAAATATAGAAATATAATAAAAGAAACTTTAGATGGTACATGACTCAAAAAGATTGAGAGCCGCTGATGTAAAGGTTTTATTGTGTGAAAATTGTAAATATAGATAGCAGTACATGAAGGGTTTAAAGTGTGTCTGAAGTAACAATGTATTTTAAATGGGTTTTACTTTTTCGCACTGTTTTTTAGCACACTTTCATATAATTAAACATCCTTAACTTTCGCCTTCGGGAGGAAATCAGACACGCCCTTGCAACGGCAACTGAAATGCTCACAAAACAGCGACCACGGAAGCAAAGATGGATGCCAGAGGAAATATTGGATTTAATGGATGAAAGAAGAAAATGCAAACAGCACAAAGCAATGTACAAAGCATTAAATAGAACCATTAAACAAAAAATAAAAATTGCAAAAGAAAAATGGATAACAGAACAATGTGAAGAAATCGAAAACTTATATAAAAAACATGATGACTTCCATCTGTATAAGAAACTCAAGGAATTCACAGGCATGACATACTCACAAGGACCAAATAATCTAATCAACGCAGAAGGCAAACTGATTTCAAGCCCTGAAGAACAAATAAACATGTGGGAAGACTATATAAAGGAACTCTTCTATGACATCAGAGAACCTCCTACATTAAATACCGAAAACGACGAAGGTCTTCCAATACTGAAGTCCGAACTGGAATATGCTCTACGTCAACTAAAAAACAACAACTCTGTAGGAAAAGATGAAATACCACCTGAGCTATTGAAGTTAATCAACGAGGAAAACTTAGATCTTCTTCTTGGACTATTTAATAATGTTTACAATACAGGGACTATCCCTAAAATATGGCTTGAATCAGTCTTCATACCACTGCCTAAAAAGAAGAACGCCAAATTGTGCCAGGACTTCCGCCTTATAAGTCTATTAAATAACATTCTGAAGCTTTTCTTGCGTATCATACAGAACAGAATATATTATAAGAAATGTGATGAGGTCACCGGTCAAGAACAATTTGGCTTCAGGATAGGTATGGGGACACGAGAAGCAATATTCTGTCTTGGCACAAAGATACAAAGATCAGCAAGCAGACCTTTTTATCTGTTTCATAGATTTTGAGAAAGTGTTCGATAGGGTGAAGCACAAGACCTTGATAGAAATATTGAACGACATCGGAGTCGGCAAAAGAGATTCATTTATTGGAATCAGACAGCAATCATAAAGACCAATGGTAATACGTCAAGGCCAATTGAAATACAACGAGGTGTTAGACAGGGTAGTGTGCTATCACCCATAATTTTAACGTCTACTCTGAGGTAATATTTGCGAACTCTTTATCGCACTCTTCAGAAGGAATCAGGATAAACGGTCAGAGAGTAAATAACATCCGCTATGCAGACGACACAGTATTAATGACTGATTCGGACCATAGTCTGCAGATACTGTTGGATAGGGATACTGAGAGTTGAGAAACTCTCAATAACTACTGAGAACGGGTTACTAATCGCGGCAGATAAAGTAACATTCTTCTTTCAATACAACAAAGAGTTACTTTACTGCCGAAAATGAGGGCAAATGAGTACAATAATGAATGATTTTAGTGACGTTTGGCGATAAACAACGATTTTAAACAAATTCGCAAAAATAATTTTTTCACTTCGTACAAATTTTTTTTTAGATCCTTTGGGCCTTTTTTCTCTAAAATTGACTGTTGTCGAGTTATTAGCGACTTAAAATTTGAAAAACGCCAAAATAACCATTTTCAAGGTTTAATAACTCGGTTAAAGATAATTATTGTGTAAGTCGAGCGAGCGGCCGTGGAGTAACGGCATAATCGCTGGCCTCATACGCCAGTGCACGTGGGTTCGAGCCCTGCCAAAGACAAACCATTTTCATTTCCAATAATGACAGGAGTTGTCTCACCGTGCCTCGGAGAGCACGTTAAGCCGTCGGTCCCCCTGGGCTAGTGTACATCGACACTAGTTACTTGAAGCAGGGTTAAAGATGTAATTGGCGCCGGAACTGTCCGAAAGGCAAAAATGCCATACGATGTTATAATATATTATGAAAGTCAGAAACTAAAAAAAATCAAAGATAAAAGCTACCTCTATAAGATCCTGAAGAAATTTTTGTCATTTCATTAATAAGATATTATTTTTAATTATCAACAATGAGCGCTAAGCATGTATTGAGGCGGCTGTCAATGTGAGTGCGAGTGAGATTCACCATTGGACGGCGGAATGGTGCATCTCTTTAGCACTCACCATTGACGGCCGCCTAATACGCACTTAGCGCTCATTGTTAATAATTAAAGATAACAGCTTAGTAATAAAATAGTGACAAAAATTTCTGCTGGATCTTGTAGAGGGGGCTATAAACTTTGGTTTGGTCACTTTTTGACTTTCATAATAATGGATTTTAACCGAGTTATTAAGCCTTGAAAATGGCTATTTTCGCATTTTTCAAATTTTAAATCGCGTATAACTCGACAACAATCAATTTTAGAGAAAAATCACAAAATTCCTTTTTTTGCTCAGAATAACCCAAATGATCTAAAAAAAATTATTCGAAGTGAAAAAATTATTTTTGTTAATTTGTCTAAAAAAATTGTTTAAACAATTTATCGATCAAGGTACTGCCTGACACCCAGTAGATTTGTTATAAGGACCTATTTTTGAGTAAGTTTGTGCAAAAAATTCGAATCGGAGTAATTTACCTAACGGGGGCGACGATACAGCCTAGACTAATTTGAACATATTCAGTAACATTTAATTTCTAGAATCGGCTGTTTGTGTGAATCAGAATCAACATTTACTAAATGGCATTGGGAAGAGTATACTTTTCCTAGTTGGAGTCTACTTTTACTAGTAAATGTTGAATATAAATCTTCATTTTATATTTATAATCAACTTTTACTGAAACCAGCCGTTAGAGTCGACTCCAACTAGTTGGAGTCAACTCCAACTGGATAATCAACTTGAACTGTAACATATATATTAATAATATAGGTATGCAAAGTCCGCAGATAGTGTGCTACTTTTTTTATAAACAAAATGGCGCCCGAAAATCGTGTTTTTTTCAATTTTTGCTTTACAACTCCAAAGGTTTTAACTGTACACCAAAAACACTCAAATAAAAATTTACCGCAATTAAATTCTGCATAGACATGGATTCTCCCGATTTACTTCGACGAAAATTTTCCCCGGAAAATGCGGATTTTTCCAACAAAATCTTTAATTTTCAACTAAAACTGTAGATAAGTAATTGTTTATCAATAATTAAGTAACTTGGCAATATAAAAGCTCCTTTCGTATAAATTATAATTCCAGAATAGTATGATATAATTGATCCAAATAATGGCATAACCCAGACATCCAAAGTGAAAGTTATCCTTCAACACCAAATTGTTCTATATGGTCCACATAATATTCAGAAAAAAGTCACACCATTTTTAGCGTCGGGTTTGGGGGGAGAGGGGGGAGAAATCGGTAAATTCGTAGTTTTTTAGGTTTTTCGTCAATATTTCTAAAACTATGCGGTTTAGCATGAACAACCTTCTATACAAAAATGATCTACATTAAATTTTCAATAAAAAAGGTCCTATGCATAGTCCTTCTAAAATGAACGGTTCCAAAGTTACGGAGGTAATATAGGGTAGGTACTATACAAAAAAGGCCTAACCCAGACATCTAAAGTAAAAGTTTTCCTCCAACACCAAATTGTTCCATATGGTCCACATATTGTTCAGTAAAAAGTTACACCATTTTGAGCGTCCGGTTTGGGGGGGGGGGAGATGGGGGAGAAGTCGGTAAATTAGTAGTTTTTTTACGTTTTTCGTCAATATTTCTAAAACTATGCTTTAGCGTAAACAATGGTCCATACAAAAATGTTCATGTATTTGTGCATCGCCCTCTGAATCGAAATGAAACACTTAGATTTTAAAATAAAATAAAAATGTATACCATTTTAATTCAGTTGCAATGCGAAGGCAAAACTGTTTTATTTTTCACTTAGAACAGAGAGCGCAAACCAGCACTCTAAATCGACGATTTTCGACTCTAATTGGAGTCATCATCAGAGAGGCGCATGTTTGCTGCTCTCTGTCCCAAGTGACGAAACTGCGAGAGCTTATCCCAGCATTGCAACTGACGTTTATGGAGTAGGTGTCTAGCGACATCTGGCAACTGAAAGTCAAAGTTTTCAACCTAATAGAAATATTAAAAATATTGAAAAATATTAAAAATATTCCTAAAAGATATTTAATTGAAAACTTATTGGACTATTTTCCTGGTAACACCTTTATAAAAGAATACGTTTTCGTAATGGAGTAGTTACTCTGAGAAGAGGGTTGGTTGTTAGGAATACACTATTTGTCCATACTTTATTTATTGAACACTACTAATTGTTATCAGTAACAAGTTGGTGTGCTTAAAGTAGAACCATCGACGAGTGCATCTGGATTAAGAATGATATTTAATTAACGAATGAATTAGAATGGATCACGCTGCCTTCATGTATAGTCTAGGCGCCAAATAGAGGTCACCGTGTCATTTTCAATTCTGATGGACAAACTCAACGGTTTCTTATGGATTTTGGGCTGCTGATTAAGAATTTAGAGGGGGTATTTCGATCCGAGTGGTCAAAAAATTATTATAAACAATTTAATTGTTTATAAATTGTTTATAAGGCTCTGGCTCATAAACTAAAAGAGATAAAAAAAATGTTCCAAACAAAATTTGTTCCCTAATAAAAAACGAGGAAATAACCGTTTACTAAACTTAAATCAGACAATTAGAACTCAAGATATTGTAAAATTAGTGCACAATGCAAATTGCAAATTGCAAAATAAGTATTTTTCGAAGCTTTACCGATCGTAACTCGGCTTCTACGCAAGCAAATGAGCCTTATAAGGTGTCCTTTTAAAGCTTAATTAAGAGGCTTCCAAACAAAGTTCGCTAAATTATTTGATCTTCATTTGTTTTAAAGGTATACCCGTTTGAAGTTATAATTTTCTTAAAAAAATTGTACATTAATTTGTTTATAAAGGTTTCAAGCACACTTCAGCTATAAACATTTATACTTTAATTAACAATAATGATAAAACAACTCAAAAGGAATAATTTGAGCTTACGAAAATGTTCGTAAGTTTATTTTTGGCTAAGATGTCGATATTTTAATGGCGCGCTATGAGGCGCAAGATTGGCTCACAGTCAAGTAAGTATGTATTCTTCGACGCTTTATCGATCGTAACTCGGCTTCTACGCATGAAAATGAGCCAATATGTGATATCCATATAAAAATGGATCGAGTTCTTTTGCAGCATCATCATTGCATATAAAACGAGCATTTATGATGTGGCGGCATACACGCAATTGACGGGCCTTGATGATGCTGCAAAAGAACTAGATCCACTTTATAGGGATATCATATAGATAATTAGACCCTGAAGCCTCAAAAAGTTTTAGTTTTACTGCCTACAAGAACAGACTTGTACCACCATGTAACTGTTAAAATTTCGCTAAGAACTTATGCAGATGTAAAAAAGCTGATATTCCCTGTATATCTCTATGCAGATTTGCAGATGCATGAAAAAAATGTTTGTAAAAATAGTATTAATAAATAATATCACCTTACTTTTAGTTATACTTCTGAAATATTAGTTTTTAATGTTTTTTTCTCATTTAGTGCAAAAATAGAAGACAATGTAAATAGAATGAAAGGTGATACGAAGTAAAGTATGATGATTTAATTATAAGAATTATATGATAAAATTTTATTAGGATCTTCAAAAATGAAAAATGAAGATAATGTATGTATACATAGAAATTATAATTTGCATCGACAAGTTAGCGCGTAAACCTTTACGCGGTGAGCCGATCTTGCGCCTCATAGCGCGCGCCATTAAAATATCGACATCTTGGCCAAAAATAAACTTATGAACATTTTCGTAACCTCAAATTGTTCCTTTTGAGTTTTTCTATCATTATTGTTCATTAAAGTATAAATGTTTATAGCTCAAATTTGCTTGAAACCCTTATAAACAAATTAATTTACAATATTTTTAAGAAAATTGTAACTTCAAACGGGTATAACTTTAAAACAAATGAAGATCAAGTAATTTAACAAACTTTGTTTGGAAGCCTGTTAATTAAGCTTTAATTAACGACACCTTATAAGACTTATTTACATGCGTAGAAGCCGAGTTACGATCGATAAAGCTTCAAAAAATACTTATTTTGCAATTTGCAATTTGCATTGTGCACTCACTTTACAATATCTTGAGTTCTAATTGTTAGATTTAAGTTTAGTAAACGGTTTTTTCTTCGTTTTTTACTAAGGAACAAATTTTATGTGAAACATTTTTTTTATCTTTTTTAGTTTATGAGCCAGAGTCTTATAAACAATTTATAAACAACTAAATTGTTTATAACAATTTTTTGACCACTCGGATCGAAATCCCCCCTCGAAATTCGTAATCAGCAGCCAAAAATCCATAAGAAACCGCTGAGTTTGTCCATCAGAATTGAATATGACACGGTGACCCCTCTGGTGCCTAGACTAGTATAAGTATATAAACAAACTTGTAACATGTAGTTTGTTTATATTGCCGATTCAGCTTGACCATGACATACGAAAATATGAATTAGTTGACTATGCATTATTGTCGACTGGTGCTTCTAACAAATCTAGGTCACCTACTAAGATGTAAACAAATGTATATGTTTTGGTTTTGTTTCTAGTACATTTAAGAATTAAATGAATATGTCTTGATCTCAATTTTGGATGTTGATAAACCTTTACACCTTCATGGCTTCTAAAAATGGCAAGTCAGATGGATGCTGAAGCGAAGAGGACAAGAGGGAATTAAAAAAATTACAATTCACGGCCCCGTCTGTTCAGCTGGTAAATTCCAACGGAAAATGGACCTAGTTACTCAAAGGAGTAAAACTAATATAAAATAAAATTAAAATGTATACCATTTTTATTCAGTTGCAATGCGAAGGCAAAACTGTCTTATTTTTAACTTATAACAGAGAGCGCAAACCAGCACTCTACATCGACGATTTTCGGCTCTAATTGGAGTCATCATCAGAGAGGCGTAGGATGCTGCTGCTCTCTGCCCCAAGTGACGAAACTCCGAGAGCTTATCCCCGCATGATTTTGACTTAGATTTCACTTAAAAAATATGATCCGAACAGAACTTTAAGAGCAACTTGTATTTATTGACATTTTCCTTAACAAAATAGTCGCAAGTAGCTGCGCATAAGTTATTTCTTATTTTTCTCTATGTTGTGACATTTGAAGTTTCTTACAAAGTAATATACTTGCAGAAGACTTCAGAATCACGAAACCATAGGCAAGATTGTAGTAGAAACAGGCAACACGATGAATACCAACAAAATAAATTTCAAGGATCCCAATCGCTTCATCTGTAACGCAAAGGACTCATACTTAATTTGGGGTAAGTTTTATTAATATCCAAACGTTTTTGTTAATATACTAGAAAAGTCGATTCATCTCAAAAATAGTGAACTAGCACGTCCTTGGACTTTAACCCATTAGCCGACAAGACTGCATATGCAGACACATACAAAGGAACATTACTGTCTGCATATGCAGTCATGTCGACGAATGAGTTAAATAGCATATATCAGATCGTCCTCATCATGCGCAATCAAGCAATTTGGTCAGATATTTATTTACTTCGCATAATCGGGACGCAAGGAGAAAGAACCACATAGTTGGGCCTGCTTTTCTCAATGCTAACTTAACCAATGAAGTGTATATGGAGATGTTATAAAATGTAATTGAACCGGTAATTCTTAAAATTCTGGAAGATAATCCAGACGAATTCGGCAACTTGGAAACAGTGGCTCCCGTGCACTATTATATAATATAATAAATGTTTATTCAGAGAAAAGATACAATACATACAATGGTAATACATTAAAATCATTATAATTCCCTATAAATAAACACAAAAATACCACTTGAAGCAGAATGCTTGTGCAGTGGTTAATTTGGTTCATTTTAATGTAACAAAATATCCTAGTGTAGGTACACAATATCTTTTCACAGGCAATACCATAATATAATATCTATTACTTTTAATAATAAAAGAACAAAAAAAAGCAGAGCATTACATTGCTTTTCGAAATAATTAAATAATTAAAGAAAATAACTCTATTTCAAAATCTGAAAAAAAAAATTAAAAATACAGCATCCCTACGATGTATTTATAAAAAAATAACAGCAACAAATGAGAAAAAAACACAATTTGGTACAACAACTATGAGTCCAATATTTAAACACTTGTTTTATTTTCTAACTTCAATTAAATCATGTATAACTGAAAGAGGGGTATCTATAACATATTTCTTTAATTTATTTTTAAATTGTTTTATATTCTTGACATTCTGAACATTTATGGGTAAAACGTTAAAGGACCTAGGTCCTAGATAAGTGAAACAACGCTGTCCAATTGTTTTTTCACTTTTCGGGGTTATCGCTTTATTCCTGTTTCTGGTGGAGTATTCATGCAAGGGAAACTGTAGTGTTTGTCTATTTTTATATTGATATACAGTAACCGCTTTAAAATAAAGCTGCCTAATATCAAAAATATTAGTTTCCTTGTATAATAATTCAGTGGAGTAAAGCTTGGGCTTGCGATAAATTGATTTTAAAATTTTTCTTTGGCCGACATTTAGTTGTTCCAAATGATTGCCATACGCCCCGCCCCACCCAAGAATCCCATAGCATAATCTAGATTCTACTAAGGCAAAGTACATAGTTTTTAAAAGACGCTGTTCTAAAATATTGCTTAAGTGTTTAAATTTAAAGAGTAAACTTCGAAGGTTTTTTGTCACATTCGCCATATGTAGGTTCCATTTTAAATGACTATTAATTGTAATTCCCAAATACTTTACAGAATGAGCAGACAGAATATGTTGATCCTTATGTCCTTCATTGGATATTATTAGTGTTTCGTAGTTAGGCAGACTTGTTTTGTAAGATCCAAAAGGCAAAAAGAAAGTTTTTGTGAAGTTAACAGTTAGTTGTTTGTGTGCAAACCAATCAAAACAATTTTTTAAATTTTCTTCAGCCAATAATTTTAGATTCTCCCAATTATCTGCAGTATACAGTACAGCTGTGTCATCTGCATAACTAATAATTTTACCTTTTAATTTCATTGACAATAAATTATTTACATAAATTATAAACAACAATGGACCAAGAATCGCTCCTTGCGGAATACCGTACTTCACCACGTTTCCCTCACTCACACTTTCATTCATTTTTACCCTTTGTACCCTATTGTCTAGATAACTTTCAAAAAATCTTAATACGTTGCCTCTGAAACCTACATCAGCCAAAGTTTCCAAGAGTTGCTTATGGCTTACTATGTCGAAAGCTTTAGCCAAGTCTAAAAATACACATAATGTGGGCTTACCTCTATCAACTGAATCATAAATGCAACCCATTAGTGAAGCAATTGCATAATCTGTACCTCTGCCTTCAACAAAGCCAAATTGATTATTAGATATGATTTTATGTAGGTCTAAAAATTTTAGCATCCGAGTTTTAATCGCTTTTTCCATAATTTTTGCAAGGCTAGAGATTAGTGAAATTGGGCGGTAATTTTGGCTTAAATCCTTATTTCCTGATTTATATACATGTTTGATAATTGCGTCTTTAAAGTCTGTTGGACATTTTCCATTTTCTATAATTTTATTTAATAAATATGTTAAAGGGGATACAATTTCTCCTGAAACTTCTTTTAATATTTCTGCCTTTAATAAATTAGGTCCGGGAGCTTTATTCAACTTAAGGGATTGAATAATCGCTATAACTTCACCTTCAGTTATTGGATCAAAAAAAGCACTTTGAGCGACTGAGATTCTATTCGGATTATTGGATGGCGGTTTTTTTTATATTGTTAGCCAGTTTCTCACCAATAGTTGAAAAATAATTATTGAAGGTAGTAGCGATATCCAAATCAGAGTTCATAATCCGGTAACCCTCTACTAACTGTTTAACGCCAACAGAATTTACCTCAGTTTGGGTCAGGTCACGAATAACCTTCCACGTATTTCTACTATCGGGTTTATTAGTAATTACGTTTTTAAAATATTCTGCCTTATTATGATTATGATGCATAAGACGTTACCTAGATGGGAAATATCGTGGTAGATGGATTTTTACGACGAGGTTCAATAGAATGACCAGCTTGGGCACCGGACCTCATACCAGTTGATTTTTTTCTATGCTTATTATTTTCGTGCTCCTTATTTTCTTGCTAATATACATACAATAATTTAATTCTTGCGTTTTAAATTTTCAGGTGGATCTGCCAACCACTGGTCCCACATCGCAGAATGGCTCGTCCATAGAGGAGCTAGGAAAATAGTAATTGCAAGCGAAAGCAAACCGAAAGAGAACCATCTCAACAGAAGACTGCAATTCCTCCAGACCTATTACGGCGCTGATTTAATAATGGCACCCAGCAGAATTCAGACTAAAGAACACGCTCAGAATTTGGTCTCCGACGTTCAAAACTTTGGAAATCTTCATGCTGTGTTTGCACTTTCGCAGTCGATGAGTATTTCTGCTACTGAGAGCGAGTCTGTTGAACTTCTCGAAAAGGCTTTGGAAAGAATCGCGCCTAAAGCTATATTGATTAATTTTGTAAAATCAGCATCAGGTAAGATACTAGTTTCTAGTAGAATAGTTCTTCTTCAAGTGCCATCTCCGCTATGGAGGTTGGCAATCATCATAGCTATTTTAATTTTTAAGGCAGTAGCTCTAAATGGTTGTTTTGAGCTGCATCCAAACCATTCTCTCAGGTTCTTCAACAATGAGATTCGTCTTCTTCCGATGCTTCGTCTGCCATTTATCTTTCCTTACAGGATGCTATACTTCTCGCCCCGCATCACATGTCCGAGATACTATAGTTTTCTTTCTTTAATTGTAATTTCAACTTCCTTCTCTTTACCTATTCTTCTCAGTACTTCATTTTTCGTAACTCTATCTACCCAGGAAACCCTCATAATTCTTCTATAGGTTCACATTTCAAAGGCGTTAAGTCGTCTCATTGTCTCTACATTTAGCGTCCATAATTCCATTCCATAGTATAGAACACTGTATACGTAACATTTTGTTAGGCGTACTTTAAGAACTAATCTTAAATCTTTGCTACATAGGACCTTTTTCATTTTCATAAAATTAGAACGTGCTTTTTCGATTCTGACTTTGATTTCTGCAGTGTAGTCATCACTTTCTGTTATAAGTAGTGTGACCAACTCCAATTCAGTCGAATTCGGGACAAAGCTGAAAAAATTACCTGAAATCTGGGACTTTTTAACGAAAATCGGGCCATTTTTTTAATATGTCCCATTTTATTGATAGACCAGGGCGCATCTGTAAAAATATTAGTACATTTGGACGTTGACAAATTTTTTTGCAGAAATTGCTTGAAAATAACTCAAATAATAATATTTGAGTTATCCTCCCTCTCAAAAAGGTCCGGAACATTGTTTAAATAATTAAAATGTCAAAAAATGAAGGAAAATTCGATTTTTTTCTTCGTTTTTTGATTATAACTTTAAGAGTATTCATTTCCGAGAAAAGTTGTATTGACATAAAAGTTGTGTACTTAAATTTCCTACAAGATAGAGTTGGTTGAAAATTTATAAAATAGTCGCCCTTGTTGCAAAATAGCAATAATTGGGAAAAAACTATACAAAAACAAGTATTTGCATTTTACGTGTTTCAACCATTTATGCTAAACTTAGGACCTTCAAATTTCACTCAGAAAAACTATATGATACAGTTAAACAATACTGTAAATTTCGTTAAGATCGGTTCAATAGATTTTGCAAAATAAATGTTGCAATCCAGCTTTCGCAAAAAAAAATCATTTTTTCAAACTGTTACAGAACTGAAAATAAAGCAGATAGCAAGTTGAATTTTTTTTTGCTTATAGAAGTGTACTGTACCTTTCATTTGCAATTTGCAAAACTAAAATCGATTAACCATCACGGCGTCAGGAATTTTTTTAAAATAAACATTAATTATTGGTGTTGCGCGCAGGACACCGGATAGTTTGCTCTGATTCGGCATTCCAATGACCTTTGATAAGTATTGATACATTTAAATTTTTATTACATTTCGATATAAATAAATAAATTTGTTTATTGCAAAATAAAAACACATACTCTATCCTTTGAAATAACACTCTTTTAGCAAAAACTTTCTTTGTTCATATATTTTAACTTGAGAATAAAAGTTTATTATTTTTAAACATATACAATTGTTTAAACACTATTTCATAAACAATAATAAAATTAGTTTGATTTTTGTGGAATTAAAATATTAAAATACAACAAAATATAGATTAAGAAAATAATATATTAGATGAAGATTGGAAGAAATTTTGGTGGAAATCAACTTCATGTGAATCTAACACCGCTGTCCTGCGCGTAGCACCAATAATTAATATTTATTTAAAAAAATTCCTGACGCCGTGGTAGTTAATCGATTTTAATTTTGCAAATTGCAAATGAAAGGTACAGTACACTTCTATAGGCAAAATAAATTTCAACTTGCTATCTGCTTTATTTTCAGTCCTGTAACATTTTGAAAAAATGAATTGTTTTTGCGAAAGCTGGATTTCAAAATTTATTTTGCAAAATCTATTAAACCGATCTTAATGAAATTTACAGTATTGTTTTACTGTATCATAAAGTTTTTCTGGGTGAAATATGAAGGTCATAAGTGTAGCATAAATGATTGAAAAACGTAAAATGCGAATACTTGATTTTGTATGTTTTTTTCGCAATTATTGCTATTTTGCAACAAGGGTGACTATTTTTTCAACTTTTAACTAATTTTATATTGTAGAAAATTTAATTTCGCAACTTTTATGTCAGTACATCTTTTCTGGAAAATGAAAACTTTTAAAGTTATAATAAAAAAACGAAGAAAAAAATCGAATTTTTCCTTCATTTTTTGACATTTTAATTATTTAAACAATGTTCCGGACCTTTTTGAGAGGGAGGATAACTCAAATATTATTATTTGAGTTATTTTCAAGCTATTTCTTCAAAAAAATTTGAGTCACCTCTCAACGTCCATCTCAAAACAGATGGGCCCTGGACTATGATTATTTAACATTTTTATGCTGACAGTGATATTTTTGATGTGATTAAGCCACAATAATAATTACATTTTTGTTAGTCTTTGACGTTTCGACTTCCAATCCGGAAATCGTTCTCAAAAAAGAAAAAATTAGAAAATCAAATGATGTTGGATTTTCATGTAAATATCACCTTAGGTTAATATAAAATCACCTTAATCCCATCAAAAATATAATTGTCAAATATGCCACAAGAAAACAGCTTCAGAACATTTTTATGTTGATGACTTCTTACTATCATATTTGAATGATTGAATTTGCTTAAAAATGAGAAGAAAATCTTTAAAAATCAATCCATTCATATTTTAAATTGACCTCGATTAACTTTTAAAAATCAACACATTCATATTTCAAATTAAATTTTAAAAACAAAATGTTTTTAAGGTCTCAATGGCAAGTACCAATTTTTCGACTGTCCATATTTTCGGTTGTCCAATTTGTTCGTCCTACCAATTCAATTTGATGCGAATTCTTAAAAGAATAACGTATTTCAAATTTCAAAATAGAATTCTACCAAAACGTTGAAAATTCGGATGGCCCGGAAGCCTCGTTCGGGACGCCGGGACACGACGTCGAAATTCGGGTCATGTCCCGGATTTTTCGGACTAGTTGGTCACACTAGTTATAAGTGTTCCTAGGTAAGCATACTTTTTTACTCTTTCGATCTGCTGGCCCTGTACTCTCAAGATTTCGTTAGTATTATGGTTGTTTTTACTAACTTTCATAAACTTCGTCTTTGTGATATTGAGAGAGAGTCCGTACTCCCTACTACACCTTATTATTTAACTTATGAGTCTTTGCAGGTCTTGTAAACTATCGGCTATTATTACTGTATCATCTGTATATCTGATGTTGTTAACTAAGACTTCATTTACTCTTATCCCGACTGTTTCATCTTCCAGAGGTTCTCGCATTACTTCTTGAGAATAAGCGTTAAATAATAGAGGTGATAGTATGCAGCCTTGCCTGACTCCTCTTTTTATTTCCAGTTCTTCAGATGTTTCTTTTTTAGTTCTTACTATTGCTCGCTGATTTTAATAGAGGTGTGTTATTAGTCTTAAATCTCTTTCATCTAGGTTTCTAGTTTTTAGTAGAGTACTAGTTATAGTTTTGTTCCGTTGGTGGTTTACGGAAACAATTATGAAATTAAAATAAGTGTTAAAACAACGAACAATAATATATTTACTTATTTTGGGTAAACAAGCGTGCTTCGTTTATTATCTCGTAAGGGTTTGTTATTTAGCGGGGGTGTGAATGAACTGCCCGGGTGCCCGCTGTGACGATACTGACCTAGACCACAACACTATTATGTCATAATATATGCGGTTCTAATATGTGGCCAGAAAAGGCGATAAATTAGTAAATCTGGCGTTTTAAAAGCTGAGAACCTTTCTGTAGTTTTTAAGAAGTTGACATAAAGGCATCCTAGTCTTGTGTTTCCCTGAAAAAAAGATTAATTTTATACAATCTGGTTTTGTATTTTAGGAACGAAAAACACATGTGAATTTAACATTAGACGTATTCTTTCGTTTTGAGAAAATTTAATATTTAAAGTTAGCAATTAAAAAAAAAAATAAATGAAGCGTGTCGCTATAGTTTTAATAGTCATAAGTTTCAGTTTCTTCTTCTTTATGTACAGTTGGTTACCTTTTTTCAGGACGTTGGTTACCATTACCATTCTTAGCCTTCTATCGTCTATTTATACACAAAGGCCTCTCCCAACTCCTTCCATCAAATTATATCCTGAGCAAAATACTTCCAATTTTTTCCGGCTATTGTTTTTATGTCATCTATCCATTTGTTCTGTGGTCTTCCTCCTGGTCGCCTACCTTCGTGAGGTCTCCAATATTGTATTGTGGCATTCCAACGTTGGTCTTTTTGTCTAGCAGTGTGGCCTGCGAAGCCCAATATGAGTTTGGTAAATTTTGTTGTGATATTCTCGACTTTTGTTTTTGATGTTACCCAGTCGTTCCTCTTTTCATCTGATAGTCGTATACCTAGCGTTGTTCTTTCTATTGCCCTTTTGTTGAGGCTAGTTTATTCACATTAGCCTTGGTTAGGGTACATGTTTGACATCCATATGCCATGATAGGAAGGTTGCACTGGTTCAACACCCTGCTCCTCAAGTACTGAGGTATTTTGCGGTTATTAGGTATCCAACTCTTCTTCTTAAAGTGCCGCCTCCTCAATGGAGGTTGGCTACTACAATTACAAACTCTTATCTGTCTTCAGCTGTTCTTATTAGCTGTTCAAAATTTAGCCCTGTCCACTGTCGGATATTTCTGACCCACGATAGTATTTTCCTTCCTAGTCCTCTCCTTCCCTCGATCTTTCCTTTCACTATAAGTTGAGCATATTGGTACTTATTATTTCTCAGTATGTGGCCCAGGTATGATGTTTTTCTGACTTTCACTGCGTTGAAAAGTTCTCTTGCCTTGCCTATTCTATGCAGCACTTCTTCGTTTGAGGTATGCGATGTCCACGAAATTTTAAGAATTCTCCGATAGATCCACATTTCAAAGGCCTCTAACTTATTTATGGTTGATGTTTTAAGGGTCCATGTCTCAACTGCATAGAGAAGAGTCGACCAGACGTAGCATTTGGATAAACGTAGTCGAATTTCGAGATTTATTCGAGAATCACAAGGCAGTTTTTTGATTTTTTCGAAAGATTTTCTGGCCTGTTCTATTCTCGATCTTATTTCTAGATCAGGATTTAAGCAGCTATCGATCCAAAATCCCAAGTACTTAAATCTATTGACTTGTTCTAAAATGTGCCCATTTATTGTGCAAGGTTGAGGGACATTTTGATTTTTTCGGATTGACATCGCTTTGGTTTTTTTAATGTTTATTTTCATACCAAACTGCTCACAGGTCGAGTTAATCTTGTCGATGAGTCGTTGTAGACACAAGTCGGAATCCGCGATCAACACTGTATCATCGGCGTATCTGATGCTGTTGATATTTACGCCATTCACCTTGACTCCATCCTTGGAGTCCTCCAGTGCCTCTTTAAATAGAAACTCGGAGTAAAAGATTAAACAGCAGCGGCAACAGAACACATCCCTGTCTAACTCCCCTCCTAATTTCTACCACTGCGGATGTGGAACCCTCGATCCTAACTTTGGCCTTTTGGTTCCAGTACAAGTTCTTCAGTAAATTGATGTCTTTTCCATCTAAGCCGACTTCTTGCAAACGTTCTAATAGTAGGTCGTGTCTTACTCTATCAAATGCTTTTTCGAAGTCTATAAAGCATATAAATATATCTTTCTGTTGGTCGTACCATTTTTAAGCCAGAACTAGTAAACTGAAGAGGGCTTCTCTCATTCCCATGCCGGCTCTGAATCCAAACCGATCGTCTCCGATGATTGTTTCGCACTTTCTATAGATACGATTATGTACGACTTTTAACAGGACTTTTACTGCATGACTCATAAGATTCAAGATTCAAAAATTTATTGACTACGTTTACAAAAAAAAATTTTTTGAATTGTAGCAAGTCAATTTGATATATATAAAAAATACATGAGATAATGTGTAAATATATACAATATAACATATAGAAATATAATTACATTTACGCACATTTACAAAATATGACATCGGAAAACATAGTGAGTAATATTCATGTCCATGAATAAGGCTTATCAGACGGAACTCATTGCAGTGTAGTGGGTTTGGCTTTTTTGGTAGTGGTATGAATATTGACTCTAGCCAGTCTTGGGGTATTTTACCTGTATTATAAATGCGATTGAATAAAAGGACAAATATTTCGATATTTTCTTCACTGATTAGTTTCAACGTTTCTGAGTATATTCCATCTTGACCTGGGCTTTTATTTGTTTTGAGTTGGTTAATTGCATTTATAATTTCAGATTTCAGAATTGCTGGCCTTTCGTTGTTATTTTCCAATATTGGTTCTTCTCGTATGTCATGAAAAAGAATTTTAATATAGTTTTCCCACTCTTTCAGTTTATCTTCCGTTGATTCTAGCAGTTTGCCATCCGTGTTCAGCATGGTGTGAAAAGTTGTTCGCTTGGTAGTTGATGTAAACTCTTTAACCTTTTTATGTAAATTAAAAAAATCGTGCTTTTGTTGCAGTTCTTCTATTTCGACGCATTTTGTTTCCAGCCACTTTTCTTTTGCTGCGGTTATTTTTCTTCGAATTATTCTATTTAGTCTTTTGTATTCTCCATCCTGATCATCTTTTCCTTTAGATTCTCTTCGCTTGTCCATTAATTGTATATCCAACTAAGTTTACCGAATCCTGCCTTTGACAGTCTTGCTCTTCTTCTTCTTTTTAAAGTTTTCTCTCCTATCAGAGGTTGGATATCATAATGGCTATGGTCACTTTGTTGGCTGCTGCTCTGAAAAGTTGTAATGAACTACAGTTAAACCATTCTCTAAGGTTCCTCAGCCAGGAGATGCGTCTTCTTCCTATGCTTCTTCTTCCTTGGATCCTTCCTTGCATAATAATTCTCAGCAACTCATATTTTTCTCCTCTGGTAATGTGACCCAAATATTCCAGTTTTCTAGTTTTTACACTCTTCATAATTTCTAACTCCTTATTTAAACGTCGTAGCACTTCAACATTGGTAATCCTTTGAACCCACTGAATTTTCAATATTCTTCTGTTACACCACATTTCGAACGCTTCAATTTTTCTTATGTGTTGTCTCTTCAATGTCCAAGCTTCCATTCCGTATAGCAATATAGAAAATATGTAGCATCTTAGAGCCCTCAATCTGAGAGGCAACTGAAGGTCTTTGTTTGTAAGCAGTGTCTTCATTTTTATAAATGCTTGCCTTGCAGTTTTAATTCGGACTTTAATTTGTTTGCTTTGGTCATTTTTGTCATCGACCCAGGTTCCCAGATATTTGTATATCTTTACTTTTTCTATTTGGGTTTGCTCTATCATTGACCTTTCATTTCCATGTTCTGTTTTTAAGACGATCATAAATTTAGTTTTTTTCTTGTTTATTTTTAGATGCAATAATCGTTAATTCTATTAAGCAATTCTTGTAGCGATTCCAGGGTGTCTGTCATTATAACGGTGTCATCAGCGAATCTTATGTTATTTACTATTCTTCCGCTTATAGAGATTTCATCACTCTAGTGAGGGCTATATTGTGGCCAACATAACTTTTTAAATTGAATCTCATCAAGGTAAGTATTCACTATTCTACCGATATGAAGACTTGCGTCATGGTGCATTAACACGAATTTGTTATTCAATATGGCTGGCAAATGGCAAAACATGATCTAAAATGTTTTTAATATACATATCAGTTATCATTCACCCAATCACATCTACAAGTTGGGTATCTCCATTCCAATAAATACCACTCCATCATACTATGCCGCCCCCACCAAAATTAACACTCTGTATGAGGTTACATCTGGCATACCGTTCACCATATGGAAGCAAGATTTACAAAACTTCGTCAATAAAATATATACATACTGCGTCAAAACAATAATATGTCAGCTGTAAAAGTTTTCAATTTCTTTGCAACACGAAAATGCAGCAGCTGCATAATTCTCTGGTTAAATCGGAGAGTGCAGGAAGTGTCTAAATTATAAAATTACCAAAAAGAATTAAATTACAAAAAAGAGCAATAAGATATCTGTTTGGCCTCAGAAGAACAACACATTGCAGAAGCTACTTCAAAGATCACAGGATTCTAACACTACTTTTTTATATATTTTAGAAACTGTTTGCTTAATTCGTAAACATCTACATGTCTTTCCAGCAAGACCTAGACATGACTATTCCACCAGAAATTCTACCTTTGACATCTATTTACCGATCCCGTCCAGTGAGTTAGTAAAGAAATCTATATTATATTCTGCAAAAAAACTTTACAACCATCTCCCTCTACAACTTAAATCTGCAACATCTTTCCTCAAGTTCCGTAAAATGACTAAAGCCTATTTGTCTGAAAGACCATATTATTCAACAGCAGAGTTTCTTAACCAATAACTAAGAAAATACAGTATTCTTATTTATAAGTATAATCTTAATCTATATTTGAGTGTCATGTGCAGCAGCTTAACTTAACTTATTAAATTTCTTAAGGTAGATTATGCAATTTGCAAATTTTTTTAAATTTTGCAATAGATTGTTACTGTTTTTTTTGTTTCTCTTCATTATTTTTATTTATATAGACGATTTATATCATTTTAGTAAATTGTATTTGTTGTTTGTTATTGTTCTTATTTATAATTCTTGTAAGCTTTGTCTATAAAATTGTTAAATTTTTCATGACAATAAGGCATATTCCTATTCTATTCTATTCTATTCTATTCTATTCTATTCTATTCTATTCTATTCTATTCTATTCTATTCTATTCTATTCTATTCTATTCTATTCTATTCTATTCTATTCTATTCTATTCTATTCTATTCTATACCGGTTTCGGAGGCCTTTTCTCCCTCATCAGTAGTCCCATATCCTCTTCTCTCCGACTTTTCCAGGTATCACACTTTGGGCCTCTCCGAATTGCAAAGAAAGAAATGTCACGGATGATCTAGAGCCATCTACCGAAGAACAAAGTAAGTTATCAATCAGTATGTCAGTTGTAACCTTATAGAGAGCGTTAGTTTGATGGTGGCGGCATAGTGCTACGGAGTGGTACTGCTTTGAAAGGACATGACATGCCAAACACGTGAAGGTGATTAGGCGAATGATTCGGAATGATAATTGATATGTACATTAAAAACATTTTAGAAGATCATGTTTTACCATTTGATTTGAAAGGTTATCTTCATGTCGCTAACATAGTGAAAACTTACCTTAATAAGATTCAATTTAAAAATTATACTGGCCTGTATATAGCCCGGATCAGATTTAAATCCGATTGTAGCATTTATGCGATACTTTAAAACATCGCATTCTGAAAAGAAATCCTCTTCCTATGATACAGGGAGGGGGGGGGGGGGTGGTTATTTCCACATGCATGTGCAATATTTTTGTCCGTGAGTATATATTCATGGACTTGTTCTATCCTATCTCACAGCCATTTATAGTTATACATCTGTAGTCATCTGTGTTTGTCATTGATTTTGTTTTTGTCATATTTATTTTTTACCATCAAAGCTATCTTAATTTTATTCACTGTAAACCTAAATAGCATACTTGTATGCTTGTATTCCTTTTCAGACGATATCACAGCCATTTGCCAGGTCAACAGTGATATAACTTGCATCTGTTATTTGGCTTCTAGTTATTTCCTGTGAGTTATTTAAAATAGTGACCCTATTTAGAGTCTAATTGAAGCTAATTGCTAATTGCTTATTGAAGCCTAGAGCTTTCAAAATAGTTTTTTATACAGGGTGTCTATAAACTCTACCGAGAAACGAAAGTAGGAGATTCCTCCGATAATTTTAAGATAATTCAACCCAATTCACTTAGTCCGAAAATGCTACAGAGTCAGCTAGAGTTCTTTGAAGATGGCGTCTTGTAATTAGGTGTTCTTAAATACCCCCAGAACGCTTCTATTAAAAAAAAAGAAGATTGGTACGGATATTTATCACCCAGATATAAATCGATTTCATTCATTGTGAATTTATAGTACCGGTCATAGGCGTCGGTTTTGGGTAGGGCAACGGTTATTTTATCCCATAACTTTTTTGTATTTAATTTTTAAGCATTTTTGACTGTGGATTATTAAATTGTGTGGTATTCTAGTACTAAAAGGTACTCTTGCTTTAAGTCCATAGAATACACCGTTTTCTAGAAAAGTCAATTTTAAAATTTTTCGTTTCTTGAAATAAAAAATAAAAAAAACTATTTAGAAAAACGAAAACTGGTACGTTTATTTATATTCCAGAAATGAATCGATTTCGTTACATGCAAATTTCTAGTACCGGTCATAATATGCGTCCGTTTTGAGTAGGTCAACGGTTATTAATTTTATCGCATAACTTTTTTGTCTCTAATTTTTAAGAATTTTTGACACAAGATTAATAAATTATGAGGTATTTTGGTACTAAAAGTTACTCTAGCTTTAAGTTGGTAAACTACACCGTTTTCTTTTGAATTTTTTTTCAACTTTTTTTCAAATTTAAAAAACTAAAAATTTTAAAATCGATTTAATCAACAATTATCCAGTAACCAGGACTAATATAATTGGACAATATAATTAAAAGTGCGAATAAAGTTGCAGAGCGTAGAAATAGGGGTTGCTTTGCCGAACTTGCACGGTCCCAATAGATTTACACTTCGGAAAAAATTAAACAAGATAGAACTTTTTGTAATTTCATTAAGAAATGTTTAATAAACAACATATCAAAAAGTTCTACTAGAAAAGTAGGTGCTTCATTTTTTATTAAACAAATGAACTACGAAATTAGATGTTTTTTTAAATAGGTTCGAAAATATAAATTTTAGAAAAAAACTGACTTGACCATTGAAAAATTCAGAAAATTTTACAAAAAAAAACCTTATATAAAGAATTTTCTAAAATTAAATCTGCATCTTCTATAATTTTTTATTTATAACGCTAAAGTCACCCTTCTCACAAACATTGGCGCACTGTAAATTAGCGTACGGCGAAGTGCATTGTTGAGTTATTTTAATGTAATTCTTTAACTAATGGATCAAATAAAATTTTACAAATTGAACATGAAAGAAGAATAATTAAGCTATCTTATGGTTATAATAGAAATAAATAAAATGTATGGTCATAAGTACGAAGTGGGCGGAAATTGAGCCTTACATGAATTTTGTTTAAAAATGATTTAAAAATGTGTAACTAATACAATTCTTCTTATAAAACTCTCAATTTTGCACAACTTACCTTTCAAGCATCATACTAAATGACGTTTCATTCAAAAAAAAATCTCAAAAATTTAATTCAAATGATATGACGTCTCAAAAAATGTAATTTTTGAAATCTTCGTAGTTTTATAGAATTACCACCACTTTAAGACGGTATTACTCAAGTTTGAACAGATCTATTACAGTTTTATAAGTACTTTTTGAAAGCTTAGGATGTAATACTTAAAATTCACTAAATTATTTTACTTTAAAAATGAAATAAACTATTTCTTTTTGAAAAAATTAAGAAAGATAACAAAAATGTAATACAAAAACCGAAAATTACCAGCTAAAAAATGTTTATACAAAGTGATCAAAACTTTTTTCTGTAAAACTTACCTAAAATACATTTAATAATAAGCTTCAACAATAATAAATGTTCAGTAAAAAAAATTTTTTTTAGCTCTTATACAGTATGTCTGCGTAACTTGGAACCTATTGATAACTTTTTTATTATCAGTTTTACAAAAAAAGTTATTCTTTATAAAATACTCTGCATCATATATATAATCTAAGATGCAATCATCAAATATCACAGTTAATTAATTTTATACGAGGTATGTCAAAAAATATGAATTTCACTCAAGAGTAAAGTATCGTTACATTTCACAATATCGAAAATTGTTATTAAGAAAAGTTGTTTGGAATTAAAAAAATTTGTTTTAGTGTTCAATTACATCCTTCTAACTAAAATATTGTGAATAATAAAGGCACTTAACTCTTAAGAAAAATTCATATTTTTTACATACCTCGTATAATATCAAAAAAAAATTTGATATCTGATTTAGATTTTAGACCGGGAGAGCATTTTATGAAGAATAACTTTTTTTCGTAAAAGTGATAATAAAATAGTTATCATAATTGTAATAAAATGATGATGAGTATCCCTAATTTGACAAGAATTTTTTTTTAATTAGAATGATGTAATTGTATATTTAAACATAGTTTTTAATTTCAAACAACTTTTCATATCATTTTTTGATATTCTGGAATATAAAGGTATTTTACTCTTTAACGTAATTCATATTTTTGACATAACTCATATAAAATTGATAAAATTTGATATCTGATGGTTAATTTTAAGATTTTTGACTATCCAGAGCATTTTATGAAGAATAACTTTTTTTCGTAAAATTGATAATAAAAAAGTTTTCCATGTGGAAAACATACATACTGTATAAGAGCTTCTGATTAAGAATTTTCAAATTGCAATGCATATTCGGATTCAACATAATCAAAAAAAAAATAGAAACATATTTGATCAAAGTAAAATGATGAATTTAACGATATTTTTAAAATTATTTAGACAAAGCAATTGTTATTGTTTAAACAATTAGCGACCAAATCTGCGAGTAGAACTTTTTACTTTAACAAGTAAAACAAACAAAAAAAGTTTTAGAAAAATATAAGCTTGTTTGAATTTTTCCGAAACAATGCATATTTTCGTTCTAATTGCACTCCCTTATAAAATATAATTTGACTTTAAATACATTTCTGAAGGTATGTGATTTGTTTTATAATAATAAATTAATTTGTTTTTTTTAGGATTGTGTTATATCAGAGGACCTGATTATCCTACATACAATATTAACGTCGAGAGTGAAGAAGATGTTAAAGACGCTATAGTTTTTCTGGATAAGGTTTTATGCTACCAAATAAGTAACCTGTCGTTAAGAAGAGATACAGAGTTGGAAGAAATACAAGGATCAGTTAAGAGCGTTATAAAAGGTGAGTGGTACGATATTTTGGAGATCTGTTTGATTGAGATTTCTGTCTTTGTAATTGGCTTTAATAAATAATTGGGTCCAGTCCTGCTAAATGGACAGTTAGCACGCAATGAGAAGTAGCTCCTGCTAAAAATTAAAATTCAATGGTTTAGACAAACAGTAAATTAATGAAATTTAATGTAAAACAAAATATAAAGTGCAGTGAATTAGTGTGTAAAATAACAGCCGAAATCTGTAAGTTACTGCATGCTTTTTCTCAATTTTAAAATTTGCAAACAGTAGAATAATAGAAATTAATACAAATTACATGTCATTAAATTCCAATTTATTCATAAAAAGATAAGGTGATTATTAATAATAGAGATAAAAACCGACGTACAAAAGTAGAAATAATCACTTTAAAATTTTTGAGATCTAAACAGGTTTGGGCTTAAAAAATCCAAAATAATAGTCCAAACGTTTAGTAGGTAGAAAGACCTCTTCTGAAGGGTTGAACTGAGGGTGCTTTCTGGCGCCAGCTGTAATGAACAAAGAAATGGATAACATGAAAGAGATTAAAGACGTTTTCGAAAGTCCAGGCGAAATTAACAACGATGGAGGAAAAAATGGATAAAAATTCGGAAGTAGTAATAGGTCTTAAAAGGGAAAATCAAAAATTAAAAGAAATAATAAATAATAAAGAAAAAAGGCTAGATACAGTAGAGAAAGAAATAAGAAGAACTAATGTTGTATTTGTCGCATAGAAGACATAAATAACGAAACACAGAGAGAGGTGGAAGATAAAGTACAGAAAGTTTTCAATAACATCGGAGCAGAGGTCAATGTGAAAACTGACACCACAGAAATATGTAGACTGGGAGTATTCAAAGCAAACAAAAATAGACCAATTCTAATAAAGCTGCAAAACTGGGCAAAGAAAAGAGAAGTGTTCGAAAAATCTAAAAAGTTAAAAGGCAACCGATATTTGGATATCTGATGACTTCCCAAAAAAGTGCAAAAAGAAAGAAAAATACTGCTACCATATCTCAGAGAAGCAAGAGAAAAGGAAAACGAGCATATCTCAGACAAAATAAATTAATGGTAAATGACAAGAGCTATACAGCTCTAAAAAGACACAAAAAACAACAGCAAGCTGTATAAATATATTAACAAGCAAAATAAAATATTAAATATGGCAACAATAGAAAAGAAAGAGTGGCAAAATTATTTCAAAAATCTCTTAACGCAAGAAAACATACAAGCAAATGAAGCAAAATAAGATGAAGTTTTGGAAATAACAGAAGAAGAACGGCTTGAACAAAACATACCAACGGCAGAGGAATTTGACGAAGTGATAAGCCAACTAAAACAAAATAAAGCAGGGGGAACAGACTGTTTAGTTAATGAGTTGATTAAACATGGAGGGACAGCCATACGGCAAAGATTGTATAACCTGATTAAACAGATTTGGATAAAAGAATCAATGCCTAAAAAATGGGAAAAAGGGTTAATTGTTCCGATATTTAAAAAAAAAACCCAAAAGTTTGTGAAAACTACAGAGGTATTACTCTTCTAAATGTGGTTTTTAAGATCTTGACCACAATGATAAATAAACGATTGATGGAGCATGCAGATATAAAAATAGGGGATTATTAAAATGGTTTTAGGAAAGGAAGATCTACCGTAGATGCCATACACATAGTGACTCAGACAGTCGAGAAATTCTGTGAATATGACATGTGGCTACATATTCTTTTTATTGACTTTAAGCAAGCATTTGACAGTATCAAGAGGCCAGAAGTAGTAAACGATATGAGGAACATAGAAGTACCTGGAAAGATAATAAGACTCGTGGAAATGATGATGAAAGAATCAAAGGCATCCGTATTAACGCAGAAAGGAACAACAGAAGAATTCGAATACAATGCAGGAGAAAGACAAGGAGATGGGCTGTCAACTACGCTCTTTAACATAACTTTAGACGCCATAATTAAGACGTGCAAACTTAATGGGACGATCACCAAAAATTCAGTCCAGATAGTAGCATATGCTGATGACAGCAGTGCTGGCGAGAGACAAAAGAACTTTAGAAGATATAACCAGACAAATTGAAAAGGAAGCGGTGAAAAGAGGCTTAACAATAAATGAAGAGAAAACTTAGTACATGAAAATAGAGAGGAAAAACAAAGATTCAGAGGAAATAAATATAAAAATCGGGAATTATAATTTCGAAACAGTCAGTAATTTTCAATACCTATGAGTCATAATTAACAACAAAAATGAAAGAAATATAGAAATTACCAACAGAATACAAGCGGGTCATAGAGCATATTATTATAAATACAAAAGTATTTTAAAAAACAAAAAAATCAGCAGAGTTACGAAAACCCGAGTATACAGAACAGCAATTCAAACAGTGGTGATATATGGGGCAGAAACCATGAGCCTAATAAAGAGAGAAGAAGAAATCTTAAAAATATTTGAAAGAACAATGGTAAGAAGAATTTATGGACTAAAGAAAACAGTGCACGGAGATTATGAAAGGCTCTTGAATTTAGAAATAAGAGACTTACTGGGAGGCAAGGATATAGTGAAAGCTATAAAAACCCAGCGACTACGGTGGTCTGGACACTTAAAAAGAATGGTCGAAGAAAAAGATTTAAGGAAAGTTACAAAGGGCGAAAGGAAGACCAAAATGTAGGTGAGAAGACCAGGTATTAGAGGACATAAAAAGATTGAAAGTGCCAAGATGGAGACAGAAAATACAGGACCGGGATATATGGAGGAAAATAATAGAGAACGCTAAGAGGAACCCTAGATTAGACTAGTTACCTGGAGAGAAGATTGAATGTGGAGTGACTCACCACAATAAAACAGTCAATGAGCTCAATAAGAGTGGCTCCAACTCCGCACGGAGTGTATAGCCTGTATATAAATGGCTTTAATATTTCATTCATAATATTGTAAATGCCCCAGGATTTACTCCCACACCTCGTCTTAATCTGTTGTGAGTTGTGAACGATTGTGATGCTCCATTCTTTATATTCTTTATTTTGTTCTAGATGTAACTCAGCTACTTCCAAGTGAACAGGAGGTCATACGGCTGCAAAAGAACGCATCTGATGAACCAGAATTCGTACAAGTGCTAACGGAGGGACCTCTAGAAATTCGAGAATTAGCACCCCTCTTTGTAATACCTGGATTAACAGGTTTCGCGGAATTAGAGCAAATGCTGAAGCACATATTGTATCCAACGTTCTGCGCCGTTTTGCCTTCCAAATCTTGGTCTTTGGACAAACTTGCTAAAGTTTGTGCTCAAGTAAGTACATTTTTCTTTTTCAGTGTTCAATTTTTTAATTTTTTTTATTTTTTCTGTTCATATTTTTCACTGCATCAAATCTTAAATTATCACTTAATCCAACCTATATTGTTAATTCATACTACTGACTACCCCACTTCCTTAGAAATAAGTCATTTTTAAACAATGTAAACGAAAAATAACTCCATGGTTCCTCCTCTCAAAGTGAACGGACGCGAATCTCTCTTGACTGTTGACCCCCGCAGGCAATAAACGGCAATATCTCTCTATGATTGTGAATTCCGGACAGAAAAGACGCCCTTTTCGCTTTTGTATCTTCCGCCACTGATAACGCCTAGCTCAACAAAAACACTAACGTGATAATTATTGCGAAGTTCTATGATTCCATATTTCATAATAAACGAACCCTTTTTCTCCTTGTGAGCTAGTTTAAAACGCAAACAGTAATGTGTACAAATGTATCCGCTAAAAACAGGCAGACAAGTTATCCCGATTTTATCCGCGATGAACTACTGCGTGTGAAACTTGCCCATGTGACTTGATTATGACCGATTATTCTTCTACTTCATTTAAACCACATCTATAAGACACTTCAAATAACTGAAATTATTAAAATAATTTCGCATAATTGTACAATCAGTTGCAAGATCTGTTCATTTTCTCGGAAGATGAAGAAAAAGACGTCTTTCTACAGATTTTTTTAGTTATTTACTATTTTAGCTTTACAATATCTTCTTTAGTTACACATATTCTTATAGGGTCTTTTCTTTCACTTGTATCTTTTAAAAAGAGTAAAACTATTCCATAACACTTTTTTATCTTTCAGCGAATGTCAGAAATATATTCTGGGAACAACTACAACATTGTCAGCCTCTCCACAGGAGGTGCTTTAGCTATTGAAATCGCTAAAATATTATCCAAGCAGAACAAAAATCTTCACCTGTTCTTCGTAGATAGTGCGCCACTGCGTATTCAACAAGGGCTGGAAGACATCGGGGAAGGCCAACAGCTAGAAATTAATTTATTGCGAATAATTTTCGACATTAGTGACCCAGAGGTATGTATTTGCTATTTAAATAAAAAATACATATTTGTGACAACAAACTAACAAACTGGCATATAAACATTTCGTCAAAAGATATAGTCCTGGATCCCGCGTACCAAAAAAAAGTTGATTAATAGCAAGCTGAAAATTTGTTAATAGCTTAACGGTGTCTAGTCAGACAAACTTTGATGTATTCCAGCAAACAGACCGACGTGTTAATTACGTGAATTTTGGGTACATTTGTCACCAATATACGTAAATTGCTTACGTGAATTTCACGTGAAAATTTGGTTGGAATGTCACATTGAAAATACGTCTTTAAATTACGTGAATAACTCGTCTTCAATAGACGTGTTATTTACCTTAAATAGCAATAAAATGTTTCGGGAAATTCACGTTGCAAATACGTGTTGATTAACGTATCTTTTAGGGAATGCATATATTAATTTTCACGTGAAAGATTCGTCCTCGGTTCACGTAAATAATTCGACCTTTGATTAACTTATGAAGCACGTAATTATTGTCCTCATATGATATAAATAAAACAAGCATATAAAGTATTAACAATGTATTTATTTAGTAGAATTTAGAGACTTTAAAACATTTGTCTTATATAATTATTATACAAGATAACGAACCAAAAATGGTACCGACCTAAAGACACATTAAAAAATTTGCCAACACAAAACACAACACAGGTCACTTTGTATTTCGAGGAGGACACTTTCTTGTTTTTTCTAATTGCATCATCGGCACTTCAACCCTCGAGCAGTGAGGTGTGAGGTAAACGTTAATACGAAAGACATTATTATAAATAAACCCGCTTAAAATAAAACGAGGGAAATAAAGCTCTTCACGTTTCACTTTTTGTTGTGAGAAATGTGAGAAGCTGATATTAGAGGTTATGATCATCAATTATAAAAATCGATTATTTTTAAATTACAGTTAAACTATTCTAATTACTTTAAATTAGTATTACGTATTTTCTTTTTGTTTTGAAATTTCTTCTAATATTAACTAATTGGTCTTACTAAAAATCTATTTTAATACCAGAATAATATAAAAAAATAATTCTATCGAAACGTATCTATTATTCGATAAATCGATTAATTTAGTTTTCTAACCAACTATGTTAGTCACGTACCGTGGTCACGTGATAGTATTTAAAGGAGGAGAAAGGCTTGGCAGTACGTCATCACCGCGCGCGATTTGAAAATTAGACTCAACATCATTTTAGCTCCTGTGATATTTTTAAAGAAAAAAATGGCTTTTGAATTGAAATAGTTATGCTAACTCATTTTAAAAGCGAAATCATAAACTTTTTGTTTAAATATTGGTATTATTTACATTACTTTTACTTGAAATACATCTAATTTTTCGAAGTCCATAAAATACAGTGAGTAAAATTCAAGCGATACGTATTTAACCAACACCGTTGTAAAATTTTGTTTTCCAAAATATTTCTCAAAATTTAACCAAAGGAAGTTATTTCTGTTTTGTAATTATTACGTGAAATAAACGTACCTTTGCGATGTAACCGAAATTCACACCTATTATAAAAACATGTACTATATTCGTCATTATGATTTTATATTATTCTAATTTCAAACATGTATAAAGGAAGCACTAATATATAGGTGAATGATTTGGCACTGAAATACGTTTTTTTTCCCGTCATAAATAACGGAGTTACGTATTCGTTGAAATTTGCCGTAAATTTAACGTAATCATCACGTAACTGGGCTCAAACCTGTTTGCTGGGATGGGAACACTGGAACAGGGGAAGTTTTAATTGTGGAACAGGTTATGGATAAATTTGGAACGTCAGACTACGAAAATGTCTCATGTATTTTGTCGGACAGAACTTCCAATTGACCGTTATTATTTCATTAAGCTCTCATGCAAAAATCAGAGGGTGTTTAATCACCCATTGGGCATTTTAATAAGTCCAACACGTAGACCATGTCAAATGACAGGAATTATGACAGGTGATAAGTGATCAAAAAAAATCTGATTTTTGCATGAGAGTTTAATGAATGGGTAACAAATCAATTGGAAGTTCTCTCCGACAAAATACATGGAACGTTTTCATAGTCTGACGGTCCAAATTTTTAACCTGTTCCACAATTAAAACTTCCACTGTTCCAGTGTTCCTGTACATCAAAGTTTGTCCGACTAGACACCGTTAAGCTATTAACACATTTTCAGCTTGCTAATAATCAACTTTTTTTGGTACGCGGGATCCAGGCCTATTAAGGATATTGGTGTTACTCAAATAGAACTAAGCCGCGTGAGCGGTATGAAACGGGAGACTATTATTATAATTTTCAAATTTTAGTTTTTTATTTTATTACGAAACTTTTTAGTTGGTTAAATTTTTGATACCACAGAGATGGAATGATCTTAAGTTATTTTATAATAAAGAATTTTCATGAATATTTTTGTTTTTAAAGCATTTTTTAATAATATCACAATTTTTGATGAGCAGTCTATTTAATTTAACATATTATTAAATCTCCGAAAAGAAAAAACTTCCTACTAATATACAAGACCACACCATTCTTCAACTAGATATGCCACATTTATAACACTGCCATGTCAGCTGTGTTGCCTACATTCAGACTTCAAACTCACATAAATCAATATCACTCAAAATATGTTTGTAACTATATTTAAAAATTTATGATATCAAATTCATTTTTTCAGATTATTAAAAAGCTTACCAATAGTTCAAACTTGGAATCAAGAGTTCAAATGGTGCTGAAAGACAGAACTGATCTTAACGATAAAAATAAGAAACTTTTAGAACAGGGCTTACCCGCCATTAAAGACTATATCGAAAAAGTAAAATCATACAAACCTGACAATAAACCTATAAATGCTAAAGTCCATATTCTACTTCCTGAAGACTGTAGTGCTTATGAGAGCTTTGGCTTGTCTGCGGTAAGTATAAAATATCAAGTAGTTGTTATTTTCAATCGATATAATATAGTTAAACAATGATATAAAAAAAAATAAAAAAAATGTGATTTATAAAAGTTGAGACAATAATTTAAAATAATTTCAACATCAACAAATCTTTCTCATCATCAGTATCATCATTCAATCTTCGCTTTTCTACTGCTAGACATAGATCCCCTCAGAATCTTCCTTTTGTCTCGATCTTGTGCCTCTTGTGTTCAATTCCTATGACAACGTTTTAGGTAGTCAGTCAAGTGTTGGTGAAAGACTTCTACTTTGGTAGGCATCATCTTTTGGTATCCATTCCAACATACGCAGTGTCCAACTGTTGTCTGTCGTTCAAGCCACGTCAACCGCCCTGTACCACTTCGGTGTTGCTATTCTCTCTAGAGCATAAGGCACTCCTGATCTTCGTCGTAGTTGGCGGCTAGGGATCTTGTATAGCAGTGAAACGCTCAACAGAGCACGCTCCATCACCCTTTGAGCAACACGGATTGCATTGTTCTCCTTGTTATGGTCAAAATTTTCGCTCCATAAGTCAACACTGGCAAGACACACTGACTAAAGGTTTGTCTTCTAATTAGTATGTCAGACAATTTGAAAATATGGTTCAACTTGCCAAAGACTTCCCAAGTCAGTCTTAAACAACGGAGAAGCTCAATGCTTTGGTTATCTTTTCCTACGTGAATCTCGTGATCTAGGTATTTATAGGCAATTACCTGGTCTATGGATCTTGTGCCCATGCTTATATCTCCGCCGACTACAAGATTTGTCGTCATCTGGGTTTTAGATAAATTTATTTTCAATCCTCCTTCTAGTGATGAAAGGTAGAGATGATGTAAAAGTGCTTTGGTCTCATCTATCCTATCAAAGAAGTCGCCCAAAAAGTATTCCTCCATTTACGATGTTTTTTCGTTACATGATTCATTAATAACATTATTCTATCAGTGGCTATTTTGTAGACATACTTTTACCACTTTCTTCGTTTGTTTTTTATCCACAGTCACACTATTATCGTTGCTATTATATTATTATCGGTTGTGCATTTTTCCCTTATACAGGGTGTAACAAAAATACAGGTCATAAATTAAATCACATATTCTGGGATCAAATATAGTTCGATTAAACCTAACTTACCTTAGTCCAAATGAGCATACAAAAAAAGTTACAGCCCTTTGAAGTTACAAGATAAAAATCGATTTTTTCCAATATATCGAAAACTTTTGGATATTTTTTAATGAAAATGGAGACGTGGCATTCTTATGGCAGGAACATTTTAAAAATAAATTATAGTTAAATTTGTGCACCCCATAAAAATTTTATGGGGTTTTGTTCCCTTAAACCCCCCCAAACTTTTTTGTACGTTGCAATTAATTTATTATTGTGGTACCATTAGTTAAACACAATGTTTTTAAAACTTTTTTGCCTCTTAGTACTTTTTGTGAAAGCTAGTTTTTATCGAGATATTTTGAATATTTGTCAAATCCACCACATATTTGTATACTGTTACGTACGATTGTAGAGACCCGGTAATAATATGAAATTTTTTTATAAATTACAGTTTGAGGTATATTTTGAACCATATTAGAAAAGAAGCCACATCTCGATAAAAGGTGCCTCATCGGAAAAATACTAAGAGGCAAAAAAGTTTTAAAAACATCCTGTTTAACTAATGGTACTGCAATAATAGTTTAATTGGAACGTACACAAACATTTGGGGGGTTTAAAGGCACAGAACCCCCATAAAATGTTTATGTAAACATATTAAAAAAGAAGCCGTATCTCGATTAAAACTGGTTTATCGAAAAAATATTAAGAGGCAAAAAAGTTTTAAAAACATTGTGTTTAACTAAGGGTGCCACAATAATAATTTAATTGGAACGTACAAAAAAGTTTGGGGGGGTTTAAGGGAACAAAACCCCCATAAAATTTTTATGGGTTGTACAAATTTAACTATAATTTGTTTTTAAAATGTTCCTGCCATAACAGTGCCACGTGTCCATTTTCGATAAAAAATCTCTAATAGTTTTCGATATATCGGAAAAAATCGATTTTTATCGTGTAACTTCAAAGGGCTGTAACTTTTTTTGTGTGCATATTTGTACTAAGGTAAGTTAGGTTCAGTCGAACCATTTTTGGTCCCAGAATATGTGATTTAATTTATGACCTGTATTTTTGTTACACCCTGTATAGGGTGTCCCAAAAGTAGCGGAACGGTCGAATATTTCGCGAAATCAACATCGGATCGAAAAACTGAAAAATACGTGTTCAATAATTATCAAAAATCTATCGAATAACAAGAAACACGACCACCACTCCATCCCCTAGAGGTGGGGTGGGGGGTAACTTTAAATTCGTAAATGGAAACCCCCAGTTTTTATTGCAGATTTGAATCCCCTACTTTTAACTTTTATTTGAGAAATTTTTTCGAATTGTGGATAGATGGCGCTAGAATCGGAAAAAACGATTTATCGTGATACTATAGGTAAATTATAGAAACGGTCAATATCTCGAGAAATACACTTCCAATACACTACGTGTTTAATCTTTTTCAAAAACCTATCGAATAACACCAAACATGACTTTCCACCCCACCCCCTGGAAGTAGGGTGGGGGTAACTTTAAAATCTTAAATAGGAACCCCCATTTTTTATTACAGATTTTGATTCTTCATGAAAAAATAAGTAACATTTATTCGAAACATTTTTTAGAATTATTGATAGACGGCGCCAATAAATCGTATTTTTTCTATTACAGCGCCATCTATCCACAATTTTAAAAAATGTTTCGAATAAATGTTTTTTATTCTTTCATGAGAAATTGAGGTCTGCAATAAAAAATGAGGGTTCCTATTTAAGATTTTAGAATTACCCTCACCCTACTTCCAAGGGGTGGGGTGGAAAGTCATGTTTGGTGTTATTCGATAGATTTTTGAAAAAGATTAAACAAGTATTTTTTGGTCTTTCATTTGAAAGTGTATTTCTTGAGATATTAGACCGTTTTTATAATTTACCTATAGTATCACGATAAATGGTGTTTTCGATTATAGCGCCATCTATACACAATTCGAAAAAATTTCTCAAATAAATGTTGCTCACTTTTACGTAGGGAATCCAAATCTGCAATAAAAACTGGGGTTTTCATTTACGATTTTAAAGTTACCCCCCACCCCACCTCCAGGGGATGGAGTGGGGGTCGTGTTTGGTGTTATTCGATAGATTTTTGATAATTATTAAACACGTATTTTTCAGTTTTTCGATCCGATGTTGATTTCGCGAAATATTCGACCGTTCCGCTACTTATGGGACACGCTGTATATACATACGCTGTCCACCAGGACCAGGGTCATAGGGTTCACATTTGGCCTGGTAAGTTCCGCCGAACCTGAATCTTCTGGTTCTGCAAATTTTCATATGCAGAACTTTGATTAGAGTCATCGAAAACTCTGATTGTTTTAAAGGATACTTTTTTAAGTCTTTAATATGCCTTGCCAAGAAATAATAGAACAAAACAGAATACCACAAGAATGGAGATCAAGCATCCTAATACCTTTCTTCAAAAAGAAAGAAAAATCGGACCCGGAGAATTACAGAGGAATTAATTTATTAAACACAACACCAAAATTGACGACCAAAGTGATAACAAACAAACTGAATAAAATTATAACATTAGCAGAAGAACAACAAGGTTTTAGGTCGGGAAGATCATGCACCGACGCTATATTTACAATGAGGCAGATTCAAGAAAAATCGTCAGAATACAACAAACCGGCATACTTATGTTTCGTGGACCTTAAGAAGGCATTTGACATGGTAAAATTAAAGGACGTTATCCATTAATTTACGCAAGAGAGGTACCTCTAGGAATAATTAAAACAATCGAAAATATCTACCAGAACAACACAATAAAAGTAAAAGTAGATGAAGAACTAACTGACCCAATTGAAGCTGGTAATGGGATAAGACAGGGAGATTCCCTAAGTCCTCTGTTGTTCAACCTGATCATGGACGAAATAATAAAAAAAGTAAGAACAAAAAAAGGATACCAAATGGGAGAAAAACAACTTAAAATAATCTGCTACGCAGAGGACGCAATACTAATCTCTCAAAGTGAAGATGATTTACAACGTATGCTGCACGAATTTAATATAACCGCTAGAAAATTTAACATGTTAATTTCCCCAAAAAAGACTAAATGCATGGTTATAACAGCAGATCTAATAAGGTGTAAATTAGAACTGGAGGGTCAAATAATAGAACAAGTCATGGAGTTTAAATATCTAGGCATCACACTATGCAGTTACGGAAAGATCGAAAAAGAAGTGGAAGATCAGGTGAATAAAGCAAACAGAGCCGCAAATTGCCTGAATGAAACAATATGGAGAAATAAAAACATCGGAAAAGAAGTGAAAGGCAGAATTTACAAAACAGTCATCAGACCAATAATGACATGCGCGGCAGAAATACGACCTGATACAGAAAGGACAAAAAGAATGCTAGAAACAGCAGAGATGAAAACATTGCGAAAAAGGAATGGTAAGACGCTGTGGGGTAGAGCTAGAAGTGCAGATATACGAAGGAGATGCAAGGTGGACAACATTAATAACTGGATGAAAAGCAGAAGAGTAGAATGGAACGGCCACATAAGCCGAATGACAGCAAATAGAGTAGTAAGGACGGCGAGAGACGGTTCCCCAATAGGAAGACGATCAGTGGGAAGACCACGAAAACGATGGAATGACAACTTACTGGAGGCACATTGAAAAACAGACAGAATAATGTCTATATAAAAAGAAGAAGAAGAAGAATATGCCTTGCTTAAAATGAGTAACCCTCAATACCTTGTAAAGATCTCGATGGAGCGGATCTCTTCAATCGGTTTTTCATACAGTTTTACAACTTAAAATCATATATAGTAAAATCAACAAGGGTAGTTTGGAAAATGTGTTCTGTTCCCGCAGTCATCAACAAGGAAGGAAAAAATACAACTTAAGCATTTGATTTTGTTATCTTAGGCAAATCCTGATAATTGTTTCATGAGTCTCTGTCTCCGGAGTCATATGTGCATCCTCCCCGATCTTCAAATTTTTTAAAAACCAGTCTTCCATCTTTAGGTCGTGGCTTTGTTTTCTTAATCGAATTTTGATAATTGATTAATCTGTTTTTTTCTCTGGGACGCGGCTGACGACCATAGGCACCTTGTATTGGAGTTAACTAAACTCAAACTTTTATCCTTCCCACATAAGTACCCTCTTTAGCTCACATCAGATCAACAGTCTATTTCTTGGTATAATCTTAAGGAGAGTTCACCCACAGGGTTCCTGGACAGGCTAGAAGTTGTTTTATTGGACCGTAGAAGTTCATTACTACTTCCGATAGATAGGAGCCTCATCCACTAATTGTTTCAAGTTGCTGACGATCAGATTTATGAGCCTGATCTAGTATAGTATCAGGATGGTTTCTGTGTACTAATGCTATCTTCTATACTTTTGTGGAATTGTTATATGAACTAGTCGGGTAGTTAGAGTTCCTTGGTTTTTTATCAACCTTAGCAATTGCAGAAGACTGAATGATTCTGTTTCCTGCCATTGCCCATAATGTAGCCTCCAGAATACTTCTTTTAAACTATTTTGTCTTATGTCTGCTATTTGTGTAATTGTATGTGAATATTTACGACATTCCTGGAGGTACTGGATAGCCTCCCAATTTTGACGAAATGCCTCTGAAAATGCTCTGACATGGAACAAGTGAGAAGTACTTGGACAAGATTTAATAATAAACTGTATTTTCTATTTCTAATTTAAGGAGTTTCTTACATATTCCGTCTTTTTTATTCCCATGTTTATTTTTTTTGCGCCTTCGCTATATGTGTAATTTTCTTCATAAAATCACATTTTGTCACAAATTAGAAAATGTATCTTCCATCTGTTTATTAGTACCTATACTTTTTATAATTAGCTCACAGTTCTTTATTGTGTTAAGATGTGTAGTTATTACGCATTATATTTAACGATGTATAAATATTAATATTTTTTTTTATTTTAGTACTTTACGAGTCTGCCGGAATTCGCCCAGTTCGATGGAGACCATTTGAGTATTATTGCCAGCTACGATGTCAGCGAATACATCAATAAACAGCATTATCAAGATTAATTTTGATTTTAAATGATGAAGCAATAAAGACTTTTAATTGAACTGAGTTTTGAGCTTTTTTACACAGCCTTTACGTCTAGCAAATGAAACATGCAGTACCTATATTTTTAATTTAATATCAGCACAATTAGATTTTGAACTTTTTTTCCTAATCCTAAGACTAAACAGCATTTTATATTTAACCTAATCTGCTACTTTACTGTCCTATAGGTACTAAATTTAACTCTAATATAAAAGACACGTTAAATGCTAATAGGAGCACTCCCGAAACATAATTTACAATGTACAGTGGAACCTCGATAACTCGGATTAATCGGGACCGCGGTCGATCCGGGTTGTCGAAAATCTAGGTTAGCCGGAGAATAGATAAAAATGAATAAAATACGGTATTAGATGACTGGCCTATTAGAAATATCTCGAGAACTAAAGGCAACAGAATCATGAAAATTGGAGTGAAGGGGTTTTGAAGGGTGATCTATTTATTGAAAATATTTTCATCAATTTGCCACTTCCCGTTATACCGGAAGTTGCTTAAAACTTCGTTTTTTTAAACGGGACACCCTGTATATTTTTACATTTTTAGATTGTACTCGATGTGTTCTTTCTTAAAATATGCGGTTTTGTAATGTTATACAGGTTAGTTTAAAAGCTAATTACGTTTTTTTTATTAATTTCGTAGCAACTTTCTCACCCTGTAGAATTGTAGTAGTTGGATATCAAAAACTCTATTTATGTTAAAATGATTTTTAATATAATGTAAGATTATTAAAAATTATTAGTATAGCTAAATGTTAAATTTTGGTATACAGGGTTGGTCGAAACTCGGAATGAGGATTTTCTAAATTTTCTTAAATGGAGCACTCTGTATTTTAGTATTGCAATGAAAAGACAGTTTATGGTACTTTTCAACGAAAACTTTTCGTTTATAAATTTGCAAAAGTCTGTGTGTTATTGCGTTGCCGCTCTTGCAATACTTAGAGCAGATGTATCGATGGATTCTTATGTAGTTTTGTCTTCTGAATCCAAATATGAAAACGGCATTTCGATATCTCTAACCGTCTTCGAGATAATCGACCTCAAAATCTAAAATGTGACGTCACAATCCGGTTATTTCATACCACGCACGAAACGTCAGCTGAAATCTCTGATTAGGAAGTAGGCTCCTTTTTTTAATCTGAATTTGTTAAGGAAAGCAAATGTTATTATTTACATTTGAGTTTGACACTTCGTGAATGTCAAACTAAATTTTAAATTATTTAGCTATTAATAAAATATAAATGACATTTTATAGTGAATTTAATTATTATATAAAATATTATGTGTAATAAATGTATAAAAATAAAATTTGAGTATATTTTGAAAGCAATAATGTATTAATAACTTTCAAAAGGTTTGTACGATTAAGTATACGGCCTCCCCTTTAATGATAAATATACTGTTCCATAAGTACTACTACTGGTCTTGTTATACAATGCTACTACAGTTCATCAGTAAAAAGTATCTTTATATATTATGTATTTTACAATATTTGAAAATTGTTCTTAAAATGTTGTTTGGAATAAAAAATTATAATATTTGACGAATTTTCTCAAATTATGGATACCAACATCATTTTCATTTATAAATCTTGTATTTTTAATTTGACGAAGAAAAGTTATTCTTCATAAAAAGCTCTTCTTGATCTAAGATTTGTGATGCAACTATCACGAATCAATTTTTATTAATTTTATACGAGGTATATAAAAAATATGAATTTCGAGTAAAGTATCTTTATACACTGCTCGTCATAGAAAACGGGCACCCCAAAAAATGGGTCATGTTTGATGTCAAGTGTCTCCTAAACCTGTGGTCCGATTTAAGTAATTTTTTCAATATCTTATAGCTTTTTTTAACAATTTCGCTTTAATAATATTGTTGCTAAACACGTAAATTTTGATTGTATACCGGGTGTACGAATCAAACTGTGTTTTTTCCTCAAAGTTTGCAACACCCTGTGGCATATTCTAGCATTTATAAAATACTGAAATTAAAATACAACTATAGCCTCAGGTTCTCTTAACATTCTGTTTATTGATACATTCGCTTATATTGGATAATACAAAAGTTAGGTACTTTAACAACAAGCCATGCTCTTCATCAGTACAGGGTGTTTCTAAATAAGTACGACAAACTTTAAGGGGTAATTCTGCATGAAAAAATAATGACCATTTGCTTTATAAACATATGTCCGCAAGTGCTTCGCCTCTGAAATACAGGATGTTGAATTTTTTCCTACAAACCGACTATTTATTTATTGCATTAAAACCGGTTGAGATATGCAAATGAAATTTGGTGGATTTTAAGAAATAGTTATTGCGTATTTTTTGACATGCAATTAAGAATTTTATATTCACGTATGCACGCCAATGGTGAATATAAAATTTTTAATTGTATGTCAAAAAATGTGCAATAACTACGTCATGAAACCCACCAAATTTTATTTGCATATCTCAACCAATTTTTAAGCAATAAATAAATCGTCAATTTGTAAGAAAAAATTCAACATCCCGTATCTCGGCAACGAAGCATTTGCGGGCATACGATTGTAGAGCAAACTGTCATTATTTTTTAATGCAGAATTACCCCTTAAAGTTTGTCGCCCTGGTTCTCGCATTTAGAAACACCCTGTACTGATAAAGACCATGCCTAATTATTAAAGTACCTAATAACTTTTGTACTATCCAACATAAGCGAATGAATCATGAAACAGAATATTAAGAAAACCTGAGGCTACTGTAGGGCTTTAATTTCAGTGTTTTATAAATACTAGAATATTTCACAGGGTGTTGCAAACTTTAGGGAAAAAACACAGTTTGATTGGTACACCCGGTAGGTATACAATGAAAATTTACCTGTTTAGCAACAACATTATTACTATATACAGCGATATTGTTAAAGAATAATGCCATAAGATATTGAAAAAATTACTTAAAGCGGACCACAGGTTTACGAGATACAAGACATGAAAAATGACCTATTTTTTGGGGTGCCCGTTTTCTATGACGCGCAGTGTAGTTCACAACATTTAAATTAGAATGATATATTTGCACATTAAAACATAATTTTTAATTCTAAACAACTTTTCGTAATAGCAATTTTCCATATTATGAATTTAAATACGTATATAAACAAAGTTTTCGTTATGATAATGCTCGCATTTTCAGCTTGTTTATTTCTTAAGCATTCCCTATACCTAAATGCTTTAATTTGTGCTTAATTGTTAATCGCGACAAGAATGTTAACTAAGTAGGTATTTTGATAGCTATTGGCTATTATATCATTATTGGCAATACTAAAGATCAGTCTAGATTAATATGTATTTATTTCCGAAAAATTATTTGTGATTGAATGTTTTCACGGTCAACCTAATAAAATTTCACGCATTTTTTGTTGAAATTAATGTTTGGCTTGAATCACCAATAACACAAATTAAAGCAGTTAGGTATAGGGAATGCTTAAGAAATAAAACAGTAGCATAAAATATCATTTTATTACAATAATAAAATATAGGGTGTTCCATTTAAGAAAACTCAGAAAATACTCTTTCCGAGTTTCGACCAACCCTGTATAGTATAATTCAACATTTAGCTATACTAATAATTTTTAACATAAGTAGACTATATTAAAAATCATTTGAATAATAAATAGAGTTTTTGATGTCAAACTACTACAATTCTACAGGGTGTGAATGTTGCTAGGAAATTAAGAAAAAAACGTAATTATCTTTTAAACTACCCTGTATAACATTACAAAACCTCATATTTAAGAAAGAAGACATCCAGGAGAATCCAAAAATGTAAAAATATACAGGATGTTCCATTAAAAACGAAATTATAAGCCACTTCCGGTATAACCGGAAGTAGCAAATCGATGAAAATATTTTCATTAAAGAGACCACTCTTCAAAACCCCTTCATTCCAATTTTCATGATTCTGTTTTCTTTAGTTCTCGAGATATTTCTAATAGGACTTTTATCTGCCTCACCCTGTATACACAGTACCTACACATCTAAATTATTAAAAACACGCAAACACAAACCTAAGCAAACGGAAGCAAACAATACAAGACTGTTCTACACACAATACAGTCACAATCGGAACGATGTTATGAACAGTGAAAACTAAGACCATTGTTTAAAACAGAATTTTTTAAATAGTCTTTAAGTCTTTTTTAAACAATGCTAAGGCAGTTTGAAATAAATAAAGGAATAACAGGTGCCTGTTGTTTCCGGTAAATCGGAGACAATGACCGCCGCTCTGCCGCCGCCACAAATACACATTATTTCTCAAATATTATATTATAGTATTTTTACTACAAAAGCGATATTACGTAGGTCAAAATTTTTGACGTAAGAGAGCTGTCAAAACATTAGAATGTGACTTTTCATTATTGCCATGTTTATAATAAACATGGCAATGATGAAAAGTCACATTCTAATGTTTTGACAGTTCTCTTAGAATGTGACTTTTCATTATTGCCATGTTTATAATAAACATGGCAATGATGAAAAGTCACATTCTAATGTTTTGACAGTTCTCTTACTTCAAAAATTTTGACCTACGTAATATCACTTTTGTAGTAAAAATACTATACATACTATCCCTTGCAAGATAATTCGGATGGAATTCTCCATATTAAGAGACTGGGCCAATATCAAACAGAAAATAATCTGGGGAATTCCATCCGAATTATCTTGCAACGGATAGTAGATATTTGTTGTTGAAATATTTGTCTGATGAAAATCGGTCCGGCTCAGCCGGACTTCCGGGTTATCGGGGGCCGACTTATCGGGGTTCCACTGTATAGTCCGTCCGCTATAACTTTTCCCATGCGGTACGATTCATTTTCAATCAAATTAAGTCAAAACAAAAAGTAAAACGTACGCCGATGTGTGTAGTATATAGTATACAGTATACAAAATGTATATACACATCGACGTTCTTTTCAATTTATGTTTTGACTTAATTTGATTGAAAATGAATCGTACCGCATGGGAAAAGTTATAGCGGACGGACTATATAAACTTTGGAAATCATGATTTGGGATTTACAATGTATATACTTTGTAAATTATGATTCGGGAGTGTTCCTAGTAACATTTAACGTGTCTTGGTTTGTTTATTTCTACTGCGTCTTGATTGTAAATTTAGTGTAGGTATTTCCGACGGATTACCTTAGGATCTAATAATTATTATTGTTGCACATTTTACGGTTGTGGCTAGGTTCACTGCCTGAAGTTAAACTGATATTTATAAATTTATCACTATCACACAAGTTCAAAAGGTTGGGTGGGTTTGAACCTGCGGACTAGATCTTGATTATCTAACACTTCGAACACTTCCCAGTTTGTATGGTTGTGGAGCCAGTTTTCGTGACCAATGGCAATCTTCTTAATTTCTTCTTTAATTGTTGCATACGAAGTTCCTGATTTAGTTTTTTGTTGCGGATATACCACGGATATACCATGGATAAAGATATACCATGACTATGTCTCTAAGTATGCAGTTTTGGACTCTATAAAGGCAAGCATAGTTATTTTCACTACTACAACCTCATAAATGTAAACCATAGAACCTTACTGATTTAAGTATTTGTTTGTAAACTATTACCTTGATTGTAAGTTGTAAATTTTGATCAATCTTTTTGTGTAAATATTATATATTATGTATATTGTCCTTTTATTAAATCTTGACTTGATCATATGTAGATGTTAAATGAGAAAAATAACTATGCTTATTAGTTTATTATGCTAGTTAAAATAGCTTTGCGAAATCTACCAAAGCTTACTAGATTTATAGCTACGTGAGATCTGTGAGAGCATTAAAAATGAAAGTGAAATGTATCATTAAGCGCTTTTTGTTTTATCCTCAAGAGCAGTGTGGTTGTTTACATAGTATAGTTGAAACCATCATATTACTTGTCATACATCGTGGTAAAAAATGTGCAAACTGTATAACATAGTTTCATGATCTAAAAATTAAACAATTAAAAAATTACATAAGAACCTACCACTTTACTGTGGCATATGTAGCATAATGTTTTAGATGGCATAATAGACCAGGGCGCATCTGTAACAATATTAGTACATTTGGACGTTGAGAGGTGACTCAAATTTTTTTGCAGAAATTGCTTGAAAATAACTTAAATAATACTATTTGAGTTATTCTCCCTCTCAAAATGGTCGGAACATTGTTTAAATAATCAAAATGTCAACAAATGAATCAAAAATTCGATATTTCTCTTGGTTTTTTGATTATAACTTTAAAAGTGTTCATTTTCGAGAAAAGTTGTACTGACATAAAAGTTGTATAATTAAATTTCCTACAATATAAAATTGGTTAAAAATTTAAAAAATGGTCACCCTTGTTGCAAAATATCAATAATTTCGAAAAAAACATACAAAAACAAGTAAACTAAAAAGGGGTAGTTCCCTGGATTGGCTGTATACCTTATAGTTAAACAAACTGGAACATGAAGTAAAAACCACTTCTATGTAAAAGGTATATTTACTAAAAATTTTTAGAATCCCAATGGATTCAATAAAATGAGTTCATCAGAACGTTTTCAAACCTATCGGTCCATCATCAGTGATTTGAATACTTGCAAAATAGCCCCAGAACCAAACAATGGTTGTGATTATAAATAATTCTACATTATGTTGAAATAAATTTAAAATGGCTAAACGCCGATGTTCAAGGATTAAACCTCTGGGAACATGGTGAAACTCTACCCGAGGACCCAATCAACCATCTTCGGTCAACGATGACTACTAAGTCTTTAGTCTTTCGGTCACTTAGTAGTCATCGTTGACCGAAGATGGTTGATTGGGTCCTCGGGTAAAGTTTCACCATGTTCCCAGAGGTTTAATCCTTGAACATCGGCGTTTAGCCATTTTAAATTTATTTCAACATAATGTAGATTTATTTATAATCACAACCATTGTTTGGTTCTGGGGCTATTTTGCAAGTATTCAAATCACTGATGATGGACCGATAGGTTTGAAAACGTTCTGATGAACTCATTTTATTGAATCCATTGGGATTCTCAAAATTTTTAGTAAATATACCTTTTACATAGAAGTGGTTTTTCATGTTCCAGTTTGTACAAAAACAAGTATTCGCATTTTACGTTTTTCAACCATTTATACTACACTTAGGACCTTCATATTTCACCCAGAAAAACTTTATGATACAGTAAAACAATACTGTAAATTTCATTAAGATCGATTCAATAGATTTGGCAAAATAAATTTTGCAATCCAGCTTACGCAAAAAAATTCATTTTTTTTTAAATGTTACAGGACTGAAAATAAAGCAGATAGTAAGTTGAAATTTTTTTGTCTTATAGAAGTGTACTGTACCTTTCATTTGCAATTTGCAAAACTAAAATCTATTAACAACCACGGCGTCAGCAATTTTTTTAAATAAACATTAATTATTGGTGCTACGCGCAGGACAGCGGATAGCTTGCTCTGATTGGGCATTCCAATGACCTTTGATAATGATTGATACATTTTAATTTTTATTACATTTCGATATAAATAAATAAATTTGTTTATTGCAAAATAAAAACACGTACTCTATCCTTTGAAATAACACTTTTTTTCACAAAAACTTTCTTTGTTCGTATATTTTAACTTACAAAATAAAAGTTTATTATTTTTAAACATATGCAATTGTTTAAACAATATTTCACAAACAATAATAAAATTAGTTTGATTTTTGTGGAATTAAAATATTAAAATACAACAAAATATAGAGTAAGAAAATAATATATTAGATAAAGATTCGAAGAAATTTTGGTGGAATCAACTTGTGTGAATCGAACACCGCTGTCCTGCGCGTAGCACCAAAAATTAAGGTTTATTTAAAAAATTTCCTGACACCGTGGTAATTAATCGATTTTAATTTTGCAAATTGCAAATGAAAGGTACAGTACACTTCTATGTATAAGCGAAAAAAATTAAACTTGCTATCTGCTTTATTTTTAGTCCTGCAACATTTTAAAAAATGAATTTTTTTTGCGAAAGCTGAATTGCAAAATTTATTTTGCAAAATCTATTAAACCCATCTTAGTGAAACTTACAGTGTTGTTTTACTATATATCATAAAGTTTTTCTGGGTAAAATATAAAGGCCTTAGGTGTAGCATAAATGTTTGAAAAACGTAAAATGCGAATACTTGTTTTTGATTGGTTTTTTCTCAATTATTGCTATTTTGCAACAAAAGTGAGTATTTTTTAAATTTATAAACCAATTCTATATTGGATTAGGAAATTTAATTACGCAACTTTTATGTCAGTACAACTTTTCTCAGAAATAAATAGTTTTAAAGTTATAATCAAAAAACCAATAAAAAATCGAATTTTTCCTTCATATTTTGACATTTTGATTATTTAAACAATGTTCCGGACCTTTTTGAGTGGGAGGATAACTGAATTATTATTATTTGAGCTATTTTCAAGCAATTTCTGCAAAAAAAATTGAGTCACCTCAAAGTCATAATTATTTTATCAAACATTTTACCTTTGTAAAACAAATAAGCGACATCTCTCCCAATGCAGTTGATTTCAATGCTAACTTTTGTTGTGATCTTAGCATCATCAGTAACAGCACTTTTTTGTCGCTCTCATTTGCATCAACCCACATTACGCTATTATATATTACATCAGCTATTGATTTGCTCTAAAATAATGTATATAATATAAGATACAACTTTATCATAAAACGAAAGAAGAAGTCAGCATCTCGCATATAAAATCAATTTTACCAAGTAGGTAATATGTCCATATTCTTGGATTGGTAATATAAAAATATCTAAAATGAATAACCATTTTCAATTTCGTTGCAACACGAAACTACAGCTGCATCATTATTCCAGTTCAATCAGAGAGCGCAACAAGCACCTCTACCGGTTTCGAAACTTATTAGTATCTCATCAGGAGGCACATATGCTGCTCTCTCTGACCCAACTAGGACAAACCCCGGCGTGCAGTCACGGATTGCAACGAACGAAATGGCAGGGATACCCTAGCGGCAACTGCTATCAAAAAACTAAGTTTTCAATCTAATAGCACATAAAACAACATTCAAAAATGTCATTCTACATCCTACCAGACTGAAAACAATGGGAACCTTCTCTGGTAACACCTCCGAGGCTTCTACAATTTGCAAGCCATAACGGATGCTGAGACTAAGGAAGATGAGGGAATTTTACAATTAATAATTCACGTCCCATCTGCTTAGCGCGGTAAAGTTCCAACGAGAAATTATAAAAATATCTATTCGAGTATCATGGATTCTTATTTATGCTGAAAAATTACAATTTAGCCTTGATATTCCATTGGATATTGTTTCCACATATGAAATGTGGTGGCCGTAGCATAGTGGCTATGTTACTGGTTTAAAAATCTGTAGAACCCCGGGTACGAATCCCGGCACTAACAAATTCTTCAATTTCTATTCAGCTGTCACCGTGCTTCCGAGGACACGTCAAGCCGTCGGTACCGGCTACGTAAGGTGGCATAGCTTGGTTTTTGACTAATAATACTTGAAGACTGCTGGCAATCAACAAAGCAGTAAATATTTTTGGAAAAAACTGTCTTTTCTTATAAATCAATTGTCATACTATTCTAACCTTGCTAGATTTATATTACCAGAGAACGGTAGTTCTCGTCAGTGGCGCACAATACCCATACATGCGTCACTATATATACACGAAATTTTCGATTTTCTAAATCAGATTGAATTGAAAATCCCATATCCCATCTTAAAGTTTAGGAAAAGACTCGCCCATTCATATGTCAACTCTCCAATAATTTAAGTCTGTTGCGGTTTCTGATAGTACTGATCATTACCTTTCCAAAGCATCTCTAATTTTGAAAATCGGTTATACATTATTTCTCATGATCATTTTTCAGCGCGTCACAGTTTTTCGATTTCTTTCTAACGCATTAAATTGTATGTGACAGAAAAAAAAGCACGTCGGTGATTACATTTCGTCGGTGACATTTTTATAACATTTATTCTAGTTATTCTAGTTGTCGATAGATGGCGCCATAATAAAAAAATAATTTTTTTTAATTAGATAATAATATTACAAATATAATCTGTATAATTTATAAGACTATACAAATCAAAGAAAATACCATTTTATAAATGCAAGAAACACATTTGATTTGTTTTTATTCCAAATTGAAAATAAAATGTGACACTGTCAGATTTAACTAAAATGTCATGTTAGAATAAATGTCATAAATGTGTATTATCACGGACTTACCCTTTTTCCTATCATTTGTTACGCACTGAAAAATGATCATGAAAATGACAATACCATTCAAAAGTTACCGAGCTCAGAAGTATGACTCAATTTTTATTCAAAAAGGGTAAAATGCTTGTGGATAATATGTATGTATGTATATATGTATGTATGTATGTATGTATGTATGTATGTATGTATGTATGTATGTATGTATGTATGTATGTATGTATGTATGTATGTATGTATGTATGTATGTATGTATGTATGTATGTATGTATGTATGTATGTATGTATGTATGTATGTATGTACCTATGTATGTATGTATGTATGTATGTATGTATGTATGTGTGTGTAAAAGTTACACCGATCTGAATTTTTTTTCTGTGTTTCAAGAGGAGGTCTGGGCCGATTCAGAACCGGTGTAGATTGTCACTTTTGACCACCCATAAGCCAGCTATAGGGCTTGGTAGATACAAAATGGCATATTTTTTGAGCCTATATATCTTAGGATCAAGGAGAAACAGGAAAACAGCAAATACACCAAATCAAGAGAGTTGAGTGAAGCTTTCCAATGGTGCCTATGCGGTTAGGATCAGACATGCACACGGCTCAGTATAGCCAAAAAATTGAAAAACTAAACTTTAAAAATTTTGCAGATTTGACAATTACCCAAAATTTCAACCTACGAATTACGCCAATAACTAAGAATTTTTAAGAGGACTCTAGACGCGTCTAACGGTGTATATGTCATATCTGGGAAAATTCGAATTTTTAAGTTATAGCCTTCATAAGTATGATCAAATCTATCTCTTATGGGGAAAACGGTTTTTCAAGTTCAGTAATTCCTGTATTACCTTCAGTTGTCGTACTTGACCTTGGATGAATCAGATCCTACTTGTCAATAAATTTCAAACTCACGTTTAATGATGAAAATCGGTTTAGCCCTTCAGAAGTTATTGAGCTCCAAAAGTATAATCCATTTAACCATTATCGCCGAAGTGGTTTATGTAATTGTAGTGGTTACGACGCTAAAATTGTGCAATCTGAGTTCATTTTGCCGGTCATAATTATTAGGATGGCTGGGATATGAACTCGGATTGTCTTATCACAAGTCTGGTGTCATAACTACTAGATCATTTGGGAAAGAATGCGACAAAGGCGACCAATCATAACGCTTAACGTGTAATCGAGAAACATTACATTTAACTTCATACATTTAATTTATAAAATTTTTTGAAAAACTCCTGATACAAGAATAAAAAACCGCTAAACGCCGTAAAAATGAGTGGCCCATACAATATTCCAGCTATAAAAGAGCTGATATGAATATTACGTGGAACGAAAATGTATTTTCATTTTGATGGAAAATAACATTTTAGTTTTATTTTGAAACATTTGCTAAATTTGAAGTAAAACGAGCCACAAAAGAGCCTCAAAATGCAAATTGTATCAAAAGTTACTCTTTTGTGGCGCATTTTACTTCAAATTTAGCAAATATTATGGAAAAAATCATTTAAAATAAAACTAGAATTTTGTTTTGCATCAAAATGAAATAGTTATTTTCCTAACTAGTGCGGAAAGTGATACTTTCCCAGACGAGACTGCCGTTGAACCGAAAGACGCGATAGCGGAGTTCGGGCAAGCGGTCGAGTGCGGGGAAGACACTTTCCGCATGAGTTACGAATAATATTTTTTCTAGGGCCGTACGTTTGGAAAAAAGCCACAACAACTAGAGTTATATCAATTTTTATTTAGGAGTGAAAATACACAAATTAATTCTTTGACAAGGTTGTCAAAACCGAACTTTCAATATAATTGGTTACCATGACGACGATCTTGGTTTCCATGGCCACTATTCAAAACCACTGTTAATAATTGTGTACTGATTTGTCATATTAGAATTATTATTACTGATTAGAATTACTGATTTGTCATATTTGTACATGTCATATTAGAATGTCATTTAAACATAAATAACATAAACGACCTTTATAAGGAATTAAAAGATTTAAAATGTTTTTTCCCAATAAACCTTAATACTTTAATATTTACAAATGATATGGAAATTCTTCATCTCATTTATAAACATGTTAAATTATGTAAATACAAGTTGTAAACGTAATATAATAGGCATAATTTGTTAATGTGGTTTGAAAAAATTTAAAAAAAAATATATATAAAAAAAACACATAATAAAATAATAAATAAAAAAAAAATAGAAACAAACATAAAAAAAAGAAAAAAAAAATAGAAACAAACATAAAAAAAAGAAAAACAAAAAAAAAGAAACAAAAACAAAAAGAAAAAACAGTAAAATAATTAAAAAAAAAAACAAAAAAAAAAAAAAAAGAAAGCTACACAATGTACCAATGTATCTATAAAAATAATATTGTAGAATGTACTTATGTTTATAAGAAATTTATGACTATGAATCTGCAATCAATCACAAACAAGTCTGGCTAATTGGCTCTGCCAAAGCCATTTTTCAAAAAAAAAAAAAAAAAAAAAAAAAAAAAAAAAAAAAAAAAAAAAAAAAAGACTTTCGAATATAATATAAAAATAATTTTATTTCATCGAATTGGCGTGTTAGTTTCATTAAAACATGAACATAAAGAGATACATTTGAAATTAGTAAATAATATCTAATTATTAGTTTATTGCATGTATTATAATTATTTTAAGGCCATATTAAAAAGGTGTTTTACTTTCCCGCATGTCGTGCGGGAAAGTGTAACTTTCGGAAACGAAATGCGTACGGGAAAGTGGCTGTTTTAGCACGGCCGTAGAAAAATACATTTTGGCGCCACGTAATATTCATATCAGATCTTTTGTAGCTGTAATATTGTATGCGCCACTCATTTTTACGGCGTTTAGCGGTTTTTTATTCTTGCACATATTACATCAAAAAATAAAATGCAAAACAGAAGACTAAAGGGAAGGCGTCATAACTTGGAGTCTAGTGGCTTGTGACCGGCAATTTCGAACCAGAAATTAAAGGTCCGGAATCAATTTAAACTGCAGCGCTATCGGAAAACGCTGACAGGAATAGGATAGGACATCAATTAATGGAAGACGATTTTCTCGACATAAAATTAAATACATACAGAATCAGATTATTGAAAATCGGAAGAGCGGACTTTCTTAAAAAGAAAAAGAAAGAAAAGAAAACACAAAGGAATATCTGTCGTATGATATCGTATATTTTTCATTAATTTATGTTGGTTAGATAGATTTGTCTTAGAATATTTTCAATAACCTTTCAACATCTATCAATATCTATATGGACATCTATCAATATCAGTGACAGCAGTAACTACCAAATAATTATAAAGATAATAATTACCTCTTCTTGAATCTCATTAGCGAACCAAAAGAAAAAATACATTTGTATAACTGTCATATTGAATCCAGCAAAACATCTAAGTTTTAATTGTAACGATTCTTCCTAAAAAATGTACCAATCACTTGCGCTTTCTGTTTTTAATTGCAATAATTAAAAAAATAGGGTCTGGGTTTGTCCTAGTTGGGTCAGAGAGAGCAGCATATGTGCCTCCTGAAAAGAGAGTAATAAGTTTTGAAACCGGTAGAGGTGCTTGCTGCACTCTCTGATTGAACTGACATAATGATGCGGCTGTAGTTTCGTGTTGCAACGAAATTTAAAGTAGTTATTCATTTTTGATTGCAATAATTAAATTGATTAGTAAATAACGTACACTGAAAATACCATGGACGGATATGCTGACAAATGTGAGCTTAAGAGAGCAAATGCTGCCAAGCGAGCTTCTAGCGCTAAAATTTTAATGTCACCATTGCATGCGGTTGTCTTTTTAAAGAGAGATCACATGCTATGATTTTTTTTGTGACGGATATTCTGATGCCCTAGCGGCGGAGTTGGGGTTGATTTCATGTAATCGAATGAACTATCTTTCAGTAAAGTCGTGCCAGGAACGCAACTCATAAATTTGGCAATATCAGTTTAAAGTCTTCTACTTTAAAATGTATCATATGTATCTGAATTGCCGATATAAATGATACTCCGTTCTTTAACGGTAAAATATTGCAAAACCTCTAAATTTTAAAGAACCGCTTGGATTGACATGAAATTTGGCATAGACATAGCTAACAAGTCAAAGAAAAAAAGTGATATTGTGCCGATATGTGCTTTTGCCCTCGGGGTGGTTTTCACCCCCTCTTGAGGGTGAAAAAATTTTCGTCCAAAGAAAGTAAGGAAATGGATAAACTGGCTAATTTTAAGTAACTTTTGTTCTATGGAGTTTTTTCACTAAGTCAATACTTTTCGAGTTATTTGGCAGTGAATATGTTCATTTTTTCAACAAAATAACCACGCTTTTAGACGGTTTTTCGCAAATAACTCAAATAGTAAGTATTTTATCGAAAAAACATTCTTAGCAAAAATATAGCCTGTAAAAAATAAAAAGAAAATGGTGTATATATCACGTCTCTACACCTAGTAGAAGCAGAGTTATAGTTAATGAAAAATAAGTTCATATACGTCAAATTCCAAATGGAATACTTTCACGTGAAATAACCAAAAATGAAGCACATTTCGGGGAAAACTCATTACAACTTATTTAAATTGTTTAAAAAAAGCTTCATTTTTGTTTTATAAAAAAAATTCTAGCATCAAAATTAAACAAGTTACGCTCAAAATAAAGTTAGTCTATAAAATAAATGATCTGTAAGTTTCATCGGTTCAAAATCCTTATTATTGAAAGGGCTGTAGTTAAAAAGGGTTGAACTAGTCACTGATCACGAATGTATGCAAATTTAGAAACACCAAATCTTAATCAATTTTTGTCTAACAGAAAAACAAAAAAATACATGATGTTCAAAAAAGCAAATCTGACTATTTTTGTTTTTCGAGATTGTTGGTATCTCTAACAATTTTTAAGTTATTGTAAAAAATAGCATATTTCTCAAAATTTAAATTTTTAAAAATTTTACTTTGAAACCAATTTTTTTCAAAAATAAGCACTTGGAATCGATGAAACTTACAGATCATATAAACACAACATAAGTAAAATAATTTGTGGAGCGGTAACGATTAATTTCATTTAAGTTGCTAATTAGGGAGTGGTCTTCCCGATTTTCTTTTGCAAAAACAAAAGGGACCAACTTTATTTTGAGCGTAACTTGCTTAAATTTAATGTTAAAGACTTTTTGTAAAAACAGAAATAAAGCTTTTTTTAAACACTTTAAAAAAGTTATAATGGGTTCTCCCCAAAAAGTGCCTAATTTTTTGGATATTTCTCGTCGAAATATTCTATTTGAAATTTGTTAAATATGAGTCTATTTTTCATTGGCTATAACTCTGGTTCTACGAGATCCAGAGACGTAACGCTTACACCATTTTTTTTTACTTTTTTATAGGTTATATTTTTGCTAAGAACGTTTTTTTCGACAAAATACTTACTTTTTGAGTTATTTGCGAAAATCCGTCTAAAAATGTGGTTATTTTGTTGAAAAATGAACATATTCACTCGCAAATAACTCGAAAAGTGTTGACTTGGCGAAAAAGCTCCATAGAACAAAAGTTACTTAGAATTAGTCAGTTTACCCATTTTCGGACTTATTTTGAACATATATTTTTTCACCCCAAAAAGGGGGTGAAAGTCAACCCCAGGGCAAAAGCACACATCGGCACAATATCACTTTTTTCTTTGACATGTAAGCTATATGTATGCCAAATTTCATGTCAATCCAAGCGGTTCTTTAAAATTTAGAGCAAAAACCGTGAAAGAATGGACTATGAGTCAAATTAAATAAATTATTAGAAGAATTTTTTTACTAAGCAACAACATTTTTGTTTATGTTAGTAGGATTTTGTATTTTGACAACGGCACCCGATTTGGGCGTCGAAACGTTAATAAAAATCATTTTTTAATAATATTGTGGCTTATTTCCCATTATAAATAGTTAAAATCTTCAATTTGGCTTGACGCAGGACAGATCAGCAACTTATTTATAAGGAGCTAATTAAGTAAATAAATAAATAAAAGTTATTATTCATTGATCTTGAGAAAGCATATGGTAGAGTTCCTCCAGAGGTTCTCTGGTGGACGCTCAAAAAGAAAAGTGGTTCTCGGTGAGTGTGTAAATATCGTCATATTATCGACTGAAACATTTTGTATGAAAGGGGGATTAGAATTTGGCAATGTTGGATCCAATAGTGGATACCCAGAGAAGATAAAGACACCAAGGCAGACCAGCAAAAAGATTAATGGATAACTTGAGAACAACAGTGGGGAATTGGATACAGAAGGCACAAGAAATGGAAGAAGATAGAGGAGACCTATATCCAACAGTGGATGCAAGAGGTTGAGGAATGATGACAATGTATTTAATAATAGGGAAACTAAAGAGTCCTTGATTTTTTATATATGCTAACGATGCAGTCATTTGGACCAACGATTGGAACATTGGGAAGAAAAACAATTAAAGCTTAGTAGGACAATTAGAAGCAGGAGGAGAACCTAGCGTAGGAGGAAAATAACGTATCTAGAATGTTTATTTAACAATGAAACTACTCCCAAAAATCGGCAAATAAAGCTTGATGGTTTATCGCGTTTGTTTGTGGTAATGGCTTATCTCTGCCTGTCAAAGATTTCTGTCTCTGTGACCGTTCTCAAAAGAATAGTTATTCTTTCAAACGCAGAAATAATTGTTAGTTAAAATGTATGTATTACACCGTTCTTAGGCGTCAACGCCCTTCGGTAGGGATTTATGGGGGAGTATCACTGAACCGCAAGCCCTTATCCCTTGCCGTACTGCTCCCTCATAGATCGATCAGATGCCCGCATATTCCAGTCTAAGCGCCAGATTCATATTTAGAATTTTACACTGGCGCGTTAGCCTTTTTGTTTTTCCGATGGGCTGGGCTGGGTTTGAACTCACATACCTCAAGGCGAAGTGAAGTGTGGATCAGCCGCTAGTCGCACTGAGCTATCCGATCGACTGTTAGTTAAAAAATGATTAAGAGGCTACAGTAGCGATCAACAGGTAGCAACAAACGCGTTCCAAGTTTACGGCTCTAATTTTGAATATTTTGTCGAGATATTTGGCACACATATTCGTAATATAATAAAGAATGGCGGTACAGAGCCCAATTTCAGAAATATGTTAGTACGTGGAAATTACTCTATAACTAAATAAAATATTGAAAAAAGGAGCGTGTACCGCCATTAAGAAGAAACAAATTTTTTCTTCAAATAAACTTTTTTATCCCATGCCTAGATTTTGTGTAATCTTGGAACTACTAAAATTTTTTATTTCTAACAAGAAATTGAACATATTATAACTGAATAACTAATTAGGAAACATAGAGAAATTATCACTGTCATTTTGACAAACCTGCGTCAGATTTTCTCTAATCTGTTCTGTCATCTTTATCGATATATGTTCAGTGCAGTAGTGTGTTAATTTAAGAATTCGTTATTGTTGTTTCATAGGAAAGTGTTTATTGATAGTTAATTTATTATATATTTGTTGTTGTTGTAAAGTTGTTGGCCTGTTTGAAAGAATATATTGTTATTAATTGTGAGTTTTAGTTATATGTAGGTAGGTAAGTATATTTTACGTAAAAATATTTCGAATTCTAATGCGAGTATATAAAGTTTTAGGAGGATTTTTTATTCTAAAAATATTATCAATAGTTTAACAAAATGGAAAAAGTAAATCAAACGAAAAATAAAGTGAAACCTTTCAAGAAAAAGTCCATTAGAAACCGTGCCAAAATTATGCGAAAATCGAAATTTGTTTCGCTTCACAACAAAAAATGATTATTTATTATTGTTTTATTATTAGATATTTCATGCAAATACCTTTCTAAATACCTATCTTAACATAAAATTTTCACCCATTTTGGTTTATTTTTATAAATATCTATTTATTAATAATAAAATCGTTTTCTATTACGTCCATTTTGCGCGACTGTGATATTGTCAAAAAAATTAATCTTAGATAATGTCAAAGATTACCACTGTTGCCAAAGTTTATGATACTATCTCCCGAAGTTATATTTTGTTGCTACCTGTTGATCGCTACTCTTTACTCTTAATAAATGATTAATAAAAAATGTTTAATAAAATAATATTTACTGTCAACGTTGGTATCATAAAAGCTGCTGTATCTAATACATAGCTGACATACTGTATCAAAATGATTTCCTTTAGAGAATGTTGAATCCAGTTCATAAGTCTAAAAGGATAAAAAGGTATAAAACACAAATTATTATTTTTACAGTGATCACATTAAATGTTTATTGACATATTACCTTATAATCAGCTGATGAGATTTTACACAATCTTTCAATTTATTTTCACCAGATTTTTTAAGACCACAAACATTGGAGATATTTTCTATATTCAGCTGTCTTATATCATGTTTTAGTAAAGTAATTTGACCCAGAAGAAACAGTATCAAAGACATTGGTATTATCTTGTAGTAACAGAACAGTATCATCCCTATAAATACTGTTACGACGTCAAATAAAGAGCAAATCCATGGATAGTCTTCGACCATAAACGGATACCAGATCTGGAAGACAAATCCTCTCGCTAATGGACAATCTGGGTTATATTCTATATGCTTCGAATCGCTAAAAGAGATAGATTCATGTAAAAGAAGTCCAGCTAAAGTTATTGGAAATTTTATTAGTGTTATTGTGTATCCAAACAAAATATGGATAATTCACATATGTTTAGTTAATATTTAAAAAAGAAATAAAAAAGTTATGATAACTAGATAACATAGTAGCCTCGATTTACTGAGTGACTAAATCCATGATTAATGAAGGATATTCAGGAAACATTAGTGAACAGGCGACAAGGCAATGAGTTCGATTGACAATCCATCTGTGAAGAGATGCTACCTTGGGTTTCTGAGTACTGATCAGAACCCCCCAGGCAACCAAGTGACGTCAATAACGTCGAGGAAACGTCAGCCTTTGGTTAAATATATACACGTGTTTGAACATTAAGACGTATAAACGTCTTTTGTAGGTGATTTTAAATACGTAAGATTAATGACGTTAAAATACCTTTAAAAATACGTTTTCATTTCAGAGTATTTCAGACAGCCCAAGTCTGACATCACAAAAATGGGAGGAGCTTAACGGGTTAATGCTTATAATGTTCAGGGTTACCAGGTCTACTGACTTTTCAGTAGACCTACTGATTTTAACTCCAATTAGTGACCTACTGAAATCCATCAACATATTATATTGGCCGTTATTAGGTTATTAACAGGTAAATTTCTATGAAACGGGCTTCAAAAATACGAGATTATTTGGCCGCTTCCGTATAAATAAAGAATAATTATGACCTGGTATTAATGGATTATTTAAATAAGGAAATATTCATACAATTGGTTTTGAGAATTTTGAAACTGGCCGTTAGTACAGGTGGCCGATTTTGACAGATGACCGATAACAGAGGTCTTACTGTATTTACATGGCCTAAAAAGAATCTACTGATTTCTATTGATTTTTGAAAGCAAAACTACTGAAAAAGTAAATTTATTAGCCTTAAATTGTCATAAGAAATTTTTCATTTATTGTTTACGTGCTTTTTGTGGTAAAAAAGTACTTTTCATTTACATAGATATTTAGTTGAAGAAACGTGTTAATTAAGAGATTTTTATTCGTTTTTCTCAAGTGAGTTGTGAGTTAGTTTAATGCAATAGTTCTTCTTGAAAACGGATTGAGCTTATTTGTTAACTAGTTTTAGTTTGTTATAAACTAATTATGTGTTATCGAGTTATTAAATTAATTTGTTTATAATTTATTTATTAGTTTATATGTTGTTTCAGTTTTGACACAGTAAGTATACGCTAAATTTAAAACAGTTAAATGAAAAATTGCAATACCAACAATACCCATACGAATAATTATTATTGTGTATTTTTAAAACCATAAAATGAAAAATAATCTAAAAGACGACATAAAAACTACGTTTCTTATATCACCTAATTAAAACGTGATAAAAATGACGTCAGTTATGGTGGGACAAATTCACGTGACTTTCGACGTCGAAAAAACGTGACAAACTGACGTGGTTTGGTGATAATTGTGACGTCTTTTCAACGTTTTGTAAACGTTATTTGGTTGCCTGGGCCATCGTCCTTTCCCGTGTCAGCGATCGAGTATTGATCAATCGTTTCTGTTTCTCGTCTGTGTCGAGTAATTATCGACTGTCTCCGTCCCACCTTTCGCCTAGGTTGAGTAAGAAAACTTACTAATAGGTACAGAAATGAACAAAATCTTTTGGAAATAGACTATTTCACGACAAGCAATAAACATATACGCGAATGTCAATATGTGCAAAGTAGTAGCTAGTGAAACTGTAAGTCAGCAAATACTTACATTTCTTATGCTGTAAGTATGTATGTATGGAAATGGGAAACAAAACAAAGTCAAAAGATCGTGAAATGTTCGCATAAAATCAAATGGTGCAAGTAAAATAGATGAAAAAGTTGGTTTATTTAGAGCAAAAATAGTAAAAACAGAGCTGGAATAGAGAATTAACTTTAACCGCCATATGTCAAGGCCAAGAATGATGACTAGCTAGAACCGATACTTCTTGTAAAACTAGCCAGCACGTTGGGCCAACTACAAGCTATATTCACACCGTACTGTAATTTTAGATAAAATAGTGCTTCCTGAAAATACCAGGACTTTGCATATTGCCAGACATATCGAGACTGAGTGCTGAAAAACAAGAAGTTGCATTTGTACAAATTACATCTGGTCCAGGAGCTATTAGCAGTTGACTTTGGTAGAAGAATCGATTCTGCGAAATCATTATGGAATGATGTAACAGAGATCAAACTTTCATACCAAAGGTACTATTTTCAGAGGAAGCGGCTTTTTTGTTCAACTGTCACGTAAAGCGCCAGAGATATTGATACCAGATAAATGAACATCCACGTTGGATGGAAGAATATACAGTTAAGTCCATGGTTCTTTATCCGTGCGTCATTAATACCTGGCGAGATAAAACCCATACTTTTTATGTAGCATCATTGTCTTCCACGCATGAAACTAAAGACAAAGCAGTTACCGCCTGTTATTAAGTAAAGACACATGTTATTTTTATGAACGCTCTAGACATCGAAAGAGATAGGTACAAACAAGGGAGCGTTCAAGTATTACGTACCGCGATTTTTGAAGATTTTTGACCCCTCCCCCCTACGTAACGCACTCTAATGGGCGTTTAACTATTGCGTAACGCAATTTTTGAACATTTTTGACCCCCCTCCAACCTGCGTTACGTAATACTTGAACGGCCCCCAAGACGATTGGGGACGTTTTCAGATATTAAGTATAATTTCTGACGTTTCTGGTTGGTTTACTTGTTTGTGGCTGTCAGTTTGTTGGATTTTTTGCTGTTTTTTTCCTGTTTTTGCATTTAGAAGTTATTTATATTACACAAACAGTTGTTTTCACAACTAATTTTATATTCGAGTTTAAAATTTTATGGTAAGTGTATTTTATTTTGCCATTAATTGACATACAAAGTTAAACCAGCGGCGGCTCGTATCACTTTAAGTAGGTAGTGCCAGAATTCGGGCAGCTGCCTAAAATTTTAGTGACGGGTTCACGATATTGTCAAAAAAGGTATAAAATAGAAATTTAAAAAAATTGGTAAGGATACTTTCACATTATGTAGGTATATACTATTTCTGGGGTGTCAAGAAATTTAAACATTTAAAATGCATTCAGTGATTGATTTGACATCATGTCCGCCCCACAAGTAAAATCTCCAAAATCCCTCAACTTATCGCCCTTTACACAAATATCTGAAAACTATAACTAACTGAAATTCACCAGCCACGCGACGTCTGTCGTTTCATGGGCAATCACTGCAACACAAAGATAATTTTCAATTTCTTTCCTTATTTCCTCGTGATAAACATCTAAGATGCACTGAAGGAGTTCATTTTGTGTTGTTTTGAGGTACATGCTTTTAAAGATTTGGAACTTTGAATATGAACCTAAGTCGTTGTCTAATTCGGCTAACATTGAAAAGTTCCATAAAGATCCTTCTATTTTCCGAATTTTCCTCTTCGTCGTGATTTCTCAAAACTAACTCGAAAGCTCCACAAAACCATATAGATATAATTTTTAATTTGATTCAAAACATATCGATTCTTTATCCACTTCTTGTTCATTGTGTTTAATTAGACTATCACGGTAAGCTGAATTTAACTCGGGTTTTATTAAAAATTTAAAAATTTTAAATTACTTAAAAATATAATAGTTTATAATAAAAAGTTTATTAATTAAAAATGTAATAATTATAAATACAAAAACGAGCGATCGAACGCATAAAAAAACTCGAAAATATAATGTACTACCCTGCACGAGAATCTTTTTGCATCTACGATCCACTATTCACTATGCTGAGCATAGTTAAAAATATTAGATCTTTCTTGTCGAGCCAGGCACGAATAGTCTCATTTAAACGTGTATTAAAAGTGCAATATAGCTCTATCTCTGTCACTTACACAGAATGTCCGTAAAATCTTTCTCTTTTCAGCCGAGCCATCTAAGCTTTTGGCACGATGCGATCATCCCGTCCGCTGTGAGTGGCGAGGGTTGTACTACACTGCACAGTTGCCAGATTTTATATAATTTATAAAGAGAAAAGAAATACGCACAAAAAATGAACGGGCATTAAAACGGTTTAAGGATAAAAAAATGTTTCTGCATAAAAATAAGGTGGTGCCAAGGCTCCATGGCACTACCTCACCGGCCGCCACTGAGTTAACCGCATTCACACAGTTAAGAAATTGTTTTGTTTAAGTTTCCGCAAGAGTGAAAGAAAATTTAATGTATTATTTTAATTAAAAAAAAAGTTAGTTTAGTTAGCAAAACTAACATTTTACATTCTATTTATTTGATAATGTCAAATTTTATAATATAATCCGTGATAGAAGCAGTAGCTGCTTTCTGTCACTTGCTGTTGCGTGGAGTAAATTTTCGACTTATTTCGTATGCTTTAAATAATGACGCAAGGGTAAAGAACCATGGACACCTGTATTTGTAATGCTACTGTTTAAGTAGCTAATTATACGACTAAACTACGAATAGTCTTTTTGACTTAGTGCTTATTTGTGGTTGTTTGTTTTAAATAATATTTTTGAAGTTATACTTCTTTACCGGCGATAGAGGGTGATTTTTTTATATGTTAAAACCTCATCAGCCCGGCGCATGAGCATTATAACTTTGTTCTGATTGGATGTTCAAATGACATGTCAAAAATTATCCGATATGGCAGCTGTGGTTTGGAGGTAAAGGTAAAGGTAAACAAATGTATAATATATTAGTTTTATTGTTGTGAGGAGAGAAACAAAAAAGTTTATAATATTGTAGTGACTTTTAAATAGTTTTTAAAAGCAACAGGTACGTAATAATTGTTAATGTATCATGGGTATAAACCTATCTATTTGATCTGCCAAAATACATAGTATGTAATACTTTTATTTATATAATTTGATTACCATCAAAATTTATATCAATATTCACCTAATATATTGTTTTTTTACTCTATGTTTTGTTGTATTTTTTCAATTCTAAATCATTTCAATTCAAAATTAAAATAATTTGATCAATTTTCAAAATATCAAAATATCACAAGTTTAATCCGTTTAGTTAGTCGATCTTCGTAAATAGTCATTAGTGTCCGTGGCTAAGCGGAGAAGGCGAATGAATTCCAATACCAACCGCTCTTATCAGCGCTGGTTCGAGCCCCAATAGAAACTTTCTTTTTTGTTTTTTTTAATACATTTTATGATTGTAAGTATATTTATTATATAATTGTATTTTCAGAAAATACGTATTTAGTAAAAAAAATTTCGACAATTAATGTTCAGACATCATTTGTGGCTTGTTTAATGTGTTTGTGTGTGTTTTATTCTTTTATTATTTTAATTTTTGGCACTGTTCTAATAAAAATATTTGAGAAGTAGTAAGTATAAATTAGTTTAATATTTAAACAAAATATAAATAAAAAGTATATTAATTTCGTTTAAATCATATAATAGAAGTATAACTTCTTACGTGCGTACAAAGTACACACACATTCTTTTTTTAAACAACGATTATCTACGATTTTGTCATTGTAAATATGCAAATATATTGTATTATTATTATTAGAAATAACGATCTATCCATCCAGCAATTTTGCAAAAAGTTGTATTTTTTATGTTATCTGTGTAATATTTCCTTTCTTAATTACACTAGTAATAAATATAGTCTAGTCAAATCAAAAATCTATTGCATCTTAGTCGTTATGTCGTCTGCATATTAGTTCTAGTCTTACAAATGTTAAACCATCTGGAAAGCTATCGCATAAGCAATTACTAGATTTTATAGTGTGAAATTGCATTACTCCAGGGAGGTGATGCTCATATGTTAAGGTGGTTGATTCATTTTATGGTTGAAATATCTCTTGTTTAGTACAACTGCATCTACAATGGATATAAATGTTTTAGTTTGTTTATCTCCGAGTAGATATCATAATTATAATAGATATTTCTCAAATAACTATGGCTTATTTGCCGTATATAGGTACTGAATGAATGTTTTACAAATACTGTACCCTAATAGTGCAGTAGATAACCGTTTTGGAGTGTAATTTTCAGGGTCAACTCCGAATTGCATGAAAATTTGGATTTAGGTTCTACGTACCCTCCACTTCAAAGTTGAACTTGTGCCGTTGGTTGCTTTTACTGGTTTACCCGAGAAGGGGTGAAAAAACGAGCGTTTAAAATAAGTCTGGAAATGGATAAACTGAATAATTCTTTTGTTCTATAGAGTTTTTTACGTAAGTCAATATTTTTCGAGTTATTTGCGAATAAAAATATATATTTTTCGGCAATCGACAATAGTAAAAACAACTTTTTCAGGCGGTTTTTCCCAAATAACTCAAAAAGTGAATATTTTATCGAAAACAATAATCTCAGCAGACATGTAGCTTATAAAAAAATAAAAAACATAATCTGATAATGAAGTTTATAAACCCAATCAAAGCAAAGTTGTAGCTCTTGAAAAATACGTTCAATCATATTCGTCAAATTCCAAATCAAATATTTAAACGTGAAATAACCAAAAAATTAAGTAATTGCCGGAAAAAGTTATTAAATCTTTTTAATGTATTTAGAAAAAGCTTTATTTTTATTTTTGACAAAAGTTTCTAGCTACAAACCTAAACGAGTAACAAAAATAAAGTTGGCCCATTTTTTTGGTTAAAAAAATCGTGAAAATCTCTCCCTGTTTAGCACCCTAAATAAAATTAATCGTTACCGCTTTACCTTTTACTTTATACAGTCTGTTCCAACGACAATTTGACCCCCAGAAACTCAGAAACCAAAAACTTCTTCAAGATTAAAAAAAAAAACACTCCAATTATCAATAGGAGGGGGACGAATTTTAATATCTCTGCGTTTTCATCACTGACCATTACTTTTCTTTTTTGTTTGTTTATGTCATATTCTTCTAGAATATGACATGACGGTGTATCTGTCGGTGTCTATGTTATACTGAAAATATGTGTTTTAGCCTTAAAGTTAACAGGAATGAGAAGTGTGATAAATTTATTAATTACCTACCTTTTTCCTACGAAGTACCACATCCAAGAAACAAAGTTAATAATAATAATAAAAAATACACAAAGTTTATCATTGTTTCTGCAATACTTCGCATAAATTGTATGAGCTTCTTTAGTTTCAAAAGTTACATTATTTTCATACTTTATAATCCAACCTAAAAATCCCTTAGTGCTCTTGGATTTAAGCAGCAATGTTAGTATTATGGCTATGATAAAATGCACATAATAGAAAATCATTTCAAACATAGCAGTCTGACATTTTGGATAAAATACCAGAGTTAACAACAAGTAGTGGGTAACCACTATAAAGACCACCAAAAGTAAGTCCGAGCATTTGTTGTAAATACTTTGAAGGGAGCTGGGATTTTCAAATTCCCATTGTCCTGCTATTATCATCAATATTTTTTGAACTCTCAAATAACTGATGCGATCCATGTTGAACGATGGATGTAACTAAACTAGGTTTGATATTTCAAGTAAAGCGAATTTAAAATTGTAAAATTAGCCATTTGGTTTGCTTCCCAAGGCAGTACAAACAATTAAGTTATTATTCAAAATAGTGTTTGCTATTTGTGTTTATTATTAAAACAGAAATATGTCATCTGCTAAAAGTTAAATTATTTGTATACAACGTAGAAACACGTAGATGAGACATTTTTTAATATACAAAAAAAATAAATTACTTTTATTCATATTACCCACAGAAAATTTCACAGAAGTGATTCGAGGAGTCTGGAAAAAATCCCAATCCACAAGAAGGGAGAAAAACTCGGCAAGAAAACCTACAGTAGACAAGGCGAAAACGGCGGGTTCGTTATAAAAAATATTCCCATGAGATTTTGTCTCATGAGACATTCCAGAATAAGGTTCAAGAAGTCGCCCACGTGAAAAATGAATTTTTTTTTAACATTTTTTTTAATCAAAATGAAAAATCAATATTTTTTATTTGTACAAATTTTTGTTAGGTTTTTTGGACCATTCTGGACAAAAAAGGTCTCTTGTAATTTTTCTTTAAAGTTAATCGTTTTCGAGTTACAAACAATTTAAAATTGAAAAAAAACGAAAGAAGGCGATTTTCAATAATTAACAAATTGGTTAAAAGTTATTAATACGAAAGTCAGAAAGTGACTAAATCAAAGTTTAAAGCCCCGCCTACAAGATCCTGAAGAAATTTTTGTCATTATTTTATTACTAAGCTGTTATTTTTAAGTAATAATAATGAGCGCCTGCACGTATTACGCGGCTGTCTGTGGTGAGTGCGAGAGAGATGCCATTCCGGCAGTCCAATGGGGTAACTTACTCGCACTCACATTTACAGCCGCGTCAAGACGATCTTACGGCTTATTGTTAATAATTAAAAATAACAGCTTAGTAATAAATTAATGACACAAATTTCTTCAGGATCATGTAGAGGGGTCTTTAAAATTTGATTTAGTAACTTTCTGACTTTCATAATAATAATTTTTAAACAAGTTCTTAAAAATAGCCATTTTCGCGTTTTTCAAATTTTAAATTGCTTATAACTCGAAAACCATCAACTCTAGAGAAAAATTACAAGAAACCTTTTTTGTCCAGAATGGTCTAAAAAATCTAAAAAAAAATTGTCCGGAGCAAAAATAATAATTTTTGCAATTTGATTAAAAAAATTGTTAAAAAAAATTAGGACCACTTTTCGCGTGGGCGACTTCTTGAACCTTATTCTGGGGTGTATTACAAATGTGATTATGCAAAAAAATCTCATGGGAATATTTTTTCCAACGAACCCGCCGTTTTCGCCTTGTCTACAGAGGCATATCCGCACTCTATGTGAGCTACAGTCGGAAAAATGAAAGAATACCCATGAACGATCACATCAATCACATAAATATTATTAAGATAATTAATAATTTATCTCTCTCGTTTGTTATTCATAGAAAAAAAACAGCAAATACAAAATATGTGATTGTATGTGATTGATATGATCGTTCATGGGTATTCTTTTATTTTTCCGACTGTAGGTGTTTAACTGGACCATAAACAGGAGATTAAGTCACTTCACAAAGCAAATAATACAATAATAATACTAAGCCTGATTCTGACCAGGCCGTTCCACTATTGGTAGGGGAGCCCAAGCGGGGATTTTGCGAGTTACTCGAGCGCATCAGAAAATCACATGGGGAGAAACCTTGTACCCTGTAAACTAGGAGTGGGCAAATACTTTAAAGTGCGGGCCAAAATGAAATTTTCAAAATGTCTCCCGGGCCGGAGACCTACACCCAGTATGTACGCTGCGCACACGCTAATGTTTTTGGTGGAGGTTTTTCTCTGCCCAAGAAAGTTTTTTGACATAAACATTATAAGTATCATTTTAAAGCGTTTGGACAAATAGTAATAATAAATTGTCTTACTTGTGTGTACATGCGAACAAATTGTTTTCAGTAAAATTACGAAATTTTTAATATGGTCCATTAGATTAAGCCATAACAGGGATCCAGATAAAATATGAAATTCAGAAATTCAACAGCAGCCTTTTTGAAGATGATAAAATTTCTGAGCAACCAAAGATTCAATCTGCAAATCTGATATCGGATGATAAAATATTATGTCAAGTCAACCATCAAAGTCGAAATTCAAAGGTGTGAACTGATCTAGTATGGTCATGTAGAAAGAATGGACGACGACAGGCTGCCAAAACAAATTTTAAAATGAATACTAAGGGAAAGAAGGCAGAGAGGAAAGCCGAAACAATCCTGGCTGGGTGGCATACAGAAGACAATGTCAGAAAGGAACCTTCACCCTGGCGAATGCAACGACTTACGTACGAAGCTGGAAACTGGGAACCGGAAGGCACTCCTATGTCCACTCTATTCTTCTTTATTGGATTGGTAATGCTGACTTAGTGTGAAAGCTGGAAGATTTTGATATGTGGCTTTTTAGGAGAATTTTGAACATACCATGAAAATACCATGGACCGATAATATTACGAACGAAATGGTGTTGCACAGAATAGAAAAGGAACAGAGAACTTTGACCATCATTAAAGGGAGAAAGACAGCAAGGAGAAAGGGTACATACTAATAAATGATAAGTACGTTGTTGTAAGTTGTTGCAGCAGCTGATTATGAAAGGTAAAATCGAAGGAAAAGAGTCCTGGTAGACGACAAATACCTAGCCGAAAAATATTCGCGCCTGGACCGGGTTAAACACATAAGTAGACGCTTTTAAGAAAAGCAGAAGATAAAGATTCATGATTTATATGAATGAACACTACAAACACTAGATTAAGAGCGTAGGCGCAAAATTTCGGACCAATGTTTTTTAAATGTATTCCATTTTTTCTAATCCTGAGAAAACTAATAAATATTTTTGAAAAATTTAAACGCAGAATGAAAGATTACATTATTACCGAGGGCCAAAAGTCCCTTAGAATAACAAAAATTTTCTTTTGAATGAGATATTTGAAATAAAAGTCACACTAATTTTTTTATTTTTTTTTCACCCCTGCGACTTACTAAAATAAGCATTGTAGAAGTTTTCAGGGACTTTCGGCCTTCGTCAGTATAATTTACTCAGGATTCAAAAAAAATTAATGCATTTAAAAAGCATGGCGCCTATGCTCTTAAAAAAAAGCTTGCGGTATTTTTCAACGTGCCGGATAAAGGAAGCTAAAGGGCCGCATCCGGCCCGCGGGCCGCCTTTTTCCCACCGCTGCTGTAAATGTATCCCTATCACATATACTCTTAATACAGGGGTGTGTGTTGTGGGCAGTCCATAAAAAAATCTATCTTTAGAAAAACTCGAAATTGTCAGATTCAGACACGGTAAGTTAAGTACATGAAGAAAAGGGTATATATTAAAAAATGTGACGAATTTGAGCGGGGCGTAAGGAAATGGGCGAGTCTCAAAGTTTCACAAAAAAGGGAACATTTAGCGAAATGAATATGAAAATTTCGAAAAAACTGAAAAAAACTTGTTTCATATTTTTCAAAAATCTGTCGAATGATACCAAACACGACTCCCCACGGAGGGGGTGGCGTAAATTTAAAATTTTAAATAGGAACCCTGCGATATTTAGCGAAATGAACATTAAATCGAAAAACTGAAAATACATGTTGAATATCTTTCAAAAATCCATCGAATAAGACAATAAACCAGCACCTCGGAGGTTGGGTGGGGGATCACTTTAAAATATTTAATATGAAAGTCCCTTTTTTTGCAGAGTTGGATTCCTTACTTACAAATAAGTAACTATATTCGAGACATTTTTTCGAATTCTGGATACTAATTATATTAAAAATAACGAAGTACCTAATAGGCTATTGATTATGATCAAAATAAGAGAGCTAAAAGGAACTACAACGTTAACGTGATTTTATTGTCTCATATAGTCAATTGACCTCTAAGTTTGAAAAAACCGCGGAGTGCTACCATTTAAATGGGTGCGTTCTTGAGAAATAAGTGAATTAGTCCCTAGGCACATGGTGAATTAGGGTGAGTGCTATGCACTTTTGGTGCAAAGACGTCTACAGGAAAATTGTACCAGGTTAAATTTACTATCGAAATATTACATTTTACAGTCAAAAATATTTTTATTTTCAAAAATATATTCAAAAGAAAAGCAAAAAAAACAACACGAAAGAAAGCAATTTTGTTTTTTGCCCCATAACTTTTTTCCCCGAGGATATAGGTATAGACGTTGCTTCCAGAAAAAAGAACTTACATTCTTTCTCTTTAAAATGACGTTTAGTAGAAGTCTCTAGGATTTATATTTTCCGAAATAGGATTTTTTAAAATTCGCCGCTCACAGCATTTTTGAGCCATTTCCCGCATTATTTCGCAAACATTGTTCTGTAACTTTTTTAACGCATCTCTAGGTACATTTATTAGAAATAATAGTCAATTACCTTTAAAATGGTCTATTGTATAAGGTTGCTTGACTATTTTGAAGCAAGTTCTGCTTTTTCACGGTATTATACTTTTATTGATTTTTGATATCTTTTAAATTTCTCATTACTACTTTTTTCTTGTACATTTAGGGATATAAATTATATAATAGAAAACAGCATATTTTCTTTACTTTAAAATGGTGTATTGCAAAAAAATCTAGGACTATTTTTAAACAAGATATCCGTAGGATATCCAAGAGTATCCGTAATTTGAAACAATTTTAAAATTATTAATTTTTTTTCAATTAGAAGAATATAATTGCACGTTATAATATAATTTTTATTTTCAAATAATTTTTCTTAATAACACTTTTCGATATTGTAAAATATAAAGGTACTTTACTCCTAAGCAAATTCATATTTTTTAACATACCTCGTACACCAATAATAAAATTTTATATCTGATGATTGTATTTTAGGTTTCACACTAGTCAAAGCATTTTATAAAGAATAACTTTTTTTCATAAAATTAATATTAAAAAAGTTTTCCATATGGTTCCAACTATTGCATGTGTATATGTCACACTTTGAAAAAGCATACCTTGTTTAAAAATATTCCTCGAATTTTTTACAGTATACCATTTTAAAGTAAAGAAAATGAGCTTTCTTTTTTTATTAAACAATGTATATACCCAAATATACAATAAAAAAAGTTATAATGAGAAATTTAAAAATAATCGTAAAATATATCAAAAATCATTAAAAGTCTAAAATTGTGAAAAACCATACCTTGCTTAAATATAACCATATGGGCTTCTACGATAGAACATTTTAAAGGTATATGACTTATCTTTTTACTAAATGTACCATTGCGTATACCTAGAAATGAGTAGAAAAAAAGTTACAGAACAATGTTTGCGAAGTAACAAGGAAAATATCCAAAAATCGCTGTGAGTGTTGAAATTTGAAAAATTATATTTTGGAAATTGTTAATCACAGGGACTTTTACTAAACGCCATTTTAAAGAGGAAGGATGGAAGTTCTTTTTCTGTTAAGCAATGCCTATACCTATATCCCCGTGGAAAAAGTTATGGGGCAAAAAACAAAATTGCTATCTTTCATGATTTTTGCTTGCTTTTTTCTTGCTCATGTTTTCTTAAAAGTGGCAGCTGCATGCCACCTCTTATAACAGAATGACCTAGTTAACTTTTGACCCACTTACAACGTGTGGGAGTCATATGTTGCCCTAGGGCCGTATCCTTAGGAATTTTATCCATCTTTTGGATTTTTCGATGTTTTCATTTATATAAGACTTTTGTCTGTTTTTTGAAAGGCTTTGATCTTTGTATTTTTTGGTTGGCTCACCATGTTCTTGTAACACTGATGATGCTCTTGTTACAGAGCGAAAACGTTTTGTTCATATGTTTGTAGCCCTTTAGGGCTTTTTAAACTAATATACCTTTTACCAAGAAGAACATTTTTTATTAAATTTCACTTGTAATTAATGGTATACGGCCAACTACAGGAAGTTCTTCCTTGTGGATTTTTTTAAAATGTGATATTTCGATAGTAAATTTAACCTGGAATAATTTTCCTATAGACGTGTTTGCACTAAATGTGCATAGAACTCACCCTAATTCGCCCTGTACCTAGGGACTAATTCACCCCTTTCTCAAAAAGGCACCCATTTAAATGGTAGCACTCCGCGGTTTTTTCAAATATAGAGGTCCATTGACTATATGAAACAATAAAACCCTGTTAACGTTGTAGTTCCTTTCTAAAATACATAATCAATAACCTATAAATCAGAAAGATAAAAGTTTGAACAAATGTTTTTGTAAGAAGAATCAAAAATGATCACTGGGACCCGAAACAAATTGATCTATATAAGCGGACCTGCTTATAGAAAGCAGGAAGAAGAAAAAAGCAGGTTTATTAATTTTTTTTATTATTTTATAAATTATTGTGATATTTCTAGAAACGACTCACATTTTGGCCTGCTATGCTGTCACAGTAAAGTGATAAGTGATAGGATAGCCGGAAAAGTACACTCCTTAAAAGATGGCCAGAAAACTTGTTCAAACATGTTTTTAGAGTTTCTCAGTTGGTTATAAATAATAATTTTGTTTTTGGTTTTTGGTCTTAGGTTCAAGACCTATTTAGCCAGACAATTTATTAATAAGTAAAAAAAAATTACATTTTATAATAATATATAATTACAGTAAAATAATGTATACAGTCGGAAAAATGAAAGAATACCCATGAACGATCACATCCATCACTTATTTTGTATTTGCTTTCTTTTTCTATGAATAACAAATGTTTGTTATAGAAAAAGATAGCAAATACAAAATAAGTGATTGATGTGATCGTCCATGGGTATTCTTTCATTTTTCCGACTCTAGTTTATGCCGGTCAATTTTGTAGCATTACAAGTTTCTGCTACAATGGTTTGTAAATAGTATCCATTGATTTTATATCCTATCCCAAGAAAAATATCTAATTTGTTTTGTGAGTTTATATATCATTAAAATATTCTGAACCGCCCCTGGTTCTGAGTATAACGGTTTATTTCACAACATTGTAGAACTTAGGAAATTTCTTGTTTATTTGTGTAAGTAAACATTCATTATTCTAGAATGAATCCTTGAAAAGATTTGGTATTTTTCCCTTAGTTTTGAGCGCTAAGCATCGTTTGATATTATTGGTCAGAATTTTGAAAGATCGTTGAGTTCTCTCCGCCGATTGGCCATTGTCTTCCCGAAAGAATGATCGGCTTGACGCGTGAGCGTCTTTCACTGAGAAAGGTGATGAGAAAAGTCAGTTCTAAAAGTATGTTTGAAGGTTAAACATCTTTTTCCCGTAGAACTCATAGAATCGCACTTTGCCGGTTTAAAATGGCTTCTTTCGTTATGGTAAAGAAGAAAAGGACTTGCATTTTGTCCAGTAAACATTAAGGGATATTGTTGCAAAGTTTCACAGCAATAAGTTGGATATATTTATGTGAAACAGTATTATTGTGACGCAGTTTGTTTTGCCGGTAGAAAAGTGCGTGGTTCCTGTCTTTTGTGTAGCTGTTGCTATTTTTATGATGATGTTATGGATTTGTTCATGTTCCTGTAAGAATTCCTGTATTGAAGTATCCCGATGATATTTTATTTGGTATCAATTTATCCTGTTTCCTATTTGGTTAAAAATGAATGTCTTCCCAATCTTGGATGGAAAATTTTGGTTAAGTTCCAAGTGTGACATGTGACGATGGATTTTATTTTAAAAGAGGTATGGAATAATGTTTATTTTAATTAAATTCCAAGTGGATTAGATTGGTAAAGGTTTTAAATATTTATATAGTTTGTTTTCAACATGGTAATTTTATGTAAAGTAAATAAAATGGCAGTGACTTTTGACAGCCATAAGTCAAATTTTTGTTTAGAGATACACTGCTAAAAATAAGGTTAAGAATTGTAAAATTATATATTTGTTTTTATTATTCATTTCTTGTTTGAGAATATGTTTATTCTCAAAGTAAAAATAATAAGGTTTTAAAGGTTTGAATAAACATTGTAAAATGTACCTATTTTTATTTCTGTAACCTCTTTTTAAAAAATTATTAACCAGATGTCTAATACAAATGAAATAAGTTTTAGAATAAAGAAAAAGAAATGACATAGAAGCCATAGGATGGTAATTAATAGCCCAGTTTGACCCAATGAGGAATCTAAGATGAATGTCCCCAATTGGTTCCCATAAGTACGGAATATGTCCAGTAAGTACTCGATATGTGAATTTGAGGATTTTTCAAACGGCATCCAAATTTGTTTAAATAGTAGGAAAGTCCTCAAGTCTGTGTAAGTATCCTTTGCTTATTTGGTTATGTAGTTAGTCTTCTTTAAACCCTCTTACTTCCCCCTCCCCAACGATTCCACGACCTGCCACCGCACAAAAAATGAGCTGTCGTACGCAAGAAGCTTTATATGCCTGTTCCTTCTTCTTTAGCCCCATTTTGACCCAAAGTATCTATATAGTTAATCTTATCCTTGATCCCATTAGAGAAGACATGTAAAAATGCTACAATTTCCATTACGCACATTCACTCGATTTCCTAACCTTCCCATTGGAAACACTATTGAAGATTGTACAAAGATAATAGGTCTGGATCCCGCCTTTAAAAAAAAAGTTGATTAATAGCAAGCTAAAAATTTATTAATAGCTTAAGGGTGTCTAGTCGGACAAACTGTGATATATAGGAACACTGGAACAGAGGAAGTTTTAATTGTGGAACAGGTTAATAATTTGGAACGGTCATACCACGAAAACGGCACCTGTATTTTGTCCGACAGTACAGACTTAAGCTCTCCGAACAGAGATTAACCTCTCATGCAAAAATCTGACTGCTTCACCAAATGGGCGTTTTAATGAGTGAAACATGTAGAATATGTCAAATGACAGGAATTATGACAGGTGAGAAATAGCAGTCTGATTTTTGCATGAGACTTTAATCTCTGTTCGGAGAGTTTAAGTCTATTCTGTTTGACAAAATAAATGTGCCGTTTTCGTGGTCTGACCTTTCCAAATGTTTAACCTGTTCCACAATTAAAACTGCCCCTGTTCCAGTGTTCCCATATATCAAAGTTTATCCGACTAGACACCGTTAAGCTATTAACAAATTTTCAGCTTGCTATTAATCAACTTTTTTTTCATACGCGGGATCCAGACCTAAATAATTTATTATTACATTATTACATTCCTTTAGTTTTTAAATAGATTATGTTTTCAGTAATCATTCAAAAAATGTGTGTCATGATAATAAATGACAATAAAAGCCGAATTTTATGAGGCTCAAGTAGGTCGGAGAGCAGTGGTTTATGTCAGTCAGGTTCCAGAGAGCCACATAGTCGTGAATTATACAAAAGGTGTAACACAATAAGTACGGCACAACAAAAAAGAATTCGTGCACGTTGATTTGTGAAAAAGATAACTGGTGAGGCGTGTTGAATGGGGTTGCCTTTTAGGAAGTTGAAGAATGAAAAATATGTATATAAAAATAAAATCTACAAAAAAGTTTTGAGTTAAGACATTACTTGTGTAATATTGCGATATTGAGATAAATGAATAATTTTGATTCATGAGTGACAAAAATGAATTTGCCAATTTTTTTGGCAAAAACTTTTGTAGTGGTTTCTGTGGCTAATACAGAAATCACAAAAATTTATGAATCACTTATTCATAAGTGATAAAGTTTTCTTCTACTTTTAATGTTTTTTACACATTTTTCTGTAATGGAGAAACATTTTCATTTACAGTACCGCATCAAATACAATTGCACGATTATTTCTCAATAAAGTCACAGATATAGAAAACCCAATAATATTCTATGTGTTTTGACACAAGAAGTTTAGTTTGTTATTCGGATTGTGCTCCATATTGATATAGACCCACAAAATAGAAATGAAATAGGAATTTTCGTAATATCGGAACTAAAAAAATATGTCATCAATTTTACCCCAATGTGCCCCAATACATGACAGAAAAATACTCTGATATCTGTGAGCCACTTCATTTAACCTTCCGCCGGTAACGTGAATTCTTGTAACATAGTTGGTAACGCCGGTCTACGACACCGACTTTTTTAATAATGAATATCTTAGGTTGTGATTTTGTGTTAATATTTTGATGTGACTAAATGTTTAATATAACTATATTTAAATAACAATATAGTAAGAAATGATCAATATTTATTTACATTCGGGAAAAAAATGCAGATTAAAAAAAGTGGCTTCTTTTAGATAGTAACATAATTGACAAACAATTTACAAAAACATGTCAAGTTTTTGAATACAAAGTATCAACAAACATATCGAAAAGGGTTGAAATGTCACAAAAAAAATAAAATTATTCAACAAATGTCCAACACAAACTGAAACTATTGTCCGTTTGTTTCCTCATTTTTTATACACTCCACTGCACCGCACTGTACGGTTCTGGTTCGGAATTAGCAACAATTTCGTCAAAAAGTTGTTGCAACGTGATTTGTTCCCTTTCATAATCAATATTCATATACAACTCCTAAAATTAACATCTATTATTTAAACTGACTATGCACCAAAAACGACAAAAACTTACCGTTAAGTATAACACAAATGGTAACCTCGGTCTCTCACACCGTCAGGTCAAATAACATATGAACTATCTACACTTGGCCACAGATTTTTTAAGACTAAATAGTGTGATGAGAATTTGAAAGCTACCTGGCCGCGGGGACAAAAAAATATGCGCATTTGAGTTTTACCGCGAAAAATCCGCTACGTCGGTGTCAGGGACCGTACGTTACCACTCGAAGGTTAATATTATAACCTACTATTAACTTACAACAGGTCTATGCTCCTACTGCTGAAATAAAATATGACAATAAAGTATAAATTCGATTTAATAAGCTTAGCAGTGGCGGATCTAGAAATTTGCCTGGGGAGGGAAAATTTGCCTTAGGGGGTGGCGTAACCGGGGAGAGGGGTTCGGGGGTTGCAACCCCCCATTGGGACCTATTGGACCCCCCGTTGTATACGTTTAACACGACTACTATTCCATACCCCCTAGGAACACTCCAGTAGTTGTAACCCCGCTTACGATCATCCTGGTTACACCGTTGCTTAGGGGGGAACTTCCAATGAAACACCAACCAAAAGTTATAAAAAAGATAAACCCAAACTACATAAAAGACATATTATAATAACTAATATGCATTAAGTTCCCTTAATTTTCGTAACTAGCGTATTTATTGGGTTGAATTTGTCTGTCTGTGGTTTAAATTTCATGTCAGCTAGTATATTTTTGAGTTTCCACAATTTTTTTCTTTAATTTTGGACCTTGTTAGGGAGCTAAGAGGAATTTCCCCTTTTTCCCTCCCCCTAGATCCGCCACTAAAGCTTAGTGCAACATTAAAAAAGTTTAAACTCCAATGAAAACATGTATGTAATGGGTGATTTAAATGTCAAAATTGGTAAAGGGCCTAGATCAGTTCTTGTGGGGGAATATGGCCTGGGACACAGCAATGTGCAAGGGGAGAGCCGCCCCTAGAGATAATCCAACATGTATAATAAGGAATTAGATATATTCCTTTCTTATCAACAAAAGATTTAGAAACTCCACATCCACATTAATAGAGTTACGACATACCCTGTAGCAGATACTGAATCCTTTAATATAAGAATATTGAATCTTTAGTCCCCGACGTAAGCTTCAGTGTAAAATGAATATATAAACAACAAAAGTAAAATCTAAAACTATGTAAACAAGTGCATGAAGGAAATGAAAACAACCGAGTATGTTGAGAAAAAATGGAAATTATTACGTGAACATAATAATATGACCACAAGACTAGACGAATGTAACGAATAGATTCAAGAAACAGCAATGGATGACCTAAGAAATACTAGACCTTATGGAACAAAAAAGACAATATAAGGACAATGATTCTTCGTTATATTATGTTATGCTTATTTTATTTTGTTTATTTATTGGGAAAACGTAAGGAAATTGAAGATTACGTCATAACTGTTTAATAAAATGATGGATCTAATCTTATTGCAGCAAAAGAGTCTTAAAATCTATCTGTGAACGAATTGGTATAAGTAAAGTGGTTTTTATTAATACTGGAAGTACATGAGAAAAAATATAGCCTTCGTGAACTTAGAGGTTGTTCTCCTGTCAATAATTGTAAACTTTTAACTATGACGTTAGAAACGTGCCTGTGGCTAGATACACAATTTGTTGAAGATAAGAGATGTCAAATATCTGGCAAAAAATGTTAAGTTTGTGTTTTTTGTAATGTTATTTTTGATTGAAATTAAACAACTATACATTTCTTATTATAGTACTATTTAGATTTTCAGTTATCGGTACTCACCGGAGGGACCGCAGACGTTCGGAAACAATTAGCGTCTCTTTGCAAAGACAATGACGTCGACTTTGCAAAGTAACAAGACACTTACTCAACACACACACTACACATTACTCCCCTGACTTAGTAATAAGTTATACAATTACGTGGCTAAAGGTTCTAGTTCTAAACCAAAGCCAGAATCAGAGAAAAAAAAAGATTTTTAGTTAGTTTGTCTTCTTTAACATTAGGTTTCACGGCTTACCTAGTGTACGGTCTTAATGATAAGGGTAACCTTGAGTTTGCTTTAAAGCATCAGATATACTACATTTAATATTTATTTATCCTACACAATTTGAGAGGAAAGTTAACAACAAATGGGTTAATTGTGGTACTAAATAACAAACTGACGGAATCTTTATAAACTTGTACATACTGATATGATTCACCATTTCAAATATAAATATACAATTGGTAAAAATAATACAAATAAATAAATAGATACAACTTTATTTTGCATTATTTATTTTGGCGAAAACGTTTATAGTACAGGTAGTGAGCCCGCTCCGTATGAAAAAGTTTCTGATTTTGTGCAGCGGATATGTGAAACAATTGTGCATTTAATGATAGAAGTATATAATTTGGACCACATATACTGCACATATAAAGGTTCAAATTTAGATATGAGGCCATCTTAGATTTTTCCTTTTACAAAAATGGCGGGGATTCAAATTGGCGACTATACATTGTGACTAAGAGCACGATGACTTTTGAACGAGACTTCAGATTTCAACCAAATTTGGTATATAGATTCTTTTTTTGATGTATAAGATCGAGGTCTTGAACCGGAAGAATCGATTTACCAGAAGTTGCGTTTTGCCTGGTTTTTATGTAAAAATAAGCTGTTTTTTTTTCAATTCTTTCACCCGCTATGTATTAATTTTTCAAAAAGTTAATACCGCTATTGAAAAGAGCGTAAACATGTTTTTTAGGAAATATTTTTAACTTTTTAGTTATATTAATTACCATTTAATAAATGCAAAACGTATCTTCACATGTACCTATATGCGGCAGATTTGTGCAAATATTATAAGAATTATTCTGCATTTAATAGTAGAAGCATATTATTTGGACCACATATACTACACATATAAAGGTTCAAATTTAAATTCGAGGCCATCTCAGTTTTTGTTCCTTTTACAAAAATGGCGGGCATTCAAAATGGCGCCTATACATATGTGACTAATAGCACGATAACTTTTGAACGAAACGTCATATTTCAACCAAATTTGGTATATAGGTTCTTTTTTTGATGAATAATATCGAGGTCTTGAACCGGAAGAATCGGTTTACCAGAATTTGTGTTTTTACTTTTTTTTGTGTAATAATATGTTGTTTCTTTTTCAATTCTTTCACCCTGTATATATAAATTTTTCAAAAAGTTAATAACGCCATTGAAAAGAGTGTAAATATATTTTTTAGAAAATATTTTGAACTTTTCATTTGTATTAATTACCATTTAATAAATGCATAACGTATGTTCACATGTACCTATGGGCGGCAGATTCATTTTTAATGCCCACCATTTTTGTAAAAGACTAAATCTGAGATGGCTTCATATCTAAATTTGAATCTTTGTATGTGTAGTATGTGTGGTCCAAATTATATGCTTCTACCATTAAATGCACAATAATTCTTATATTATTATTTGAACGAATCTGCCGCAAATAGGTACCTACATGTGAAGATATGTTCTGCATGTATTAAATGGTAATTAATATAACTAAAGAGTTCAAAATATTTCCTCAAAAATATTTTTACGCTCTTTCCAACGCCGGTATCACCGTTTTGAAAAATTAATATATACAGGGTGAAAGAATTGCAAAAGCAACAACATATTTTTATATATAAAAAAACAGTAAAAACACAAATTCTGGTAAACAGATTCTTCCGGTTCAAGACCTCGATATTACTCATCAAAAAAAGAACCTATATATCAAATTTGGTTGAAATCTGACATCTCGTTCAAAAGTTATCGTGCTATTAGTCACATATGTAAAGTCGCCATTTTGAATGGCCGCCAATTTTTGTAAAAGGAACAAAAACTGAGATGGCCTCGTATCTAAATTTGAACCTCTATGTGTGTAGTATATGTGGTCCAAATTATATGCTTCTACCATTAAATGCACAATAATTCTTATTAAATTTGCACGAATCTGCCGCATATAGGTACATGTGAAGATACGTTTTGCACTTAATAAATGGTAATTAACATAACTAAAGAGTTAAAAATATTTCCTAAAAAATTAATACATACAGGGTGAAATAATTGAAAAAAAGAATGTGTGTACTTTGTACGCACGTAAGAACTTATACTTCTATTATATGATTTAAACGAAATTAATATACTTTTTATTTATATTTTGTTTAAATATTAAACTAATTTATACTTACTACTTCTCACACATTTTTATTAGAACAGTGCCAAAAATTAAAATAATAAAAGAATAAAACACACACAAACACATTAAACAAGCCACAAATGATGTCTGAACATTAATTGTCGAAATTTTTTTTAACTAAATACGTATTTTCTGAAAATAAAATTATATAATAAATATACTTACAATCATAAAATGTATTTAAAAAAACAAAAAAGAAAGTTTATATTGGGACTCGAACCAGCGCTGATAAGCGCGATTGGTATTGGAATTCATTCGCCTTCAACGCTTAGCCACGGACACTATGTGTCATTATTTACGAAGATCGACTAACTAAACGGATTAAACTTGTGATATTTTGATATTTTGAAAATTGATCAAATTATTTTAATTTAGAATTGAAATGATTTAGAATGGAAAAAGTACAACAAAACATAGAGTAAGAAAACAATATATTAGGTGAATATTGATAGAAATTTTGATGGTAATCAAATTATATAAATAAAAGTATTACATACTATGTATTTTGGCAGATCAAATAGGTAGGTTTATACCTATGATACATTAACAATAATTACGTACCTATTGCTTTTAAAAACTATTTAAAAGTCACTACAATATTATAAACTTTTTTGTTTTTGTCCTCACAACAATAAAACTAATATATTATACATTTGTTTACCTTTACCTTTACCTCCAAACCACAGCTGTCCTACAGCTGCCATATCGGATAATTTTTGACATGTCATTTGAACATCCAATCAGAACAAAGTTATAATGCGCATGCGCCGGGCTGATAGGTTTTAACATATAAAAATTCACCCTCTATCGCCGGTAAAGAAGTATAACTTCAAAAAACAACATATTTTTACATAAAAACCAGGACATTCTTCAGGTTCAAGACCTCGATCTTACACATCAAAAAAGAACCCATATACCAAATTTGGTTAAAATCTGAAGTCTCGTTCAAAAGTTATGGTGCTACTAGTCACATATGTATAGTCGCCATTTTGAATCCCCGCCATTTTTGTAAAAGGCAAAATCTGAGATGGCCTCCTATCTAAATTTGAACCTTTATATGTGTAGTATATGTGGTCCAAATTATATGCTTTTATCATTAAATGCACAATTATTATAATATTTGCACGAATCTGCCGCACTAATTCGGTTTCTTTGCTGATTACTGTTCAAAAATGTCCTCTTACAAATCAAAGGGTGCTGAAAGAAATTTTTGGGCAGAAATTATTTGAATAATTTTTTAAACAAATTCGAAAACTCATCTTTTTTTGTCCCGGAAAACACATATTTAGGCTTTATGGTTATTTTAAAGAGAAAACCTCTCTTGTCATTTTTGTATTGATAGTTTTCGAGTTACGTATCAGCGATTTAAAATCTGAAAAATGCATAAATACGCATTTTCTAGGCTTCAAAACCTATATTATGTAACACGTCATTTTTAAAGTTGCTAAGTTGCCTAAATTGAAGTTTAAACATTTTCAAGGTCAAGAATCTAAGGAGTAATCGGGGCTTATTTCAATTTAAACCGTTGTTGAGGTTATACTTCTTTAGGCGCGATTGAGAATGAATTTTTATTGTGCCACGCGCATGTAAGCGCAAATAAGGTATGAAATGAATATATTAGTGTTTTAGTAAATATATTTATTATAATTTTTGTGTCCTTGGATTTGTCTTCCTGGGGAGTAATATATTAAGTATTATTCAAACACTAATATTTATACTTCACTTGATCTATTTGTCACGGCGATTTGTCATTATGTCCGAGAAATCATGTAAATATAGCGATTATGGGTCTTTGGCAGAGCATTCGACTACAGATCGAGAGGTCCCGGGTTCAAATCCGGACGATTCCTATTCCTTTTTTTTGTTCTTTTTTAATTTTTGGTATTGTTTTAATAAATAATTTTTGAAAGTGGTAAGTATTAAAATTAGTTTAATGTTTAAATAAAATACAAATAAACTGTTTAAAGTATATTTATTTCGTTGAAATCATATAATACAAGTATAACTTCTTACGTGCGTACAAAGTACACACACATTCTTTTTTTTTAATTCTTTTTAATTGTTTAATTAATTATGCGCTTTTTACCGCTTTTTAAATGAATTAAAATGTATAAACATTTTCAATTTCTTTTCAACACGAAAATGCAGCAGCTGCATAATAAATTGAAAATGTTTATACATTTGTTTAAAAAATGTTTTTCTACAACCGTGTTAAAAATGCAATTTTTAGCACTCCATGCGTGCGTTAAAAATGCTACTTTAAGGCACTAGTGCTTTATAGTATATTAAGTATGGAGAACGGTAAGGGTTTTATACCGATCGAAGACAATTGTTTGGAGGAGGAGCGGAGCGACGACTCCAATTATTGTCTGAGATCGGTTACCCTTAACGTTCGACATGCTTATAACGTTTTTTGCTCATTATTGATACCATTTTGCGATTGATACCATTATAAATTATAAAATTAAACATTTTCGTCATATTGAATAGTTTCATTCATTTTATCAAGATATAATTTGAAGAAATTGAACGGGCTTGGGAAGAAGTGTTTTCCGCAATTATTCCCGAAAAATCCAAAATCCGTTATCAAAATACCTAACAAAGTTTTAAAAAATGGTGCAAAGGCAAGAATTTAAGAATCGAAGAAAAGACTCTATTGGCATATTTCGTTCAAAGACATATGCAGTTGAAAACTCCTGGAAGCCTCTGGGCAGAATATTCAATGATTAAATCCACCGTTTTTCTTTATGATGGCATCGATATTTCCAAGTTTTCAACTTTGATCGCGTATTTGAAGAGAAAAAATGTTGGCTATAGGCCTAAGAAGTTTCAATATTTTTTTTTTTTTTTTTATTTTAACCCCACATTTATTACAATCTATCTATACAATCTAAACCTAAATGTTTAGGTAGATAACAGACAATAAGTAATAGGACTGACAAAAATTAGGAATGACATGTAGGGAGGCATCCAGTGATGCACCCCTTTTTTAAAACTTAGCCTACAACACTGACTATTTCTGACATAAACTTATACACATTAATTTAGTACCTATTGTTCACTTAACTCTAACGGAACTTTTCGTTTTAACCTACGAACAGTACGCGGTTTATTCACTAAATTTTTTGCTAACACGTTTGGATGCACTTTAAGTTTTTCTGTATGTTTTTTCGCGCACTTTTTGATGTCATCTTTGACGTATGGTAGTCCGGCGTCCCGATGGATGGCTTCATTGGTTATGAACCATGGAACTCCTAGTATTGATCTCAATATTTTGGACTGAAATCTTTGTATGATTTCAATGTTGGAATGTGCGGCGGTTCCCCATAATTCTATCCCATAAGTCCACACTGGTTTTAGGATGGATTTGTAGATTAATATTTTATTTTCAGTTGATAGTTTTGATTTTTTGCCCAACAGCCAATATATGGTTCTTAACTTATGACCCAGTTGTTTTCGCTTAGTAAATATATGCTTCCTCCAGTTTAATCTTCTGTCCAAGTACATACCTAGATATTTGACTTCATCCCCTTGTGGGATTCCTTTATCGTTTAAGTATACAGCCGGACATGTTTCCCTACGCGTGGTAAATGTTAGGTGTAGCGATTTGTTTTCATTAATTTTGACTCTCCATTTTGTCATCCATTGTTGAATTTTATTTAGATTATTTTGTAAGATTTCTGAGGCTATTTTGGGATTTTTGTTCGATGATAGTATTGCCGTATCATCCGCAAATGTGGCTGTAGTGATATGTGTATCTGTCGGTAAGTCAGCAGTGAATATAAGGTATAATATAGGTCCTAGTACACTTCCTTGGGGCACCCCAGCGAGAATTTGTTGTATGTTTGTGTATTCATTCTCATACTTTACCTGGAAGTTTCTGTTGGTGATATATGACTTGTATATCTTGATGTATGACTGTTTTAGTTTACATAATAGGCCTTTATGCCAGACTTTATCAAATGCCTGACTTACGTCCAGAAATACCGCCGAGCAGTACCTATTATTTTCAAAGTCCTCGTTGATTCTCTCTACAATTCTATGTACCTGTTGTATTGTTGAATGTTGTTTTATAAACCCAAATTGGTGTGGTGGTATTAGTTTTTTGTTTTCTAGTATAGGCATTAGCTTAGTAAGTGTCAGCTTTTCAAAAACTTTGGATACCACGGGAAGAAGACTAATAGGACGGTAGGACTGTACATTTTCTGGTTCTTTTCCTGGCTTTGGTATCATTGTTATTTGTGCTAGTTTCCACTGTGATGGGAAATGACCTAGTCTCATTATAGAGTTAAATAACTGTGTCAGAAATTGGAAGCCTTTCTCTGGGAGTTGCTGAAGAGTTTTTCCTGTAATCAGGTCGTATCCTGGAGCCTTTTTTGGATCGATGTTGTGTTGTATAATATTTTTTACCTCATTTTTTGTGAATCTTTTTTCAGGAAGTTCTAGTTGATAAGGTTTTGTGAGTATCGAAATAATTTCTTCTTCGGTTTGTAGTGAGTAACTTCCCTCATTTGATGTAAAGACTTTTTTAAGGTGTGTCGCAAATGTTTCGGCCTTTTCTAGAGGACTTCTCGCCCATTGTCCTGTTTGTGTTCTTAGTGGTGGGACTGTATAGTTCTGCCTTCGTAGAGTCCTTGTAGCCTTCCATAACGAGTAGTCAGTAGCTTGAGTTGCATCTAGTTTTTGTAGGTATTCCTGAAAGCTTGCATTTTTTTCTGCTATTATCAATTTTTTTAGGTCTTTTTGTGCTTTATTGAGGTTTGTTTTACTTTGAGGTGATCTTGATAATTGCCATTGTTTTCTGAGTCTTCTTTTCTCAATTATTTTTTCATGTATTGTATTGGAACAGTGTTTGTTCATATGTCGATTTGTAGGTAATGGTGTTGAGTTCCATGCTGCTTCCTGTAAAACTGTGTTAAAATGTTCTACTGCTTGTTCGATTTGTTTATCGGTCTTTAGTGGGATGTCTAAATTGATTTGATTATTTACTTGATATCTAAAATAACTCCAATTTGTTTTGTTGTTGTGTAATATACAGCTCCTTTCTATTTTTGTTATGTTTTTGCTTACAGTTATGATAACAGGTGAATGGTCAGAGGATAAATCGTAACAAGACTTTGGTTTAAAGTATTTTTCATTTATTCCTCTCACTATAACAAAATCGAGGAGATCTGGAATTTTCGCAGGGTCTGTAGGCCAGTATGTTGGCCCCCTTGTGGTTACTATGTTCAGATTATCTATTAGTATTTCTTTTTGTAGTTCACGGCCTTTGGTATTAATAAGTCTAGATCCCCACATTAGATGTTTTGAATTGTAGTCTCCGCCACAAATAAACCTAAGTCCAAGTGTATCAAAAAAGGTTTTAAATTCTGGTTGTTTAATTGAATGTTTTGGTGGACAATATATAGCTGAAAAAGTTATAGGTCCTGTCCAGTCTTCTACAACTACATTTGTGGCCTGAATATGTGCTTTTTGATAGTGAGTTGTCTGGTAATGTTTGATGTTGTTTCTTATAATGATTGCTGTCCCACCATGTGCAGTTCCATCTGGATGTGTTGTGTGATATATTTTATAGTTGTGAAATTTTATGAAACTTTTTTTCGTGAAGTGTGTTTCTGAAATCAGTATTATGTCTAATTGGTGATTAGCTATAAATGCATACAACTCATGTTTGTGTTGTGTCAAGCCATTAGCATTCCATATGGCAAATTTTAGTGTATTAGCCATTAGTTCATTTTTGAGACAAGTGTTGTTAATAAGTTTAGCATGGTGCTCATTTGTTCCATAAGCCCTTTCATCATATTCTTTAACTCCTGCATGTCATTTGCCTGAGTGACCATTGTAATATCTTGTTGGTTGGTATTTACCATTTGAGCATATGTAGGTCTTTGTGTTGTACTTATATTTGTTGTAGCCACTGGTAGCTGTTGGTTTTGTAGTTGATTCGGTGACTCTTTCTTTCTTAAGGTTGGAAATCTTGCTTCTTGCAGTTGTTTATGTACACTGCATCCTCTGTAATTCGCTGGGTGGTTATTACCGCAAAGTACACACTTTACTAGATCAGATCTAATTTTGTTAGGGCAATCAGCTGTTTTGTGATTTAGAGCACATTTTACACACCTGTATTGATGATAGCAGAAATTTTTTGTGTGACCATATCTTTGACATCTGGTACATTGTACTAATTCTCTTTTTAGCCTTGGGGCTTCGACATCAATTTTTGCGTTGAGTAAATATTCCATCTTATAAATTTCTTTATTATTATCTTGCATTTTTAAGTCCACAAAAAATAGTGGTAGGGGTTTTTTTGTAATTCTTTGTAGTATATTCGTTATTTGTAGAACTATATGTCCTTGGCTCTCTATTTCTTTTTTGATTTCTTGTATATTCACTGTAGGATGAAGATGGCGAATCACTACTCTAAAGGGTTTATCTTGCTTCTTACGATATGTATGATATTCGGTTTTTTTCTCATCAAGTGCTTTTATTATACTGTCGTATATTTCAATTGTTTGGGCCTGTACCTTGACTTGTTCTTCATTAAACACTCTGATTAAATGTTTATCTTTGGCTATAGTGTTTAGTAGTTCGTTTAATGGTTGGATGTTTTTAACACCGGCAATAAATATTGGTGGGGGCTTCTCTTCCTGTTTTTTTTCCTCTTCAGTATCTGCTTCTTGTGTCTCTTCATTAATTAATACATTAAATTTATTTGCTGTTGGTGTGTTGAGCCAGTAGTTATCTATTTTGGTTTGTTTAAGTTTGGAATGTTGTTCCGGACTGGTTCTCCCACGTTTTTTATTTGGAACTATTTGCCATTCTTCATCATGTGCTTTGGATGTGGATGGGGGTTGATATTGTGGTAATGTACTTTGGACTGAATACTGGTATTGAGGTTGATATAACTGCATTGGCTGGTTTGGCTGGCTTGGAGCGAAATTTTGCTGAATTTGTGATACAGGATGTGGTCCCATTTGCATTTGTTGTGGAAAATATCCTAGTTGTTGAACTGTTAAGTTTTGGTCGCTGAGGTTCATTTGGCTAGATGTTGGACATTGAGAGTATGGAAATGGATACTGATTATATCCGTTCGACATTTTGATTTAAATATTAATATTAGTATAAGGTGTTACCTTGATTGGTTGATTCCAAAAATAATATTCACAACACATTTTTGACACAATCGCCAGCACTAATATTAATATACTTTATTTTTATTATTTAATTTGTTTTGAAATAATTAATTTGGTTGATTTAAATATATAAAATCTGTTTTGTATGACTACACCAGATTTATTTTTAATATTTCAAGTCCATTAAGGTATAATTAGCTTTAAATGGTAAATTGATAACAGTAATTGTTTTATCTACAACCGTCCTCGATCAAGTTTGGACGACTACTATATTAATATTAATCTCTATTATTCTATATTATATCTATAATAGTTTCAATATTAATAAATAATTCGTTAGTTTTCTTTATTCTTTCAAAAAATAAATTAAAATTAAGAGATTTTTTAACTCGACGGTAAGTGAATTACTTACCGTCGAGTTGGAGTACTTACCGTCGAGTTGGATTACTTACCGTCGAGTTGCTAGTAAATGTCACCTACTGACGTAAAATCTGTCACGATAAACAGTCAAAAATGATCAATCGTGCAAAAAATATTTTTAAGGCACTGCAATTCGTATTGACCGTATAGACAATTTTGATGTAATGTCAAAAAAATTTAAAAATGGAATGTCAGTCAAGTTCAAGTAAAAGTTTTTGTAGATATTGTCCTGTAATTACGTTTGATATGCGTGTATTGTATGATATTGTATGATATGCGTGTTAAAAAGTACATTTTTAATTCGCTATCGCTCATTCTGCAAACTTTCACATGCTTGCCTTAAACGTGTACTTTTAACACTTATATCATAAATAACTATTAAACCATTTCTTGCCAAAAATTTCGCCTGGCACCTTCAGATTTGTTTAAAAGGTACATTTTTGAACAGTACCTGCGTCGCAAAGAAACCGAATCGGAAACATTTTTCCTACGGGAATCGTCTCACAACCTGGACTATAGCTGGGTTAAGTTTGATTTGGCACTGGTAGGTTAGTTTTTAGTCCAGATTGAATATTTTTTTAGATACCTAGGTAATGCGTTTCGAGACGGCTTTGCTTAGCTCGGTTTGATTCAGTTTTTGGCGCAGAGTGACAAAACATGCGTTTCTCATTATTTGTTTGTTACATACCGGTAGACGAGATGTTATTTTAGTTTAGTTTTATGATTGTGATTTTCGCGAGCGGAAAACCACTACGGAAAAATTATAAATTGTTACGGACAATTTAAAAAACGTTAAATTGGTTTGTGTTGGTTCTGTGAAGTGTTAAGTGGAGTTGCGTGAAGTGTGTTATAAAACATAGTGTGTGAAGTTGCAGGGGTAAGCTGGGTCTTTATTATGCAAACAGGGTTTTGAATATTGTTTTCTAAAAATAAAAATTTGGTATTTGGTACAATTTTCAAAGCAAGCAAGCGTTAAAGATTTTTATAATTAATATTGTTTGCTATCAATTTTTATTTAACTCAATAAATATAATGAATACAGTTCGTTCACTCTCTATATTTGCCCATGTATGTAATTATTCATGAATTATACTAGGTCTCCTTTTTACTCACAGAAACTAGTATCACAACATTAACCCGTTTGTCCATAGAAACCACAATAAGTTAAAAATTTCTTTTTATTCTTTAATATTTGAAAGCATAATAAAACTAGCGATGATAATATTATATTATGCAACGAGCATTTAATGATGGTCATTATGAAGCGAGTATGAGGGTTACGCCGTATGCGGCGAGTTTCGTATAGACTACGAGCTTCATAATGATAATTAAATGCAAGTTGTATACACAATTTTTTCTATGATCATTCACAACAAAAAATATATTCAAATTTATTAATTTTGTAACACAAATAAATTCGGTAGTTTGTCAGTTTGACGGTTTGTTTACATATTGAGAACTGTCAAAGCGTATATATTTGACTCGCCATTCGTTACTGCGCGTGTGCCACCTTTATCGCAAATGCCATATCGCGATTATATTGGTTAAATATCTGTATCTTAATGAAAATCTGTATCATAATGAAGTTCATTATGATACAGGTAGTGAAAGCATAATTGATAAATACATATATAGTCCGTTTTTTAACGGTAAAATATTGCAAAACCTCTAAATTTTAAAGAACCGCTTGGATTGACATGAAATTTGGCATACACATAGCTAACAAGTCAAAGAAAAAAAGTCATATTGTGCCGATATGTGCTTTTGCCCTGGGGGTGGTTTTCACCCCCTCTTGGGGGTGAAAAAATATTCGTCCAAAGAAAGTCAGGAAATGGATAAACTGGCTAATTTTAAGTAACTTTTCTTCTATAGAGTTTTTTCACTAAGTTAATACTTTTTGAGTTATTTGCCAGTGAATATGTTCATTTTTTCAACAAAATAACCACACTCTTAGACGGTTTTTCGTAAATAACTCAAATAGTAAGTATTTTGTCGAAAAAATATTTTTAGCAAAAATATAGCCTGTAAAAAATTTAAAAAATAGTGTATATATCACGTATCTACACCTAGTAGAAGCAGAGTTCTAGCTAATGAAAAATAGGTTCATATTCGTCAAATTCCAAATGGAATACTTTAACGTGAAATAACCAAAAATTAAGCACATGTCGGGGACAATTCATTATAACTTATTTAAAGTGTTTAAAAAAAAGCTTCATTTTTGTTTTATAAAAAAAAATTCTAACATTAAAATTAAACAAGTTACTCTCAAAATAAAGTTAGTCCCTTTTGGTTTTGTTAAAAAAATCGAGAAAATCACCCCCTAATTAGTATCTTAAATGAACTTAATCGTTACAATTTCACAAGTTTCTTGACTCGTGTATATATTGTTTATATGATCTGTAAGTTTCATCGGTTCAAAGTCCTTATTATTGAAAGGGCTGTAGTTAAAAGGGGTTGAACGAGTCACTGATCACGAATGTTTGCAAATTTAGAAACACTAAATCTTAATCAATTTTTGTCTAACAGAAAGACAAAAAAATACATAATATTCAGAAAAGCAAATCTGGCTTTTTTGTTTTTCAAGATTTTTGGTATCTAACAATTTTAAAGTTATTTTGAAAAAAAGCATATTTTTCAAAATTAAAAAATTTTTGAAAATTTTATTTTGAAACCAAATTGTTTCAAAAATAAGCACTTTGACTCGATGATACTTACAGATCATAGAAACACAACATAAGTAAAATAATTTGTGGAGCGGTAACGATTAATTTCATTTAAGTTGCTAATTAGAGGGTGGTCTTCCCGATTTTTTTTTTTTGCAAAAACAAAAGCGACCAATTTTATTTTGAGCGTAACTTGCTTAAATTTAATGCTAGAAACTTTTTGTAAAAACAGGAACAAAGCTTTTTTAAACACTTTAAAAAAGTTTTAATAAGTATTTAGTCCAAGTAATGAAGCTTAAAATAGGACAAAACCTCGCAATTTTTACAGAATGGATCGATTTGCTTGAAAATTTGAGAATAAGTAGTGGATAGTCCAAGGATCAAAATCTATATGATGCCAAAAGGCGCTTTTACCATGGGGGTGGTTGCCACCCCATGTCGGGGGTGAAAATTTTTTATTATATTTTGACCGCAAAAGTTGGTAAAAACATTCATTCTAAGCAAAAAATGTTCTATACATTTTTTTGATAAAATGAATAGTTTTCTATTTATTCGCTATCGAATGTGTTAGTTTTATATTAACAAAATTAATGTTTTTAATCAGTTTTCTGCAAATAACTCAAAAAGTTTTTGTTTTATCAAAACCACTTTGCCTAAAAAAAATGTACCTTTTGAAAAAATCAACAAAACCGTGTTTTTAAATTTTCTACTAAGACCAATAGTTATCGAGCTATACTTTATTATATGTTAGGTCTTCTTCGGCAAATGCTAAATACTGTAGTTTCAAAGTCAAAAGACGGGAAAACTATGCATTTTTCGAGGATCACTTATTTAAACTAATTTGAAGTATTTAAAAATATCTATCTTCAGAAATAAAAAAAAAGTCTTTAGCTCAAAAATTAGGTGGCTTATAATGAAAAGAATGTCAGAACCTATATTTTTCAGCGAAAAAGTGATTGAAATCAAACCCCTAATCACCACCCTGATTAAAATTAGTCATTGTCCTTATTTCATCTTCTTTACTTATGTATTATTAATAGGTTCTAGAAGTTTAACTGGGTTAGAATGATTAGTTTTTAAAAAAATGGAGTCAAAAGTAAATATCGAATTTTTGAAGTTTGGTAAAAAATTCCCTTTTCTTCAGAATAGAAAGATTATCATCAGAGACACAAAAAAAATATTTAAATACAAAATTGTAGCTCATTTAATTACCAAGAACATGGTTTGCAAAAATTTTCTCTACAGTAAAAATTGAGTGAGCTATTGACAATTAAAACTTGTAATAACATGCAAAAATCACCTTTACCAACCCTTTCAAAGTCACCACTTTTTGCGACTGAGGATTTTAAAAGGATTTGGTATTAACAGTCTTATAGATCTTGTAAAAACCTACCAAATTATTTTTAACAAACTTTCTAAGGTAAAAATTAAAAAGGTTACGGTTAAAAAATCAATATATTTTTTTCAAAAAAAAGAAAAAAAAAAATCCAATTGGAAGCATAATAATCTAAGTTAGCTTTGCTTTTAGTCATTGGCCTTATTAATTCTTCTGTATTTATGTATTATTAATAGATTTTAAAAGTTTGACTGGCTTAGAATAATTAGTTTTTAAAAAACTAGAGTTAAAAGCGAATAACGAATTTTTGTAGTTTGGTAAAAAATGCCATTTTCTTCAAAATAGAAAGATTAGCACCAGATATATGAAAAAATGTTTTAATATGAAATTGTAGGTTATTTAATTTCCAAGAACTTGGTTTGAAAAAATTTTTTCCACGGCAAAAATTGAGTGAATGGTAAATGAGTATATATCGAAAAACATTGATTTTTTCTATATAAAACTAACATTTTCGATAGCGAATAAATCGAAAAGTGTTAATTTTATCAAAAAAATGTATAGAACATTTTTTGCTTAGAATGAATGTTTTTATCAACTTCTGTAGTCAAAATATAATAAAAAATTTCCACCCTTAAGATGGGGTTGCAACCGACCCCATGGTAAAAGCGCCTTTTGGCATCATATAGATTTTGATCCTTGAACTATCCACTACTTATTCTCTAATTTTCAAGCAAATCGATCCATTCTGTAAAAATTGCGAGGTGAAATGCTTCGGTTCCTGGACTAATTCCCCAAAAAGTGCTTAATTTTTTGGATATTTCACGTCGAAATATTCTATTTGAAATTTGGTGAGTATGAATCTATTTTTCATTGGCTATAACTCTGGTTCTACGAGATTCAGAGACCTAACGCGTACATCATTTTTTTTACCTTTTTATGTGCTATATTTTTGCTAAGAACGTTTTTTTCGACAAAATACTTTTTGAGTTATTTGCGAAAAACCGTCCAAAAATGTGGTTATTTTGTTGAAAAATGGATATATTCACTCGCAAATAACTCGAAAAGTGTTGACTTGGCGAAAAAGCTCTATTGAACAAAAGTTACTTAGAATTAGTCAGTTTATTCATTTCCGGACTTATTTTGGACATATATTTTTTCACCCACAAGAGGGGGTGAAAGTCACCCCCAGGGCAAAAGCACACATCGGCACAATATCACATTTTTTCTTTGACATGTAAGCTATACGTATGCCAAATTTCATGTCAAACTAAGCGGTTCTTTAAAATTTAGAGCAAAAACCGTGTAAGAATGGACTAATATTCTAATAGACTAACTTTCACCGGTAATTTTTAAATTTATTATTTAATTGTTATCGCTTAATATTTACAACGCAAAAAAGTAATTAAATTGTAATCGATTTTTTTAAGATTTTCTTAATCATTTTGACGTTCTATTGATGAAATATTAATTTCTTACTTCGGATACTTTCACAATTATCGTGTAGATGGCGCTAAGATGAATAGATTAATTTATAATTACATATTACGGAACATTAAAAAAACTTAAATTCAGTATTTAAAACGTACGTAGATTTAAGGTAAAAATATATACCACAGCTTTGACCAACTAATATTTTTTATAATTAATCTTTTTAATTTTAATTTTAAATTAATCACTTTGACATTTATGTCAAATTTCCAGTAAATGTTTACAGACTTGTCACTACTGGCGCTCGCGAATTTTTAAATATTCCCTCTACGTACGAGCTCACATCGTATAGTATGAGAATAGAATAATTATTTGTATAACAAGGGATGAAAGTGCTACTTTTCCTCCCGAGAATGAAGTTTACTGCCCGACGCGTCGCGGAGGGCAGTAATCATTCAAGGGAGGAAAAGGCACTTTACTCCCATGTTATACATATGGTTTTTCCACCTTCCTCAAATTAATAACAAGTCATTTTTCATTTTTGCTTAATTTATTTATGTAACTAACCAACAAAATTTATTAAAACTAAAACTAACAAGTAGGTACAATATAACTGTCAACTGTCAAATATAAGTCAAATTATTAATGTAAACATTGTTAAATAAAAATAACAATTTACTGTTTTTTACCATTCTGCAAAATACAGGGTGTTTTATAAATAAACGTTAAAATGTATAGATACTTACGTAATAGAAAATAGATATTGTACAGGGCGTCAATAAGTTATATTTCATGAATGAAATACCATGACTTCACTTTTACTTTTCCTCCCTAGGGAGGAAAATATTTTTCCTCCCTAGGGAGGAAAAGTAAAAGTGACGTCATGGAAAATATTTTTCGTCCGTAGGGAGGAAAAGTAAAAGTGACGTCATGGTGTTTCATTTATGAAATATAACTTATTGACGCCCTGTACAATATCTAATTTCTATTACGTAAGTATCTATTAAATTTTAACGTTTATTTATAAAACACCCTGTATTTTGCAGAATGGTAAAAAACAGTAAATTGTTATTTTGATTTAACAATGTTTACATTAATAATTTGACTTATATTTGACAGTTGACAGTTATATTGTACCTACTTGTTAGTTTTAGTTCTAATAAATTTTGTTGGTTGGTTACATAAATAAATTAATTAAAAATGAAAAAATGACTTGTTATTTGAGGAAGGTGGAAAAATCATATGTATAACATGGGAGTAAAGTGCCTTTTCCTCCCTTGAATGATTACTGCCCTCCGCTACGCGTCGGGCAGTAAACTTCATTCTCGGGAGGAAAAGTAGCACTTTCCTCCCTTGTTATACAAATAGCTATTAAATGCTGCTTTTCAATCATACGTTAATTTATTTAGTTGGTGATCTTTCCTTATTACTTCGACCACTGCTATTGAAAGTGTTTTTCAAAATAAAAACATCTGTAGCTCAAACCTGATATCACTAAAAATGTTTTCTACATTTTAACCGCCCCTCTATCTTTTACTATCTATAAACTCTTTTCTATCTATAAACTCTTTTATATACCTTATTCTTATTCTTATTTAAGTAATAAAAAATTAAATGACATCCAACAATCTTTTAAAAATTTCCTTGTCCAATCTTTCGTCTCTGTTTTATATGCTTGCTAAAACCTTTATCCAAATTCCTTCTATAAGACTAAACTAAGACTATTTTTGAAGTGTATGTATAATATTTAATTACTAGCTGAACGTTTTCAGCTTACAAAGACAACTTCAGAGCTGTGGTCAAAATCTATAAAGTACCACAACTAAAGTAGGATCTCAATTTTATTGACATAATTTTATTGAAAGAAATTTCTTTTAAAATTCTTCTTCCGAAGCTTAAAACTTACAGGATAGTTAATGGATAAACGGCACATTAGGACTTCACAAAAACATATTAAAAATTTTGTTCATGGTACAGGTGACAAGCACCCAATCATCTGGATTTGAGCAGGCAGACATACCAGCTTTGCTATTCATTACCTCGTGTGTTTTCCACTCTTCAAGCATCTGTGAAGATGATATTTCCTTAGCAGTAGCTACAGTACGCGTTACTTTATTATACCTGTCATAGCCCTTTCTATACTCTTTCCTTTCCCTAACCTTCTCTTATATGTACTTCGTCGTTCCATCAGCAAGTTTTTTTTCTCTTGGAGGATCATCACCTGATGTTTTTCCTAGCACTTTCTCTTCCACTTTTACTACAACTTTTTTGTTGGTTTCTCCGTTTTCCTGGAGATTCACGATTGCTTTAAGTGGAACAACAGGAAATAGTGTAAAAGCAATGTACGTCAAGTCTCCTTTCATGTTTTCTCTTCTTCTAATGTAACTTAAATACCTACAGGCTTCAGACAGATCTACATAGCACGTAGAGTCAGGTAAATAAGTTATATTCCAATCCTCCTTCACAAAATGTGGCTACGAAAATAGCAAAAGTGTCGCAAAAAGTAGCAAAATTGTCGAAAGCCTAATGGCTTGTTCCTCTTTACTGGTTATGTATTTTTCATTAATCTTATTGGCAAATATATTAGCAGTGTAATAGTTGTGTTGAGCAAGACATTTTTATTAGAAATTCGCCCAATATAAATCCTTATCTCATTCAATATTTGGCGATGTTAAATATCTTACATCAAAAATTTGCTTTGGTATTATTATTTTTTTGTTATTATGTGGTGAATCGCTGACAGTTGAACTTGTGTATTCTGTCAAGTATACCTGTGTTGGGGTTTGTAGGGGAAAATGTTTGAATTATTTTCAAAGTATTATGAGCGTAAAATTTTTAATGCTGTTATTTAGGTATAAATAATAGTACATATTAGGTTAATAGGTATAAAAAAACTGTTTTAAGCTTGATTCTCCTACGGAGTTCATCTTTTCTTCGAATAAATCAGTTGACATAATATGAAGCGAGGCAAAAAACCTGACCTTCGATTAGCAATCGTCCTAGCAATATTATAAGCTTGTTTAGTAAACCACCCTTCGTAAAGCCGCTATGTACATGGATAATAATTTCAACAAAGAGCAGAGTGTGTAGTGTATACACGTTGCAGTAGTTTCGCGCTACACCTGAATACAGACCTTTGGTGCGTCGCCCTTTCCAACACGAGCCAGTGTCTGGCAACAGATCATATAGATTTATTGGATCACAATACGAAAAAATTCACGAATTATTATCAAGTGCGACAAAAATAGCTGTCATTATATTAGTAAAGGTCTGTCCGACGACCAGGAAAATTCGACTCGATTTTCGTTGTGTCAGAGTCGATGAGGAAAATTTTCTGGTGCGCGGTCGTCACTAGTTGTACGTCTGGTCGACGGTGGGATGCGTTTCGCTAGTTTTCCACAGAGTTTCCTTTGCATCAAAGGGTGTTACCGTACCTATGAAATGTACTTGAATGAACTCTTCCAGCCTTCTTCGTGCGTCTCTTCGTCTTCGGCATCGTGTTACGAACTGCTTTGTATATAACTTCCTCCAAACGGTCATTGTTTTGTTTATCGCTTATTCCAGCGGCTGGTATTCGATAGCTCCATGAAGATTGACAAGTTGTTTCATGTTCCACCGCTTCATCTAAAACTTTCGGTCCTACTAGTAGTAAAAATGTCTGTAGTTTACTCTCTTTCAACCCATTGACGAGGGTATCTAGAGCTATTTTTTTCCAAAATGTAATCTGCTACCGACGGCTAAGCCAACCGCACTATAACAGTAACATCTGCTTCAAATTCTTGAAGATTTTCACTTGCTCGTTGAATTCTTCTTCATAGTTGTGCTTTGTACACTTGTTATAGATGGGCATTTCCATACCGCTTTTCTAATCGAGTAAATACAATCTCAAAACAATTTTCTCGAGTCTTATGGATCATTCGAGTATATTCGCAACATCACCTCGTAAAGGAGCCGTTAAGAAAACGTCGTTTAATGATTGGCTGTCGCAATAGATTCCAATGTTCTAAGTTTAAGGTATATTTACCAAAAGGCTTCCCATCAAATATTGACAATTTGAATCCCATATGATCCGATGTTTCGTCTCTTGGTGACCATTCTTTCACCACAGGATCTAAAACTTTATAGAATATACCAGGAACCAGGTGTAAAATGCCAGCTAGAGAACGTTGGGAGACACATTGTGTAGTCATATTATGACACCGGTATAATTAATATAAAATATATTCTAATCCTCACTCAAAGTCAATCATCAAAGTATTATAAACCCTTGGATTAAATAACCTCGAGTAACATTGAAATGACATGCTTATTATTGCTTAAAGATGTATATAAACATAACCCTGAAGATAAAGAATAATACTACATTTAGTGATATTAACGTAAAAACAATGGCGACATCCGTTGGGCTAGGTTACGATACCACTGTTGATGTTTATACTTACAGTTCGGATACCAGAAAATAAAGTATAATGTAGTTAAAGTCGGGTCGCATTTATTATATATTTAATTAATAAAAAAGAAAGGCACCTTATACCAACCACCAACCTATTTCCGTTACAATTCATCAGAGAAGGAGAGTAAGACTTAGTACAAGATTCTTCGATTACATCGATAAAAATATCATAAATATAGGAATATATGCTTGGCACAGAAAGGCGATTGATAGAATGTCGATGATGATGATGATGATTGAGCAAGATATTTTCATTACAATACAATAATTGGCGAAGTTAGAGCTCCTACGTTTAGAATTTGTGTTGGTATTATTTCTCTAGTTGTTATTATGTACTGCATCGTTGATTTTTAACCTTGTATATTTTTTGAAGTGTAGAGTTTGCGGGGAAGACCTGTTGCTTATTTTCAAATTATTTTGAGCGTAAAATTGTCAATGCTGTTATTTCTTGCTTTTAGGTTAAGATTCTCACGAATTAGTATTTTTTATTTTTCTCTAGTGTTAGAGTAATTATTACAAAAACAGTATTAACTGATAGAATCTAATAAAACTATGTATTAGCCTGATTCTTTTACGGAGTTCACCTTTTCCTCAAATAAATCAGTTCACATAATATAAAGCGAAGAAAAAAACCTGACCTTCGATTAGTAATCGTCCTAGCAATATTATAAGCTTGTTTGGTAAACCACCCTTTGCAAAGCCGCTATGGACATGGATAATAATTTCAACAAAGAGCAGAGTCTTTAGTAGCAGTAGTTGCGCGCTACACCTGAATACAGACATTTGGTGCGTCGCCCTTTCCAACACGAGCCAGTGTCTGGCGACAGATCATATAGATTTCTTGGATCACAATATGAAAAAAATTTACGAATTATTATCAAGTGCGACAAAAATAGCTGTCATTATATTAGTAAAGGTCTGTCCGACGACCAGGAAAATTCGACTCGATTTTCGTTGTGTCAGAGTCGATGCTTCTACAGAAATTTCTTCCAAAATGTTTGGAACCACTGTATAAGCTAACTGCATTATTCGAGCAACATCTGCTTCAACTTCTTGCAGATTCTCAGTTGCTTCGTGGTATTTTATGCACTGAAAGACAATCATCAAAATATTATAAACTTTTGGATTCAATAACCTCGAGTAAAATTGAAATGTCATGCTTATTATTGTTTAATGGTGTATATAAACATAACCCTGCTGATAAAGAATAATTGTTAGAGGAAAGTCGCCAATTATGGAATACCATTTTGTTTTAAGGATATAAAATAATACCTTTATAGAAATGAAAACCATTTAATGTTATGACACATCAGTCATACATTTTTATGAAGTAATTAAAAGCCTTTAATTAAATATCTTAATTAACAAAAAAAATCTAACAAAAAAAAAACAAAATCCCAAATGAGGAGCCAAATATGGAATAGGTACCCATATATGGAATATAGGCATAAACCAAAATATCAATAACAAAAATAGATATAAACATCTGAGATCAAATAAGAAAATTGTGAAAAATGAAAGAAGTAGCTTAATTCACTTGCAGACATCACAGATCCATGTATGAAACTCTGGACCAGCACAATCATAATGAGCCCACTTAAACTTAATCCACTATTCCATAATTAGGCACCAAAACGACTGTCCATATTTGGATTTGTACATTAGTTCAAACTAGTATCAACATTTTTTTAAGTCGGAATGTTTTAATTACAGAAGGTCATAAAATATCAAAATAAAGGTACAATTGATATACGCAATAACATAACAAGTCTGTATTCATGCATAATAACCAATAATACTCGTTGAATATATTTACCTTTGAAGTTTTCTGCAAGACGATAAAACATAACGCGCCTGTCAGACACGTATGGTTCGCGCATCTGACACAGAGGTGTGAATACGATAATAAAGAGGGCGACTGAAATAGAGGATGGTCTTGTAGTGCGGTTCCAACTTATATTTTCGGAGAAATCAAGGGATTCCATATTAGGGTACTATTCCATATTTGGCTACTTTCCTCTATAGTTCATATTTATTAACGTAAAGACGACGGCGACATTGCGTTGGGCTAGGTTACGATACTATTGTTGATGTTTATACTCAGAGTTCGAATAGCAGCAAATAAAGTATAATGTAGTTTAAATTGGAGTCGTATTTATTATATATTTAATTAATAAGGACCAAAGGTAACGTATCTTAACCACCGACTTATTTTCGTTACAACTCATCAGAGAAAAAGAGAGAGATTCAGAACAAGGTTCTTCGATTACATCGATAAAAACATCAGAAATATAGGAATACATGCTTGGCGCAGAAAGTCCACTCATAGATGTCGATAATGATGATGATTAAGCAAGATTACATTATTATCATACCATCATTACAATACAATAATTGGCGAAGTTATAGCTCCTACGTTAAAATTTGCCTTGGTAAATATTAATTCTCTATTTGTTATTATGCACTTCATTGGTGACTTTTAACATTGTGTAGTACATGCCAAGTGTAGATTTTGTGGGTAAGACGCATTGCTTATTTTCAAAGTATTTTGAGTGTAAAATTTTCAATGCTCTTATTTGCTACTTTTAAGTTAAATTTTTCACAAATTAATATTTTTTATTTTTCTCTAGTGTTAGAGTAATAATTACAAAACAGCATTAACTGGTAGAATCTAATAAAACTATGTATTAGCCTGATTCTTTTACGGAGTTCTCCTTTTCCTCGAATAAATCAGTTGGCATAATATGAAGCGTCGCAAAAAACCTGACCTTCGATTAGCAATATTATAAGCTTGTTTGGTAAACCACCCTTCGCAAAGCCGCTATGGACATGGATAATAATTTCAACAAAGAGCAGAGTCTGTAGTGAGTATACACGTTGCAGTAGTTGCGCGCTACACCTGAATACAGACATTTGGTGCGTCGCCCTTTCCAACACGCGCCAGTGTCTGGCGACAGATCATATAGATTTCTTGGATCACAATACAAAAAAAATTCACGAATTATTATCAAGTGCGACAAAAATAGCTGTCATTATATTAGTAAAGGTCTGTCCGACGACCAGGAAAATTCGACTCGATTTTCGTTGTGTCAGAGTCGATGAGGAAAATTTTCTGGTGCGCGGTCGTCACTAGTTGTACGTCTGGTCGACGGTGGCACGCTTTTCGCTAGTTTTCCACAGTGTTTCCGTTAAACAAGTGCAGCAAAGGGTGTTACCGTGCCGATGCGAGGATTTTTCTTTATGGATCTAATGCGGTATTACCTGAGGTGACGCAAATGTTTAAGGTAATTATGATGATCTTCATCAATAATTGACATAAAAGAATTTTAGCGACTGGACATTGAATAATTATGTTACCGGAAGTGTTCGCAAAGTTTTATTAGTAAATTCACGACACTTGTTTCGATGACAACGCGATTTTCCGCGTTGTCATCGTAATAAAGTAAAGTTTATTAATTAATTGATTCACCAAGATGAATTATGTGCGCCTTTAATGCATTCATTAAAACACACTACTACAATGTTAGCTAATAGATAAACATATTAATATATTCATAATATTTGACAATTTACAAAAAATTAAGGTTACATAAAATAATATAAAACAAACAGTGTTTCTTGTCACATAAAATTAAATAAAATCATTTTTTGCCTTAGTATTTAAATTAAATTATTAATTACAAAGCTCAATAGACCTTGAAAGCCTAGGACTAAAATGCAATTAATACAGTGCTTATGGATTACAGAATTTGTATCAAGTGGGATGACCAATTATGCTCATTGCCTAAAATATTTACTAGCTATCCTTATTTGTTGCAATTTCTTGCCAATTATCAACCAACACCTTCTTTCTGAGGACTTCCTGTACGCTACCAAACCATGCTTGTCTGGGTCGTCCTTTCCTTCTTTTCTTAATTTCTTTCTTTCTTAATCCATCATCCACCATCTCACTTTCGGTGTCTTTACGAAGCGACTGATGCTTGGTTTGTTATACATCCACTAGCTCATCTATTTGTTTTTCGCACCCAACCTTCCTCCTTGTTTTTTCCTCTGTATATGGCTCTGATCATTTTCCTGACCCAAACTTTTCTCTGGTAACAAAATATGATTTTCTATTGAGCGCAGCATTTTTTGAGTTTTTATTAGTTTACAGTAAGAACCTTAATCTTTATATTATTTGCATTTATAGATCACCTGACTCTTCCATGGAACTATTTTTTCAGAACCTGCTCGATTTGTTAGATGACCTGCCCCATAAAAGCAGAAAAATTTTATGCGGGGACTTAAACATTAATTATGCTGCTGCTTGTGCTACACAAATATCCCTGGTCAACAAATTTGAATCGTATGATCTAACAATGCACATTGATCCTCTTACAAGGATTACAAAAACTTCATCTACCATAATTGATTATATTGTCTCAAATTTCTCACCCCGTGACTATGCGGGACTATCTGATCATGAAGCGGTTTATACGAAGTTTAACACCTTTAGCAAGCCCTCTTCGAAAACTCGACGTTTAGGCAGGATTTTTTTTCGCTCGGAACTTTCGTAAATTCCAAAATTTATAAAAAATAAATAAACATTTTCAATTTCGTTGCAACACGAAATTACAGCCGCATCATTATTCCCGTTCTCTACCGGTTTCGAAACTTATTAGTCTCTCATCAGGAGGCACATATGCTCCTCTCTCTGATCCAACCAAAACAAACCCCGGCGTGCAGTCACGGATTGCAACGAACGAAATGGCAGGTATGCCTTAGCGGTAACTGCTAGCGAAAAACTAATTTTTTTTTCCAAAATTTATGCTTAACACCTGAGTGGCCCATTCCTTCTATGAACTTCGATAATAATTTCAGTAACTTTATTAATAAGCTTGCCTGTATCTTTAATAAAGTATTTCCTTTAATCACAATTATTAAGCCAAAAAATCACAAACCCTGGACTATCAAAGGTGTCCGCATATCAGCCAAAAATATGCGTTCACTACTGTACATCAAGAAATTTACTACCAACGTCTCTGTTACTGAATATGTCAACAAGTACAGGGCAATCTATTTAAAACTTATAAAATCAGCTAAAAAATTGTACTATTAAAATCATCTGGGAAGCTCTAAAAGTGTTGAAAAGAAACTTGGTCCATAATAAACGATCTTCGAAATAAAACTCACACAGCTCAAACATTTTTCCTTCCAGACCCAGAAAATCTAAATAAATACTTTGTTAATGTGAGTAAAAATAACACATCAAATATTGTGTCACAACAAGATCCCATTTACTATCTCCCTAATTCAAGAGAGGTCTCGAATTCATTCTTTATAAGGCCGGTTAATAAATCTGAACTGATCCAAACAATCAATAGTATCAAAAGCAAATCTTCCTGTAGTACCGATGGACTACCCATAAAAATTTTCTCAAATCTCCCAGAGTGTGTGTTGCGAGTCCTCATCTCTCTAATTAATGACTCTTTTGAGAAAGGTAAATTTTCAGAGTGCCTAAAGACGGCCATCATTATTCCTCTTCATAAGGGTGGTGAAAAATCAAATGCTTGCAATTATAGACCTATTGCATTACTACCGGTACTCTCCAAAATTATTGAGAGACTCATAAAAGCCCGACTTATGTCTTTTCTCGTTGATAACAATATTTCATCACAAAATCAGTTCGGCTTTTTAAATAATAAATGTACCACAGATGCCATGTTTTCTGTACTACATGAAGTTTATTAAGCATTAAACAATAATCTGCACACTGCCACTGTTTTTTGTGGTTATGCCAAAGCTTTTGATTGTGTAAATCACGACATTTTGATAAAAAAGTAGATTTCTATGGAATTCGAGGTATTTCTTCGAACTGGTTTCAATCTTACTTGGATAATAGGAAACAACTGGTTAGAGCAAATGATACAGACTCTACTCTCAAAAATGTTGTATGTGGGGTACCACAAGGTTCAGTATTGGGTCCTCTACTTTTCCATATTTTTTATTAATGACATCACTAGCTTAAAAATCGAGGGAAAAGTTTTTCTTTTTGCTGATGATACCAGTATCGCTTGGAGCAACTCAAATATCGCAACTCTCCATGCTACTATAACTTCTGATCTACTCACAATAAAATCCTGGTCCGATTCTAATGTACTCTCCTTTATCGTAGATAAAACAGTAGAATTATCATATAAAGGAGCTCTTCAACCCTTACCTCTTCATAGCAACCATATCAGTATTGTTGATACTGTAAAGTTTCTTGGCATTTTTTTAGATAGCAACCTTAAATTGTCCCTTCATATTGATGTGTTAAGCAAGAAAATATCCTCAGCTTGCTTTGCAATATGATCTGTTTCGAAGGAAATGAATTAAGCCTCTTCCAAAATAACATATTTTTCTTTGTTCGAGTCCCATCTTCGATATGGTCTCCCTTTTTGGGATTCTTGTACGGCTGCCCAATCCGATGTTATCTATTTGGCCTCAGAAGAACAACACATTGCAGAAGCTACTTCAAAGATCACAGGATTCTAACACTACCTTCTTTATATATTTTAGAAACTTTTTGCTTAATTCATAAACATCTTGTCTTTCCAGCAAGACCTAGACATGACTATTCCACCAGAAATTCTACCTTTGACATCTATTTACCGATCCCGTCCAGTGAGTTAGTAAAGGAATCTATGTTATATTCTGCAAAAAAACTTTACAACCATCTCCCTCTACAGCTTAAATCTGCAACAACTTTCCCCGTAAGTTCCGTAATATGACTAAATCCTATTTTTCTGAAAGACCATATTATTCAATAGCAGAGTTTCTTAACCAATAACTAAGAAAGTACAGTATATAATCTTAATCTATATTTGAGTGAATATGCAGCAGTTTAACTTAACTTATTAAATTTCTTAAGGTAAATTATGCAATTTGCAATTTTTTTAAATTTTGCAATAGATTGTTACTGTTTTTTGTTTCACTTCATTATATTCTATTTATTTTGACGATTTATATCATTTTAGTATATTGTATTTGTTATTGTTCTTATTTATGATTCTTGTAAGCTTTGTCTATAAAATTGTTAAATTTTTCATGACAATAAAGCATATTTCTATTCAATTCTATTCTATCTTTCCAATTTCTCTGTATTTGTACATTTCATTCTCCATACTTCGCTACCATACGTAACTGGGGCCCTTACTACCGTTTTACATATCCTTAACTTTAATTTTCTGGATATATATTTGGATTAGATCAGTGGTATTAGGCTTACCTTTTGTATTTCCCTTTGCCAATCTAGCATTCAGATCCCATTCTTTCTGACCTTACTTTTTTATAATCCCCAGATACGTAAAATGGACCACTCTGCCGAAATTATATAAATACCCTTGTTTTATTAGATGTGAAAATATACTATCGCTCTTCTTTTTGCTTCATATTTCCGAGTATCATGTACTTACCTTGTACTTATGTTGACTTTTCTGGTTTATTTCTAGGTCAAAATATTTAGCCTCATTTTCTCATCTTTTATAATATTTTTTAATTATTTTCTTGTTTTCATTAGAACAATTAGATCATCAGCGAAAGTTAGCCATTGATGTTCAATGTTTTAAATACCAAAAGCACAGTGTATAACGAGTCTTCTTGTCTAAGACTTCTGCTTACTTAAATTTCATCTGATGAGAAACTTTTAAAACACAATTTATGATAATAATATAACCATAACCACAGGGCCCCCGCAAGGCTGATTTGCGCCCGCGTGCGGGACATATTTTGGCGCCCTTTAAATCTACTGTATAAAACTAATAAATATTTTTGAAAAATTTAAACGCAGAATGAAAGACTACATTATTACTGAGGCCGAAAGTAACTGAAAACTTCTATGTTTATTTTAATAAGTTACAGGGGTGAAAATAAAAGAGACAATTTAATGTGATTTTTAACCTGGGAGCAGTAACGCTGTTAAAAAAATTTAACATTTTTTCCTTTTTCGTGATAACTCGATGAAAAATTTTGCAACATAACTTTCCACTCGTAAGTGCTTCGAGGAAGGGTGTATTAATGCGTGGGTTTTTCTTTCTTTTTTTTTCAACTTCTTTTTTTGGAATTTATGGCTTTGGTGAGAATTAATTAGCTTTAATAATTGTTAGAAGTAATATTTCTAACATATCAAGTAAATAAAAATACTATAAATTAAAAGTTTGTTGTAAATTCGTATTTAAATTCGTTTTGTTAGATAAAATCTAACGTGCGACCGATTACGCGACAGAAAAGGGCGCGACTGTTCCCGGGTTAATTGCAAATATTTAATTTAAAAGAAACTTTTTATTTATTCTAAGTGACTCTCGGCCCTCGGCAATAACGTTATATTTTATTCTTCGTTTAAATTTTTAAAAAATACTTAGTAGTTTTCTCAGGATTCGAAAAAAATGAATACATTTAAAACACATTACAAAACAGGCGACATTTTGCGCCTTTCCCTTTAATTTTTTTGCTACATTTATAAAGCACCTTGTATATTAAATTAAAAATATACATTTAAGTAAATAAACAATAATATTTGGTCATTTCAAAGTTTTCAAACAAATTTTATATAGGTTGTCTGCATAACTAGGAACCATATGGGAAACTGTTTTATTATTATTTTACGAGAAAAAGTTATTCTTCTTAAAACGATCTGCATTGTCTAGAACCCAGAATACAACCATCAAATATCAAATTTTAGGAATAGGAGGTATGTAAAAAATATGAGTTTCGGTCAAGAGCAAAGTACGTTTCACAATATTGAAAAATTATTATGAAAAGTTGTTCAGCATTAAAAACTGTTTCTATAATATGCAATTACATCCTTCTAATTAAAATATTGTGATCTATAAAGTCACTTTACTCTTGATCGAAATTCATATTTTTTACACATATCTCATATTTATAAAATTGATAAAATTTGATAGGATTTGATGGTTGGATTTTAGATTTTAGACCATGCAAAGCTTTTTATAAAGAACTTTTTATCATACAATAATTGTACTTTTCAACAGCGCCCTTTTTGTTTATTAGAAATAATGTGATAAGTCTTATATTATTAATAATTAGCCCTTTTCATTTATTACAAATAATGTGATAACTCTAATTAATCATTAATAATAAAGGAGTTATCACATTGTTTATAATAATAAATGAAAAGGGCGTTGGGTGTCTGTAATTTGAGAAAAAGAAATTTTCAATTAAAATGATGTAATGCCATATAAAAAATAGTTTTTAATTAAGTCCAAACAACTTTTCAGTAGTAATAACCCAAGAACATTGATAATTGTTCGAAAAAATTTTATAACAGATTTCGAAAGCTTGTTGCTTGGAAACAGACCGACGCCGTAGGCGGAGGTCTGTTGCCTGTAAGCAACAAGCTTGAGAAAGTTGTTAAAAAATTTTTGAGCATTTATCAATGTTCGAGGGTTATTCGGATAGAAAATTTTTTGCTGGTTATAAAAAAAAATACAGAGCAGAAACAATTTATTTAAATGTGCAATTAACAAGTATTCTTTGGTATATTTGATTCGATAATTTCATTAATATTCTCATCAGTATTACAACCAAATCGTGACATTTTGAAATATTGAATATTTGAAATGTCAAAATCGAAATGAAACGAAATGTAGGTATCCATAGCTACATGATTGAGTGAAAACAGCCCATGGGATCTGTTTTCAGTATAATGTTGGTTTTATTGGTTGTATTCAATCAGATGACCACAAATTAATTGATTTCATTGGATTTCTAATTGAGCAAAAAATTTTCATAATAATAATTTTCGATATTGTGAAATATAAGGTACTCTTGATCGAAATTCATATTTTTGATACGCGTATAAGATTGATACAATTTTTTATTTGGTTGTATTTTAGTTTTTAGACTATGCAAACCATTTTATAAAGAATAAATTTTTTCCGTAAAATTAATAATAAAAAAGTTTCCCATATGGTTCCAAGTTACGCAGGCACAATGTCTTAATTTTCTTTTTTTTTTCAAAATAAATTGTAAATTGTGGATTTTATTAGAGAAAACCCGATTACATATATATTATTTAAAATAAATTATTCTAAGTAATGATTATGATACTTACCATTTTCACAATTATTAATTTAATTTCCACACCACTTACAATAACAACAAATAAAAAAAATGTCCAATATTTTTTACACGAAAACAAAAGTTAAATATCAGGCCAAAAATAACCCAAGGGATACTGCAATACTTGTCGTAATTATTAACTTCAATATAAAATAAAATTTTAAACCTTTCACTGCAGGAAACCACTCTTCACCAGTAAGAGTAAATAATGTTTGTGCCTAATAGACGAGAAGGGAAAAGGTATTATCAAATACATAGGTTATCATAATTCATAGAGTATATGTATTTGTTTACTTCAAGTAAAAGATTCACTTTATAAGGAGTAAAACTGCTTGATCCAGCAAGTTGTGTTTTTGTAGGAGTAAACTGCTAAGTTGCATTTTATGGGTGTTCATGATTTATGTTTCTACTCGTCAAGGAGTGTGATTTGATGTTTATTTGACTATTTTGAGTGTCCCTTTAGTTTACAATATAAAATTAATTGGATGGTATGCCAAGCGTAATTTAATCTACTTCAAAGAAAAAAGTTAAGGAGGAACAACAAAATATATTTTTGACGGAGTAAGTTCAACATTTCAGGACAAGAATAATTATTTTTTCAGTAACAATACAATATTTGATTTTTGAGATTTCTCTAGCTGTTCATGAAATAATTAAAATCGTATATAAAAATGATTATCTCATTTAAAATAAATATTTACCAAACCTTCGGTTTGGCGCCCCTTTGGGATTACGCCCGCGTGCGCCGCACGCGTTGCACGCCCGGTTACGGGGGCCCTGCATAACCATAATAATAAAAATGACAACAATGGCAACACATTCTTTAACCACACCCGCCATATTGGATAATTTTTGACATGTCATTGGAATACCAACCAGAGCAGACGTATAACGTACATTTACATTCACTCCCAATTGCGCCTAAAGAATTATAACTTCAAAAAAAGCTCTTCTCTAAATTGGCCTGATGTTAATCTATCTATTTAAATTTAAAAGTCCTAAGTATTTAAACACCTAGCTGCAAATTCTACTAACTCCACTTCTGGGTAAGCAGAGCAGTAATTTTTAATGAGAGACTTGAAATCAGTTTTTATGTCATTTTGAATATGTTCACCCGACACCAATAAATAGTTGCGAACATATATATTGAAAACAGTTTTTAAACATCAAAAGGAGTGATTTATATCAAAAATTAAAAACAACGGTTTTTGACTTTCTTATATTACGTCATATACTTTTTCTATCCAACTCTTTATATTATTAATAGTGTATACCTCTACCGCAGTATACTAACCACCAGCTATAATTAATATTGTCGCAAATGGTCAAGGTAACAAGGTAACCATTTACTGGCTTATATAGGTCAAGAAAACCGATTTATCTGTCTTTAAAAAAACTGAGCTAAATATGCATGTCGTTATAGACCAGGTTGGATCTGTTTTGAGGTAGATGTGAGAGGTGGCATTCGGATTTTAGCAGATAAAGTTAGGTGACAACTTCAATATATACAGGGTGGGGCAGATAAAAGTCCAATTAGAAATATCTCGAGAACTAAAGAAAACAGAATCATTAAAATTGGAATGAAGGGGTTTTGAAGAGTGATCTCTTTAATGAAAATATTTTCATCGATTTGCTACTTCCGGTTATACCGGAAGTGGCTTATAACTTCGTTTTTTTAAATGGAACATCCTGTATATTTTTACATTTTTGGATTCTGCTGGATGTCTTCTTTCTTAAAATATAAGGTTTTGTAATATTATACAGGGTAGTTTAAAAAATAATTACGTTTTTTTTCTTAATTTCCTAGCAATATTCACACCCTGTAGAATTGTAGTAGTTTGACATCAAAAACTCTATTTATGTTCAAATGATTTTTAATATAGTCTACTATTGTTAAAAATTGTTAGTATAGCTAAATGTTGAATTGTACTGTACAGGGTTGGTCGAAACTCGGAAAGAGTATTTTCTGAGTTTTCTTAAATGGAACACCCTATATTTTATTATTGTAATGAAATGATATTTTATGCCACTTTTTTATTTTTTAAGCATCCCCTATGCCTAACTGCTTTAATTTGTGAGTTTTTGGTCATTCAAACCAAACATTAATTTCAACAAAAAATACGTGAAATTTTAATAGGCTGGCCGTGAAAATATTCAATAACAAATAATTTTTCGAAAATAAATACATATTAATCTAGACTGATCTTTAAAATTGCCAATAATGGTTGAGCTATCAAAATAACTACGTAGTTAACATTTTTGGCGCGATTAACAATTAAGCACAAATTAAAGCATTTAGGTATAGAAATGCTTAAGAAATAAAAAAGTACCATAAAATGTCTTTTTATTGCAATACTAAAATACAGGCTGTTCTATTTAAGAAAATTCAGAAAATCCTCATTCCGAGTTTCGACCAACCCTGTATACTAAAATTTAACATTTAGCTATACTAATAATTTTTAATAATAGTAGACTATATTAAAAATCATTTTAACATAAATAGAGTTTTTGATATCCAACTACTACAATTCTACAGGGTGTGAAAATTGCTACGAAATTAATAAAAAAAAATTAATTAGCTTTTAAACTACCCTGTATAAAATTACAAAACCGCTTATTTTAAAAAGAAGACATCGAGTAGAATCTAAAAATGTAAAAATATACAGGGTGTCCCATTTTAAAAAACGAAGTTTTAAGCAACTTCCGGTATAACCGGAAGTGGCAAATTGATCAAAATATTTTCATTAAATAGATCACCCTTCAAAACCCCTTCATTCCAATTTTCATGATTCTGTTGCCTTTAGTTCTCTAAATATTTCTAATAGGCCAGTTATCTGCCTCACCCTATATAATTGACGTATTCTCCTTCTCAAATATGCCCGGAACATTAATAAAAAAAGTTAAATATTTAAAAATTTCGAAAAATATCGATTTTTTTCTATTTTCATTGCTTATAACTTTAAAACGATTTATTTTGGAACAAATTCGTAGGAAAAGAAAATAAAGATAATTGAATTTTGTATAATATACGACTGGTTTAAAATGTCTTAAATCAGGGGTTCTCAATCTATGGTACATGTACCACTGGTGGTACATTTCATTAGGTGCGGTGGTACACAAAACGCGAAACCACAGCCAAAATCCAGCATATTTGTAGTTAATTAAATTACCTACCTCCATAGATACTTCAGTTAGGTGGTACCAAAAATAATTATAAGCATTTTGGTGGTACATGGCTCAAAAACATTGAAAACCACTGTCTTAAATTATTACCCTTTCTGCAAAATAGCAACCACCACCAAATTTCATTAAAGTCGACCTAATATATTTTGCATAATAATTTTGCAATCTATATTTTTTTAAAAAAGTTCAAATTTTTTAAAAACTTTTTGAACAAAAAGTAGACTATTTAGAAGTTTGCTAATTTTTTTACATATAAAGGGGTTCTCTACCTATCTAATACACTTTACAGAATTAAAATCGAATTTTTTGAGCGACCTCAGCACTGTTTTAAAGTTATAAGCAATGTTTTGGCTTATACACAAATACAGTGAGGACATTTTAGTTGGAATAAATTCATTTTCTTGACAATGGGCGACTCTGGAGATAAATCCCGAAACAGATCGATTTTTATTTTTAAATTATAATTTTTTGGCATAAATAATATACTAGTGACGTCATCCATCTGGGTGGGATGACGTAATCTAAATATTGGAATTAATTTAATTCAATTTTTTTTTTAATTCAAACCCTGTATAAATAATTATGTTAATGTTTATATTAGTGAATACAAAATTGAATAGCCTTTCGATTGAGCTATCACACGGCACCTATTCTCCTTTAAAAAAATCATCGATTACGTCATCACGCCCAGATGGATGACGTCACTAGTATGATATATATACCAAAAAAATATTTATCTCAAGAGACGCCTATTCTCGAGAAAATGAATTTATGCCAACTCAAACGTCCTCACTGTATTTGTTTATAAGCCAAAAAATTGTTTATAATTTTAAAACAGTGCTGAGGCCGCTTTAATAATCCGAATTTAATTCTGTAAAGTGTATTAGATAGGTAAAGAACCTCTTTTTATGTAAAAAAATTAGCAAACTTCTAAATGGTCTACTTTTTCTTCAGAAAGATTTTAAAGAATTTGAACTTTAAAAAAAATTTAGATTGCAAAATTATTCTGCAAAATCTATCAGTAGTATGGTATAGTTAGACCCAAACCCAGACATCCAAAGTGAAAGTTATCCTCCAACACCAAATTGTTCTATATGGTCCACATAATGTTCAGAAAAAAGTCACACCATTTTGAGCGTCGGGTTTGGGGGGGAGAGGGGGGAGAAATCTGCAAATTCGTAGTTTTTTACGTTTTTCGTCAATATTTCTAAAACTAAGCGGTTTAGCATGAACAACCTTCTACACAAAATTGTTCTACATTAAATTTTAAATAAAAAAAGCCCTATGCATAACCCTTCTAAAATGAACGGTTCCAAAGTTACGGAGGTAGTATCTTAAAAAACTACTAATTTACCGGCTTCTCTCCCTTCTCCCTCCCAAACCGGACGCTCAAAATGGTGTAACTTTTTACTGAACAATTTGTGGACCATATAGAACATTTTGGTGTGGGAGGAAAACTTTTACTTTGGATGTTTGGGTTAGGCCTTTTTTTGGACCAGTTATACAATACTACCTCCGTAACTTTGGAACCATTCATTTTAGAAAGGTTATGCATAGGGCCTTTTTATTTCAAATTTAATGTAGAACAAATTTGTATAGAGGGTGGTTCATGCTAAACCGCATAGTTTTAGAAATATTGACGAAAAACGTAAAAAACTCCAAATTTACCGATTTCTTCCCCCTCTCCCCCCCAAACCCGACGCTCAAAATGGTGACTTTTTTCTTAACATTATGTGGACCATATAGAACAATTTGGTGTTGAAGGATAACTTTCACTTTGGATGTCTGGGTTATGCCATCTTTTGGATCAACTATACTATTCTACAGGTCGATTTTAATGAAATTTGGTGAACGATTTAAGTATGTTATAAGAATTTTTTAACGAATTACAAAAGTTCTAAGCGCAACCAAAGTGGTTGAAAAACGTTGAAAAAAACATGCTTATTTTGCCCCCTTATTTTGTATTTATTGCTATTTCGCAGAAAGGGTAAGAATTTAAGTAATTTTTAACCAGTCGTTTATCATACAAAATTCAATTATTTTTATTTTATATACCTACGACATTGTTCCAAAATGAATCGTTTTAAAGTTATGACCAAAGAAAGTAGAAAACAATCGATGTGCTTCGAAATTTTTAAATATTTTAATTTTTTTATTAATGTTCCGGGCATATTTGAGAAGGAGCATAAGTCAATTATTATTACTGAAGGTGTCACCTAACTTTATCTGCAAAGATCCGAATGCCACCTCGCACATCCAAAAATAGACGATTTTTTACAAATCCGCCCTGGTCTATCAGTGTATTACTACAATTTTTAGTTAATAAATTCGCAATTGATTTTTTAATCTTACTAATTGTTTACGAGAAAGATTTAATATCAATTCTTAACTTTATTGACGAATGTCATAACTAAATTGATGAACATCAAACTATTTATGTATTTACTTATTTATTTGATGCTACAAATCGCAGAATTAACTTCCCTTGATTGCTACCAATGAAATACTAGATACAGTGGAACCTCGATAAGTCGGATTAATCGGGACCGCGACCGATCCGGGTTATCGAAAATCCGGATTAGCCGGAGAATATAGTAAAAATTAATAAAACACCGTATACTTAAAGATAAACTCCATTATAATTGCAAAACATGAAATACATATGCACAGCACATCTAAATTACGTACAGTTGTATACAGTATTGTTTATTTCTTGGTAAAAATACGCAGTCAAAGTGAAAAAATGTTTGTTTTGTCTGATGAAAATCCGGGTTAGCCGGACTTCCGGGTTATCGGAGGCCGACTTATCGGGGTTAAACTGTACTGTTAATCCTTTCGTACGCATTGGTTTATTTGAATACGACCTGTTCTTTATAGTCCAGGGCGCATCTGTTTTGAGATGGACGTTGAGAGGTGACTCAAATTTTTTTGCAGAAATTGCTTGAAAATAACTCTCCCACTCAAAATGGTCCGGAGCATTATTTAAATAATCAAAATGTCAAAATATGAAGGAAAAATTCGATTTTTTTATTGGCTTTTTGATTATAACTTTAAAACTATTTATTTCTGAGAAAAGTTGTACTGTACATTCTTGTTGCAAAATTGCAATAATTTCGAAAAAAAGAATGTGTGTGTACTTTGTACGCACGTAAGAAGTTATACTTCTATTATATGATTATATGATTATAAACGAAGTTAATATACTTTTTATTTATATTTTATTTAAATATTAAATTAATTTATACTTAATACTTCTCAAACATTTTTGTTAAGACAGTGCCAAAAATTAAAATAATAAAAAAATAAAACACACACAAACACATTAAAAATGCCACAAATGATTTCTGAACATTAATTGTCGGAAAATTTTTTAACTAAATACGTATTTTCTGAAAATAAAATTATATAATAATAGTACATTATATACCGCGGGACTGAAGTAGTACATTTAATCCTGAAGGTAAAGTTTATGGCCCGACCGCAGGGAGGGCCATAATTTACCTGAAGGATTAAATGTACTTCAGTCGCAAGGTATATACGATACTTTTCGTACTTCCGGTATGATTTTATTAATTATTTCAATAATTTCAATCAGTTTTTTCTCTCTTCAACTCATTTAATAAACTGTCTTTAAAATAAGTTACCATAGTAACATTGCGTTGTGACAGTTATAATTTAGAAACATTGTCATTACTAGTGTCATTGTAAAGAAACATTGTTATTGATAATTATTGGTATCATGAGTGAAGAAGGTGTATCTGATATTGATAAAAATATTTGGTCAAGTCGCCGATTCGTCCACTATAGTTATGCCACAGTCCTCATTCTCGCTTCCTGTTTCCGCAGGATCTTCGAAACAAACACCAGTTCAATATGAAAAGGACCTATCTGTTACTCGTCAGTTACCTGCTGCATTAACCCAGGAAAGACTGGTCAATATGACGAACTGTCACAATATTAATTTGAATATTAACGTTAATTACCATTCTAATTAATTATATTTTTCAATAAAATATCCCTTAAATTCGTTTGTTTGTGATTTAATCGTTCCGGGAGTTTCGTCAATATTTAATCCCGGAGGGATTAAATGTGACACTTTAGTACCTGTCACAAGGGAGTGAAGTTGTCACTTTAGGCCCGGAAGTACGAAAATATACTTACAATCATAAAATGTATTAAAAAAAAACAAAAAATAAAAGTTTCTATTGGGATTCGAACCAACTTACCACGCGGCTGGTATTTGCGTTGTATTGGGATTCACCCGCATTAAAACTGCACCACAGAAACAGCTTGTCATTATGTGCGAAGATCGTCTAACTAAACAGATTAACCTTTTGACATTTTTAAGTATTACATACTACTTATGTATTTTGGTAGGTTCAAGGTAGGTATCGGAGCCCGTATACGCTGTGAGCTCGTACGTAGAAGGGATTTTTACAAATTCTCGAGCGCCAGTAGTGACAAGTCTGTAAACGATTACTGGAAATTTGACATAAATGTCAAAGTGATTAATTTAAAATTAAAATTAAAAACATTAATTATAAAAAGTATTAGTTTGTCAAAGCTGTGTTATATATTTTTACCTTAAATATACAATACGTTTTAAATACTGAATTTAAGTTTTTTTAATGTTCCCTAATATCTAATTATAAATTAATATATTAATCTTACCGCCATCTATACGATAATTGTGAAAGTATCCGAAGTAAGAAATTCATATTTTATCAATAGAACGTCAAAATGATTAGCAAAATCTTAAAAAAATCGATTATAATTTAATTACTTTTTTGCGTTGTAAATATTAAGCGATAACAATTAAATAATAAATTTAAAAATTACCAGTGAAAGTTGATTAGTAATCCGCCAGGAGCGACACCAGCGAAGCTCACAGCGTATCCGCTGTGAGCTCGTACGTAGAGGGGATATTTACAAATTCTCGAGCGCCAGTAGTGGCAAGTCTGTAAACGTTTACCGGAAATTTGACATAAATGTCAAAGTGATTAATGTAAAATTAAAATTAAAAACATTAATTATAAAAAATATTAGTTGGTCAAAGCTGTGGTATATATTTTTACCTTAAATATACTTTCGTTTTAAATACTGAATTTAAGTTTTTTTAATGTTCCGTAATATGTAATTATAATTTAATCTAAAAATCTTAGCGCCATCTACACGATAATTGTGAAAGTATCCGAAGTAAGAAATTCATATTTTATCAATAGAACGTCAAAATGATTAGCAAAATCTTAAAAAAATCGATTACAATTTAATTAATTTTTTGCGTTGTAATGTTAAGCGATAACAATTAAATAATAAATTTAAAAATTACCGGTGAAAGATAATTCCAGTAATCCGCTAGGAGCGCCACCAGCGAAGCTCAGAGCGTATAACGACTAATAAATTTCATATGTTCAAATATCATAATAAAATTTGATCAACTATTTATAAAACACTTACCAGTGAAAGATTCTTTAGCTTTGAATAAGCGAGATCTGCGGCACTCATACTAGGCACAGTTTGATGAGCTTTCACATTGGCATGCAACAATCATCTCTTCTATGTAAATAAGTCCAAAAATATAATATGAAAACTATTTAAAAAGGCAGTATAACCATTAACTAACTTTTTGTTTGTTGTTTCTCTTCCTACAAATTTTAAAACGCAACAAGCATACATTATAACCAAACACAGTCCCACCCCACAGCTGTGCCACAGCTGCCATATTGGATAATTTTTGTCATGTCATTTGAACATCCAATCAGAACAAAGTTATAATGCGCATGCGCCCGGTCGCTAGGTTTTCCCATATAAAATTTCACCGTCATTACGCCCGTAAAGAAGTATAACTTAAAAAAAAAAGAATGTGTGTGTACTTTGTACGCACGTAAGAAGATATTCTTCTATTATATAGGTAATTTAAACGAAGTAAATATACTTAACAGGTTATTTGTATTTTATTTAAAAATTACTTTCTTATCTACCACTTTCAAAAAAATTTTATTAAAATAACGAAAAATAAAAAAAAGTATGAATCGTCTAGGATTAGAACCCGCGACCTTCCGTGTGCTTCCGTTCTCTGTCCCACCGCTCTGCCAACTACGCCATCGAGCCACTTGAATTGACATGTAAGTTTCGGATATAATTACACAACACGGCGACAAACTGTAAACATGTTATGCCTACATATTTTATTATTTTACTACAGAGAAACACAAATCCAAAAACACAAGAATTATAATAAATAATACATTTCCTAAAACCACTAATATATTCTTTTAATGACTTATTTGCACGGTTACAGATACATACATACCTATCTTGCAAGGTTAGCAATGAACTACATACTGTCAGTGCGCAGGCGCGTGGTTCATGTACAATTTTACCCTCAATCGATTCGCCGCTAAAGAAGAATATCTTCAAAAAAACCATACAAAAACAAGTATTCGCATTTTACGTTTTTAAACCACTTATATTACACATAGGACCTTCATATTTTACCCAGAAAAAATTTATGATATAGTAAAACAACACTGTAAATTTCATTAATATTGGTTTAATAGATTTTGCAAAATAAATTTTGTAATTCAGCTTTCGCAAAAAAAATTCATTTTTTTTAAATGTTGCAGGACTAAAAATAAAGCAGATAGTAAGTTGAATTTTTTTTGCTTATAGAAGTGTACTGTACCTTTCATTTACAATTTGCAAAATTAAAATCGATTAATTACCACGGCGTCAGAAATTTTTTTAAATAAACATTAATTTTTGGTGCTACGCGCAGGACAGCGGTGTTCGATTCACACAAGTTGATTTCCACCAAAACTTCTTCCAATATTTATCTAATATATTAGTTTCTTACTCTATATTTTGTTGTATTTTAATATTTTAATTAAAAAAAAATCAAACTAATGTTATTATTGTTTGTGAAATATTGTTTAAACAATTGCATAATATGTTTAAAAATAATAAGCTTTTATTCTCTAAGTTAAAATATATGAACAAAGAAAGTTTTTGATAATAAAAGTGTTATTTCAACGGATAGAGTATGTGTTTTTATTTTGCAATAAACAAATTTACTTATTTAGATTGAAATTTAATAAAAATTAAAATGTATCAATCATTATCAAAGGTCATTGGAATGCATAATCAGAGCAACCTATCCGCTGTCCTGCGCGTAGCACCAATAATAATTGTTTATTTAAAAAAATTCCTGACGCCGTGGTAGCTAATCGATTTTAATTTTTAAAAATTGCAGATGTAAGGTACAGTACCCTTCTATACGCAAAAAAAATTTCAACTTGCTATCTGGTTTATTTTCAGTCCTGTAACATTTTGAAAAAATGAATTTTTTTTGCGAAAGCTAGATTGCAAAATTTATTTTGCAAAATCTTTTCAACCGATCTTAATGAAATTTACAGTATTGTTTTACTGTATCATAAAGTTTTTCTGGGTGAAATATGAAGGTTCTAAGTGTAGCATGAATGGTTTAAAAACGTATAATGCGAATACTTGTTTTTGTACAGTTTTTTCGTAATTATGGATATTTTGCAACAAGGGTGACTATTTTTAAAATTTTTAACCAATTCTATATTGTAGGAAATTTAATTACGCAACTTTTATGTCAGTGACACTTTTCTCGGAAATAAATACTTTTAAAGTTATAATCAAAAAACGAAGAAAAAAATCGAATTTTTCCTTCATTTTTTGACATTTTGATTATTTAAACAATGTTCCGGACCTTTTTGAGAGGGAGGATAACTCAAATATTATTATTTGATTTATTTTCAAGCAATTTCTGTAAAAAATATTGAGTCACCTCTCAACGTCCAAATGTACTAATATTTTTACAGATGCGCCCTGGTCTATTATGCAAGTAATAAAAGCATCCACATAACTGCAAGTATTCTACAAGAGTCCATCTAATCTTTAGAAAAGTGCTCAAAGAAAACAGGTCTTCGCTTTTCTATAAATAGAACCAAAGCAATAGTTTTCCAAGAGCCAAACAAATAGATTGATCAAAGTTAGCACTCTATAAGCAGGATGTGCAGTATGCAGAAGAACATCGATACTTCTTGGAAATGATAATAGATGCAAAATTCACTTGATAAAGCAACATCCAAAAATTTACAAAAACCTTACAATAGATAAGCTCTACTCAAGCTCAACACTCCGGGTAATAAAAATTAACTTTCTTTGGAACCCTTAATCTTCAAGGGAAGTATTCTCTTAGTGAAATTGCTTCTTTTTTCAGAGGTTTAAAGTGAATTCACTAACCAATAACCAATGTGTATGGGCGCCAGGTATGGGCATTAGGGATGTAGAAAATGATGCTTATTTTTATAGTTGATTTCTTCGTAAGCAGATTAAGGGATTGCGCTTTTTTTAAATATAAATTTTTCTTTAGTATATACACAGTTGTGCAAAGGTTTATTCAAACTTCTTTTTTGTACTTACACCGGAGTACACCGGGTGGAATAAAATAAATGTTTTTGTATGTTAAGTTTGAGACAACCTGTAGGGAAGAGTACAAATGTGAGTACACATCGGAATCGTATTGTAGTTTTATGTTTTGTGAACATTTTGTTTTTTGAATGTGTCTGATATCTTTAGAAACAAAACACATGGCACAGAAACTAGGCGGTTTTACTCTTTGTGTTTTAATTGTGTGTTTTTACTCCATTTGTTTTAACTGACGATATGCGATACGTGAGGAGGCCATATCTTATCATACTACTAAGATGAATTTTTTTTCTATATATAGTGCGAAAGGAACAGATTGTTTAGAGATAAAAAATATATATAATGTAATGGACTCTTAAACAGAAGCATATCCTTGTCTTCTGTTAGTACCAGCATAATTAGTTTATCAGTGAACGCGGGTAGTGCCCTTCCTGTATTTCTGTGTGATGACTCTGTCATAAACTAGGTTAAATAGCCTCGGTCCAAGCAGTGGCGGATCCAGAACTTTTGTTTGGAGGGGGTCATGGGTCTTGAGGGTGATTTAATTACCTATCTCTGATGCAAAGTGACTTAGTCTTACCAACCTTAGGATACGTGGGTTTACAATTATGGGGGGGGGGTCATGACCCCATGACACCCCCCTGTATCCGCCAGTGGGTCCAAGGACGAACACCTTAAGGACTACGGAGATGACGTCGAATGCAACCCCTTTTTCTGCGACTATCGGCCTGTGCGACAGATAGTCAGCGATGATGTTTGCAGGTATTCTGGACAACGTATATCCCTCAGTAAGTCTATCGCCATCCCCATTAAACCCTACGTTAGGAGCGCGGTTATTGCTGACGAGCTTAGTCGCGTGGTCTACGATTGTAGACCAATAGTTTTTTGTCGTATAATACCTGATTTTGACAAAATTAACAAATTAATGGTTAATAACATGTTAATTTATGTCCGTACTTTGATATTAGATATGTTTTGTTCCTTGGCTTTTCTCATTTTGACAGTGGTAAAATTAAAAACGAGGTCATGATTTTTTGGGTCTTTATTCGCAAGTAAATAAAAATGGTCACAAAAATAAGCTCAATTTAGTAAAAAACACAACTATTTTTGAAGATATTCTTGTTTAGGCGCGATTCGATTGAGGGTAAAATTGTACATAAATCTGCGCGCCTGCACACACAGACTGTAAGTAGTTCGTTGCTAATCTTTCAAGATAGGTATGTATGTATCTGTAACCGTGCAAATAAGTCAATAAAAGAATATATTAGTGTTTTTAGTAAATGTATTATTTATTATCATTCTTGTGTTTTTGGATTTGTGTTTCTCTGTAGTAAAATAATAAAATATTATGTAGGCATAACATTTTTACACTATTTGTCGCCGTGTTTTGTAATTATATCCGAAACTTACATGTCAATTACAAGGACCTCGCTGGAGTAGTTGGTAGGGAGCTAGCTCCGATATTGGAAGGACGCGGGTTCGAATCCTGGGCGATTCATATTTTTTTTATTTTTGGTTGTTTTAATAAAATTTTTTTGAAAGTGGTAGATAAGAAAGTCAGTTTATTTTTTAAATAAAATACAAATAACCTAATAAGTATATTTACTTCGTTTAAATTACCTATATAATAGAAGAATATCTTCTTACGTGCGTACAAAGTACACACACATTCTTTTTTTTATCTTTGAACTTACAGAATGACCAATAGGGATGAATAATAAAGAAGAGAACCAAAAAGTAAGAAAGGCACAAAACTATTAAATGGTCAAAGTGGCACAATTTTAGTCCGTCAAACATTTAGTGGAAATATACCCAAAATGATCCTTGAATGCAAATTTGTCACATCTTTGGCATGCCCTTCTTGTTGACATATTGCAAATTCGTGCACAAATATAACATCGTCCCACGTAATTTGTTGGAATATTAGGGGGAGGGGGTACGACTTCTTGAACTACGAGCAGTACGTGAGCTCGTCGTCTAAGTTCTCTTAGCAGGGATGGTATAGTTGATCCATATTCAATTTGCGGTTTGATTAGTTTCCATGCTAAGTTTTCAATGGAGTCCCTTCTTGAAACATTTTCATTTAAGTATGTTATTAGCTTTGCTACATATTAGCTTTATATATACCACTGAAAACTGGAACGCGCTTAGTCGCGCGATCTACGGTTGTAGACCAGTGCTCTTTGAATAATGGTAAAAAAATAATGCAAACAGATGGGCGGCGTTTAGCAAACTGGAAAGTAAGTTAGAGGTATTAGTGACAGCTACTAAGCGGGATGGGGGCGTATGTGCAGTTTTCTGTAATTGGCGACCACTTAAAGGAGAGTGATCTACGATTGTAAACCGCGCGACTAACGGAGGGTTAAATGAAGTAAACGTTAAAGAACGTATTATTGGGAGAACAATATTACGATATTAATATGAAACAAATGTGAGAGACCCTGGACTCCTTTGGAATTTTAAAATATTGTCAAAATATATAAGATTTTTTATTTACTGTACGGTAAAAAGAACTTATACATTTAACTGGTGCATCATTACTGTAAAATTTATTTCCTTCCTGAATGAAAGCATTCAATACATAAAAAATTATGTTCCTACATCAAAGTATTAAAAGTACCTGTATAACGTCGACTTAAAATATAATTTGTTTCTCGGATAAAGAAAGAGGGCAGAATATCCTGAAATAATAATTTACCCTAAATATACCCAAGACAAAAGGTAAACCCGCATAAGATTCACTAATCTAAACATGACAGACAAACGGTAAATTCTCCTCCAAAAGATGAATTATTAATCATTCCTTTTAGTAGCAGCTTTCAGTTAGTTCTTTTGAAATAATTATAAATTAATATACGTAAGTGTTCAAAAGAAAAACTGTATTATTTTTAAATTATGCTCCTAAAGCTATTTTAATTAATTAATGGAATAGGCCACAATTTTAATTAAACATACTTTATATTATATGACGTTTCTTAGCCTCGCATTAAATGATGAATCCACAAGGAAAAAAGCTTTCCTGTAGCTGGCTGTATACCGTATATCACAGAAAATTAATAAAAATCTATTATAAATACTTATTTAACCAACAAATGTATTATTAAGGGCGATTAACAATTGAGATATTTTAACGCGTGAGCGGGGCGAGCGCGTTAATGTTCGAGATTGTTGATCGCCATTTTATTTCACGAGTTCGTTACAAAACTTTTCCGTCGACAGTACTTTTCAGAAATAAAGATATATCCATCTTTTGATTTTTCAAATACAAATAATTTTAAACAATAAAGTAAATAATGACATACAATGACAGATAGTACTAACAGCGGCTACTTGATTTTAAATTGTTTAGTGGGAATATAAATAGGTATATGTTTGGTTGCCTACACCACAGGTCACTGCCAATCACAGAGCGTTTAATTAATTTATGCAAGCAATGTATGTTGTGTTGCCTATAATGAAATCGTTCATTAATAGAAAATCATTCATTAATAGGGGTCATTAATCAATGATCTTGAGGGTGTTAAAATTGATCATAAATGGACGGTCGACGGAAAAGGTATATAATTTAATAAAATTTCCTTAAAGGGGTACATCATATTTGCAGAAAGTTTTCGTTCTTAATACAGATCATCATCAGTGCTGAACAGGATGTTCATATGCTAAGCCACCTAATTTGAAAATATATGTGTAAACACCAATTAAATATATGGGTAAAAGTCTTTGTCAAAAATGTTCTGTATAGGTGATGTAGCACTTTAAGGGAAGCGGTATTCTTCAAAGGACCAAGAGACCGGTGCGGAATTACTCTCAAATGCGCAGTATAAAGGGTGAGAGCAAAATTGAAGGAAAAATATGTCGGTGCCACGATACATCAAAACGGAAGATGGGAAGAGCATATGCGGGAGGTCATCAAAGCTTCGGAAAGTTGACTTACTGCATTGGAGGATCATGCTCATTATTTTCGAGCTCAAACCCGAAAGAAGGAGGGCCTTCACTCTATTATGTAGTCGATCATCTTTTACCCAGCACTGGTTTGGTATGGAGCAATACAAATGGGCCAATGAGCAATACAAGAGACGCTTAGCACAGTTAGAAGGAAAAGTCTACTTCATGTTAGATGAGCCTACAGAACCTTTCCTGCCGAAGCATTGAGGGTGAATGCTCTACATTCTTGTAGATGACAGAAATATAATGTCTAACAATAAAACACTGAAAACGTTTGTTTACTATACTTCCACAAAATTTATTATAACTATGTGACTACAGCTGTTTCGGCATAGTGCCTTTCTCAAGTGAATTAGTTTACTAAGGGTTTCTCTTTTTAAAGTCTTTAACTGAAGAGGTTCAGGAGTGGGGAGCTGTTTGTCTCAAATTGGTCATTCAGAATTATATCTGTATTATTTAATTTATTAATTTCCATAGATTCTAATAAAGATAGCTTAAGGCCTTTATTTTGAATATGCAGAATTTGAAACTGTTCATTAAAAGAATGATTATGATCTAGAAGGTGAAGAGCGTATGTAGAAGTGTCTGTTTTTCTATTATTGAAAGCCCTTTTGTGTTCTGCTATCCGTTTGTCAAATGTTCTGCCAGTTTAACCGATGTAATTTTTCAGACAGTCACCACAAGTTAGTTTGTAGAGACCACTCTGTAGTTGTTTATCTTTCGGCTCTTATTGTTCTTAATATATTTGCTTAAGTTGTTGTTAGTTCTGAAAGCTGGTGTTATTCCATTCTTTTTTATGTATCTGGCTATTTTTGTTGTTATCTTGCCATGCCATTATATGTGATAGAGCAGAAGGTACTGGGTTCTTTCTGTGGTGGTGGTCAGACTAATTTCAGGGCTTTCTTATGAAGTTTTTGGTTTAAAATTTTATTAATTGTTTGTTCGTTGTAGCCATTGTTTACTGCTATTTGTTTAATGATGTTCAGTTCTATTTCGAAGTTATTTTTGACACGGAAATTTCTGTCAGTCTATGTATCATGCTATGGTAGGCTGCTAATTTGTGTTGTGTAGGATATCATAACCTACCCATACTGACACAACTATACACAATTCATCATCATATCCTACACAACACAAATTAGCAGCCTACTATAGCATGACACATAGACTGACGGAAATTCCCATGTCAAAAAATAACTTCGAAATATAACTGAACATCATTAAACAAATAGCAGTAAACAATTAGTCCGTTCTTTAACGGTAAAATATTGCAAAACCTCTAAATTTTAAAGAACCGCTTGGATTGACATGAAATTTGGCATACACATAGCTAACAAGTCAAAGAAAAAAGTGATGTTGTGCCAATATGTGCTTTTGCCCCGGGGGTGGTTTTCACCCCCTCTGGGTGGTGAAAAAATATTCGTCCAAAGTAAGTCCGGAAATGGATAAACTAGCTAATTTTAAGAAACTTTTTTCTATAAAGTTTTTTCACTAAGTCAATATTTTTCGAGTCATTTGCCAGTGAATATGTTCGTTTTTTCAACAAAATATAACCACTCTTTTAGACGGTTTTTTGCAAATAACTCAAATAGTAAGTATTTTGTCGAAAAAAGATTCTTAGCAAAAATATAGCCTGTAAAATTTTTAAAAAAATGGTGTATATATCACGTCTGTATACCTGAGTTATAGCTAATTAAACATAGGTTCATATTCGAAAAATTTAAAATGGAATACTTTAACGTGAAATAACCAAAAATGAAGCACATTTCGAGGAAAACTTATTAAAATTTATTTAAAGTGTTTAAAAAAATCTTCATTTTTGCTTTATAAAAAAAATTTCTAGCATCAAAAGTAAACAAGTTACGCTCAAAATAAAGTTAGTCCCTTTTTTTGGTAAAAAATCGGGAAAATCACCCCCTAATTAGTATCTTAAATGAACTTAATCGTTACGACTTCACGAGTTTCTTGACTCGCGTATGTATTGTTTATATGATCCGTAAGTTTTATCGGTTCAAAGTCCTTATTTTTGAACTTGCTGTAGTTAAAAGGGGTTGAACGAGTCACTGATCACGAATGTATGCAAATTTAGAAACACCAAATCTTAATCAATTTTTGTCTAACGGAAAAACAAAAAAATACATGATATTCAGAAAAGCAATGCTGACTTTTTTTGTTTTTCGAGATTTTTGGTATCTCTAACAATTTTTAGGTTATTTTGAAAAAAATCATATTTTTCAAAATTAAAATTTTAAAAAATTTCACTTTAAAACCAATTTTTTTCAAAAATAAGCACTTTGAATCGATGAAACTTACAGATCATATAAACACAACAGAAGTAAAATAATTTATGGAGCGGTAACGATTTATTTCATTTAAGTTGCTAATTAGGGGGTGGTCTTCCCAATTTTTTTTTGCCAAAACAAAAGGGACCAACTTTATTTTGAGCGTAACTTGCTTAAATTTAATGATAAAACCTTTTTATAAAAACAGAAATAAAGCTCTTTTAAACACTTTAAAAAAGTTATACTGGACTCTCCCAAAAAAGTGCTTAGTTTTTTTGGATATTTCACTTCAAAATATTCTATTTGAAATTTGGTGAATATGAATCTATTTTTCATGGGCTATAACTCTGGCTTTACGAGGTTCAGAGACCTAACGCGTACATCATTTTTTTTACTTTTTTACAGGCCATATTTTTGCTAAGAACGTTTTTTTCGACAAAATACTTTTAGAGTTATTTGCGAAAAACCGTCTAAAAATGTAGTTATTTTGTTGAAAAATGAACATATTCACTCGAAAAGTGTTGACTTGGCGAAAAAGTTCTATAGAACAAAAGTTACTTAAAATTAGTCAGTTTATCAATTTCCGGACTTATTTTGGACTTATATTTTTTCACCCCCAATAGGGGGTGAAAGTCACCCCCAGGGCAAAAGCACACATCGGCACAATATCACTTTTTTTCTTTGACATGTAAGCTATGCGTATGCCAAATTTCATGTCAATCCAAGCGGTTCTTTAAAATTTAGAGTAAAAACCGTGAAAGAATGTACTAAATGGCTATAACGAACAAACAATTAATAAAATTTTAAACCAAAAACTTCATAAGAAAGCCCTGAAATTTGTCTGTTCAAGTAGTATCATTGTATTAGGCAAAAAGTTAGTAAACAAAAAAGTTGGCCCCTGAAAAATATGCGTTTGTCGTTTACGACATTTTGTCTAAAACCAACGATCTTGTTAGTTCTGTGATATGCCTTTCTGCAGGAATAATAATAGTCAATTTTGAGTTTTATCATCAATGACTTTATGGATTTTTCGCTTGCTCACGACCGAAGAGGCCCTAAAATCATCCTTTGCCAGGATCTTGAGATCCAAATCCATAACGAATTATTTTTTATGCTACCTACTAAAATATAGTATGCAGTTTTAGTCGTGTTTCCGTTTAACAACCGTAATAAAAGCATAGAAAACCTATTTTCTATTTTTATAAATATATAAGTAAATTTTATACTGATTATTATGAGCATTTCCTTTATTAAAACTAATTTAGTTATGTGATATAACCTAGTTATTACCAAATAAATACTTTAGAGCTACAAACGATAGATTCATTGATTACTCGATTTTAAAAAATAGACCTGTAAATCAACGTGAAATACGTCGATACCGTGTAATTTTCAGGGTCAATACCGAATTGCATGAAAATTTTTATTTAAGTTCCTCTTACTCTCCACTTCATTTTTGAACACTCATGTTCAATTTTCGACAACAACAAAAAAACACGTTTTTAAACGTACCTCATATAAAAAAAGAATGTGTGTGTACTTTGTACGCACGTAAGAAGTTATACTTCTATTATTATGATTTCAACGAAATTAATATACTTTAAACAGTTTATTTTAATTTTATTTAAATATTAAACTAACTTTATTTACCTACCACTTTTAAAATTTTTATTAAAACGATACCAAAAATATAAAAAAAAGAATATGAATCGTCCGGGATTTGAACCCGGGACCTCTTGATCTCCGGTCACACGCTCTACCACTGAGCTATATTCCTTTTGCTTTGACAGGTTACAAGATTTCTCATACATGCTGACAAATTTAATAGACCAAGTGAAGTATAAAAAAATACTTTAAATATACTTACTATTATTCAAAAATATCTTATTCCCGAGAAAGACAAATCCAAAGACACAAAAATTATAATAAATAATACATTTACTAAGAACACTAATATATCCTTTTATATAATATAATATGACTTATTTGCGCTGACAGCGCTGATACATAAATATCTTGAAAGATTAGCAACGAAATACATACTGTCTGTGTGCGCATGCGCCCGGCATTATAAAATTTCACTCTCGATCGTAAAGAAGTATAACTTCAAAAAACAAAAAAAGGGTAGTATGTGTGAAGTCTGTAGAAGCACTAGAAGCAGAGTTGTAGCTCCTGGAAAATAGGTTCTTATTCGTCAAACCGAATATTTCAACGTGATATAACCAACAAATGAAACACTTTTTAGGGAAAACTCATTAAATTTTTTTTAAAGTGTTTATTTTATTTTTAATAAAAGTTTCTAGAATGAAAACTAAGCAAGTTAAGCTCAAAATAAAGGTATTTTGAGAAAAAAGCCATTTTTTTAGAAATTTAATTTTTTTTTAATTTAACACCAAATTTTTTCAAAAATAACCACTTTGAACCGGTTAACCTTACAGATCATATTATAGAAAAAATATGTAATTAAAGTAAATTGTAAAGAGGTAATGACTAATTTCATTTGAGATGCTAATTAGGAGGTAATTGTCACGATTTTTTTTAGAAATAAATGGACGTACTTTATTTTGAGCTTAACTTGCTCAGTTTTGTTGCTAGAAACTTTTATAAACAAGAAAAATAAGGCTTTTTTTTAATACTTTAAAAAATTTTAATGAGTTCTCCCCGAAAAGTGCTACATTTTTGGTTATTTCACGTTGAAATATTCGATTAAGTTTAACGATTAAGAACCTTCTTCTTATGAGCTACAAATCTGTCTCTACTAGTTATACTGACTTCACATTATACTATCATTTTTTTTTGTATTTGTATAAGCTATATTTCCGCTAAGAATATTTTTTTTCGATCGAAATTAAAAAAGAAATACAAGCTGGAATATTGGCAGGCAATAGTACATGCGCATATTGAAAAGCAAGTTTTTATCAAGAAAATCAAACATACAATTATATAAAACAACTGTCGACCAATAGTAACATACTGCAGTCAGACATGGATAATGACAAAAAATAAACAAAATTTACTGAAGTCTGGGAAAGGAAAATCATGAAGAAGATATATGGAGGTATAATAGGGGACGTTTATGGATAGGAAGATCAAATGATGAGTTAAAGGAATTATGCAATCAACCTAATATAATGGGAGCGATAAAAGCACATAGATTTAGATGGAGAGCTTATCTAGAAAGGATGCCGAACACGAGTATGAGGACAAAAAGGGTACTAAACTATACTATAGCTTCAAAAAGGGAGGTCGAAAAATAGATGCAAACAAGAGGTCAATAGAATAGAATAGAAATATGCTTTATTGTCGCTGAAAATTTTTAAAATTTTATAGACAAAGCTTACATACAGTCAAAAGAAAAATAATATCAATAACAAATAACAACTACAATTTCCTAAAATTAGATAAATCGTCAATCGTCAATAGCAGTATATAAGATAAAAAAGTAAAGACAAAAAAAAATTTATTGCAAAATTTATATAAATTGCAAATTGAACATACTTACAACAAATAAATAAATCAATAAAATACAACATTAGGAACTGACAAGTTTAAGCTACTGCGCATGAAACCCAATTTTCTTAGTTATTCATTAAGAAATTCGTTTATTGAATAGTATGGTCTTTTAGATAGATAGGCTTTTGTCATTTTACGGAACTTTGGGAAAGATGTTACAGATTTAAGTTGTAAAGGGAGATGGTTGTAAAGTTTTTTTGCGGAATATAGTATAGATTTCTTTACTAACTCAGTGGATGAGATCGGTAAATAAATATCAAAGATTGAATTTCTGGTGGAGTAAAGATGATGAAGATGGGCCTTGCTGGAAAGACATGAAGGTATTTACGAATTAAACAAACCGTTTCTAGAATATATAAAGATGGAAGTGTTAAAATTCCGTGATCTCTGAAGTAATTTCTACAACGTGTATATCTTCTGAGGCCAAACAGATATCTTATTGCTCTTATTTGCAATTTAAGATAATATTAAATTGGGCAGCTGTACTAGAACCCTAAAAAGGAAGACCATATCGAAGATGAGACTCGAACAACGAAAAATATGTTATTTTAGAAGATGCTAAATTGAGTTCCCTTGAAGCAGATCTTATTGCATAGCAAGCTGAGGTGTGTTTCTTACTTAATGAATCGATATGAAGGGACCATTTGAGGTTGCTGTCTAAAAAAATACCAAGAAATTTTACAGAATCAACAGTACTGATCTGGCTGTTATTAAGAGGCAAAGGTTGAAGAGCTCCTTTAAAGGATAATCCTACTGTTTTATCTACGTCAAAAGAGAGTAAATTAGAGTCAGACCAGGTCTTTATCGTCAGTAGATCCGAAGTTATAGTTTGATGAAGAGATGCAATAGTTAAGTTGCTCCAAGTGATACTGGTATCATCAGCAAAAAGAAAACTTTTCCCATCTTTTTAAATAAGTGATATCATTTATAAAGATAAGGAACAGAAGAGGACCCAATACTGAACCTTGAGGTACTCCACATACAATGTCTTTGAGACTAGAGTCAGTATCATTTGCTCTAACTAGTTGTTTCCTATTATTCAAGTAGGATTGGAACCAATTCAAAGAAATACTTCGAATTCCATAGAAATTTAGTTTTTTAATCAAGGTTGGAAAAGATATGGAAAGAATGGGGCTAGAAAGGCATAAAATACACATGAATAACAGGAAGGAATGGAGAGAAATCACATATCAAGCCAGAGAAAATCGCAGTACATAAAGAAAAGTGAAAATGAAGAAAGAACAAACTTTTGAAACCATGGGCCTCTAAGATCTTTAGTGCTATTGTATATATATTTTTTTTTGTGATAAATCCTACTTTTTCAGGTTTTTGTGAAAAACCGTCCAATAAAGGGGTTTCTTTGATTGAAAAATGAACATTTTCACTGGCAAATATCTCAAAAATATGGACTTATGTAAAAGCTCTATATAGAACAGAAGTTGTTTAGAATTAATCAATTTATCCACTCAAAAAAAGTCACTTACTGGCCTAATTTTAAATAAAAAAGTCAACCAGCCACAATGTCGCCGCGAACGACGTTTTTAGCATTCTATTAGCATGTAGGAATAACTATTGAAAATTATAAAACCTACGTGGTATGTTCTTGAACTGGGACTATAATAATCGATATAGTAAAAGCCTTGTTGTATTTATAAATTTAATCAATGCCCTGTAAGTTCCTACCCCAAAACTGGAGGTTACGCTGTGTGATACGAAAAAAGTTAGTAATTGGGGTTGGGGTGTAGTTTGAAGACCGTGTTTGATTAAACAGAACACTAATTATGAAAAGTGTGGTTATGTCAAGGATATCGGTCAGGAGGTCTCATTGATCGAATGTTCGTTGTTGATATAATTAATACAAGGCATTTTTTAAGTTAAGGGTAGCTTTGCAGTAACCTTTAAGATTACACGCACAACCTTTACAATCACACAAACTAATTAGGGCTGTTTTTATGAAGAATAATGTTTATTACGACGAGTATTTCAATGCATGAGAATGTATTGAAAAATTCATAGCCTGTAGGAGCAAATACTTAAAAATCAAAATATTTTATTAACAGTCTCTGGTGTCTGATGATTGGTCTATGCTGGAGCAGTAGGTACGCTCAGAGATAAGGAGAAGCATCTTGGTGATACTCCTCCATTGATCCTCTTCCTAGGAAAAGGAGAAACGTATACAGGAAAAAAATACGAGAGGCGTAGACAAGAAGAGAAAGAATAGAAAAGTAGAGATAAAAATTATAAATAGTTTATATCAAGTATTTCCAGGTCTCGCCAAAATTTAAAAATTTAAAGATTTCAAGAAACTGAGGAAGTCCCTACGGCAGATAACAAACAACCTGTTTATCTTTGATTTAAGGCACTGAAAAATTTTCAACAAAATCCCAAATTGAAAACATAAGATGTTTTATTTACGGAATGAAGAATATAACGTTTGTAGAAGAGTTGAAGCCTTCACATAGTCCTATTAATTCTTCTTTCAGTACCCTGTCCGATTATCGAAAGTTTGCGATCATATTGGCAATAGTAACTTTGTTTACGGCATGCGGCAGCTTGAAACAGATTAGCGGTGGTCTTTTGATACCACTCCCGGAAATTTTGGAGCCAGGATGTTCTTATTCTTCGGCCTGGGCCACTTCTAAATTATAAGAAATTGTACGATAAAGCTTGTACATATGTGAGAGTATAAATATACTCTCAGGGTTGGACTGTATGTATGAGGATTGCTAGGTTCAAGTTGGAATATAAATACAGTCAAACCTGCCATATCCGGATCAATGTGGCGACAGACCGATCCGGATATGAAAAAATCCGGATATCAAGACCACTACTTCTTTTATAGTCTCTGAAACGTTTTCTCCTTCATACATTCCAGTAATCAACGCCGTCAATAACTTTCGTCGATAGACACGTTTTATAGATTCTATAATACATTATTTCACCATCTTTTAGTTCTTCTTTTAGTGCGTTGTTCAACAGCAGGACTGCCTTTCTCGGTAGATTTCGGTAGATCCGGACGGCGCAGAACCGTCCGGATATGGGGAGGTCCGGATATGGCAGGTTGTACTGTATAAGGTTTTATACAGACAATTTTCATATGTAGATAAAAGTCTTTCCAAACTGTGAAATCTTGTTCCAAGCACTAAAGTCGGTCACACACGCATTGACTGTTCAGCCCAAAAGAAAGGCTGTACCGTCAAGAGATGAGCGGTACCAGAGTTGACCCTTCGAAAGGTCGTAGAGAGAAGATAAATATTTCTTCTGTCGCGATTCCAAGTGTCCAAGTATTGTGTATTGGAAGGGATGAAATTAGGAGGGGATGAACTAGGTGGTACTGGACAGGACAGGGTTGGCCTGGTACTTATTTAAAGTTAAGGGTTGTAATAAGAGATTTAACACATTATCTCTAAATAAAAGGTCGGAAGTTTTCTAAAAGTTGTCTAAAAGTGTTATTAGCACACGATGATGACCTAGATCTTGTAACTACCCCAAAAATAAAAACTTGGCTACAAATACGAATGAGAATATGCAAATTATTAAAATCAAAAATACATTTACCTAAACTTCTCGAATACTTCTAAAAAAAAGTTCAACTTTAACATTACGGCAACTTTCACTGTAATTTTCGTTACAATATCTAATTGTTGTGGAAGTTTACAACTCGATTAGAGACCAACAAAACAAAGCGGACGTATTAGATAAAGATTAAATTGTCTACCTTAGCATGCAATAATTGTCCTTCAAAATATTTAGGTCAGACTGATCGGAGTTTTCGTATAGGAATAAAAGAGCATCTATATTCTCGAAAATCACGCACAAGGAATCATTAGCATTAACATGAGACATAGCGTCGTTAAATAAATCTTAAAAATTTCGAGCAAGGTCTATTTTAACGACTTAGATTTAATTAATAAAAGGAAAGTTTTATAGAAAATTTTATCGATTTAATTAAATAAAGACAAATTCTCTGATTGTAAAACTATTCTGTTTATTGCAATGGAAGTTATGAGTTTCTTTTTATGGTTCCTTCCTCTATCGGAGGTTAGGTAAAAAGCTGTGTCAAATTTTTGAAAAAAAGCCTTTCAAAGTCGATAAAACTTAAATTTGTGTCTTTCTTCCATTCATAAGCTTGTTCTAGGATAATTATTAAGGTGCATATGTGATCTATAGTGGAGCGTTTAGCACGAAAGCCTGCTTGGTTACTTCTCAGTTTCTTGTCCAATTCTTCTTTCATTCTTTCGAGCAGAATTTTTGTTATGAATGGCCTTGGATGAAGCGCTTAATAGAGTTTTTTAGTATTTTTATTATCAGTCCCTCTTTCCATTCTTGTTGCAATTCTTCGTTGGTCCATATTTTATTTAGAAGTTTATGTAGCATATCTATGACTTGTTCGGTGTCTGCTTTTATCAGGTCGATATGTAAATTATCTGTTATTGAGGATTTGCCATTCTTCAATAATTTAAGTGAGTTGGCAATTTCTTCTCTTGTAATTGCCCCAGTGTTAAACTCTAATTCTTGTATTTCAATTTGATCATCCAATTCTTGGGTTCGGTCATGTTTAACGTATATTTTTTCAAATCCACTAGGAAGAATTTCCTGTAGCTGGCTGTATACCATTAATTACAAGTAAAATTTAATAAAAAATTTTGGTCTTGGTAAAAGGTATATTATTTTAAAAAGCCCTATAGGGCTACAAACATCGAACAGAACGTTTTCGCTCTAAAAAGAGCATCATCAGTGTTGCAAGAACATGGTGAGCCAACCAAAAAATACGAAGGTCAAAGCCTTTCAAAAATGGACTAAAAGTCACATCAAAATGCTAACATAGCAAATTCCAAAGGATGGATATAATCCCTAAGGATATGGCCCTAGGATAACATATGACTCCCACACGTTGTAAGTGGGTCAAAGGTAACAAATTAGGTCATTATGTTACAAGAGCCTGTCAGCTCTTGTAACATAATGACCTAATTTGTTACCTTTGACCCACTTACAACGTGTGGGAGTCATATGTTATCCTAGGGCCATATCCTTAGGGATTATATCCATCCTTTGGAATTTGCTATGTTAGCATTTTGATGTGACTTTTAGTCCATTTTTGAAAGGCTTTGACCTTCGTATTTTTTGGTTGGCTCACCATGTTCTTGCAACACTGATGATGCTCTTTTTAGAGCGAAAACGTTCTGTTCGATGTTTGTAGCCCTATAGGGCTTTTTAAAATAATATACCTTTTACCAAGACCAAAATTTTTTATTAAATTTTATTTTTTCAAATAGTCTGGGCTGATTATCGAAGAATAGGCCATTCTTGGGAAAAGTTATTTACCAGCAATTTTATTTCTGGAATCGAATTATAAGATCCTATATATTAATAATATAGGTATGCAAAGTCCTCAGATAGTGTGCTACTTTTTCTATAAACAAAATGGCGCCCGAAAATCGTGTTTTTTTCAATTATTGCTCTATAACTCCGAAGATTTTAACTTTACAACAAAAACACTCAAATAAAAATTCACCGTGATTAAATTCTGCATAGAGACGTGTTTTCCCGATCTGCTGCCACGAAAATTTTCCTCGGGAAATGCGGGTTTTCCCAAAAAATCTTTAATTTTCAAAGAAAGTTTTAGATAAGTAATTATCTACCAATAATTAAATAATTTGTTGACTTAAAAGCCTTCTTGGTTTAGATTATAGTTCCAGAATATGGTGAAAATTAAAGTAATATTTTAGCAAGTATTTTTAATTCAATTGTTAATTAATAATTTACGGTCGCAATAATAACCAAAATAATTATGATACACTGATCAAACTTTGAAATCTTATAAAGATGAGATGCCTATTTAACATTTTGTCGACAAAATATAATTTTTTTAGTTTTTTGCAAAATCTTTAAATGTTTTTTTAAACAAATTAACGTTTCTCAGAAAGTTTTTATTATATTATAATTTTAAAAAGTTAATTCTGATTACTAAAATGCTTTAAAACTTTTTTGCAACCATTTGCAAAAAAGTTATGAAACAGCAAAATAAACATACGATTACTACGGTGTTTATAATTTTTTTTTTAATTCTTTCAAAGCGTAGAAATGAGTATAAAGTACAAGCTAATTATTTACAAAAAAATATCGATTATCAATTTAATGGTTATATGTTAATTAAAGATTATAAATATATTTTTTTTGTAATTTACACGCGTGAAAGTAGACTAATACAGTACTGTAGCTAAAATTTTCACTCGGAGCGACGACCGGCCGCGCAACGTACGCTCTTAATAAATAATGTATGCTGCGTGTCAGTCGCTTCGAGTGAATATTTTAGCTCCGACTCTGTATCAGGCCTACTTTTACGCTAAAAATTACAAAAAAAGAATTTTTAATCTTTGATTAAAATATAACCATTGCACTAATTTTTGACATTCTTTTTGAGTAATTAGTTTGTACCATAGACTCACATTTAAGCTTTGAAAAAATTAAAACAGATTATAAACAACGGAGATCTCGTATATTAACTTTGCTGTTTCATAACTTTTTTGCAAATAGTTGTGAAAATTTTTTAAAGCATTCATTTTCAAGACCTATGAAATATGCATTATAAGTATTTTTTAAAATTAGAATATAGTAAACAATTTCTGAGAAATGTTAATTTGTTTATAACAATTTTTTTAAACATTTAAAGATTATGCAAAAAAATGAAAAAATTTATATTTTGTCGACAAAATATTAAATAGACATCACACCTCTATAATCTTTCTAAGTTTGATCAATGTCTCATGATTATCTTGGTTGTTATTGCGACTGTAAATTGTTAATTAACAATTGAATTGTTGCTAAAATATTCGTTTCATTTTCACCGGCTTCTGAATTTATAATCTATACCAAGAAAGCTTTTATTCCACCAAGCTATATAATTATTGATAAATAATTACTAGCCCAAAAAATTTATTTGAAAATTCGAGATTTTGTTGGAAAAACCCACATTTTTCGAGGAAAATTTTCGTCGGAGCAAATCGGAAAAAACTTGCCACTATGTAGAATTAAATTGGGGTGAATTTTTATTTGAGTGTTTTTGGTGTAAAGCTAAAATCTTCGGAGTTATAGAGCAATAATTGAAAAAAATACGATTTGTCGGCGCCATGTTGTATATAAAAAAGTAGCACACTATCTGCGGACTTTGCATACCTATATTAATAATATATAATATAGGATCTTATAATTCGATTCCAGCAATAAAATTGCTGTTAAATAACCTTTCTTTGTACTTTACTAATTAGACCAGCGTATTATAACTATTTTTTTTTCAAAATTTAAAGATTATGCAAAAAAAAGAAAAATTTATATTTTGTCGATAAAATATTAAATAAGCATCTAATCTTTATAATCTTTATAAGTTTGATCAATGTATCATTATTATTTTGGTTATTATTGCGATCGTAAATTGTTAATTAACAATTGAATTGTTGCTAAAATATTCGTTTAATTTTCACCGGCTTATGGAGTTACAATCTATACCAAGAAAGCTTTGATGTTACTAAGTTATTTAAATATTGATTAATAATTACTTACCTCAAACTTTATTTGAAAATTAGAGTTTTTGTTAGGAAAACCCGCATTTTCCGAGGAAAATTTTCGTCGAAGCAAATCGTGAAAAACAGATCTCTATGCAAAATTTAATTGCGGTGAATTTTTATTTGGGTGTTTTTGTTGTAAAGTTAAAATCATCGGAGTTATAGAGCAATAATTGAAAAAAATACGGTTTCTCGGCGCCATTTTGTTTATAAAAAAAAGTAGCACACTATCTGCGGACTTTGCATACCTATATTATTAATATATAGGATCTTATAATTCGATTCCAGCAATAAAATTGCGGGTAAATAACTTTTCCATGAATTTTTTTAATTAGCCCAGAGTAAAAGTATTCTCTCCATCTTTGAGTTATTTCTTTCTCAGATTTAATTAATTTTCCTTGTTAATCTTTTATTTCTCTTACATTGCTTACTCTATTGCCTGTTAGGTTTCGTATAATCGTATATTATGTTCGTATATCATTATCTTGTGCTGCTTTCTCTGCTGATTTTAGCATTTTGTTTATGTAATTCCTTTTATCTTTTCTAGATGCCTTTTTAACTTCTATGTTTTCTGCTTTGTATTTTCTTTCGAGGATCTCTTCTTCTCTTGTTCCTTCTTTTTGCAATATGTCTTTCTTGATTTTCTTTATTTCTTCTATAAGCTGTAACGTGTCTCTAGTTATCCATTTTTTTTTTCACTTTTTTTCAGCCCGATTGTTTCGTCTGCTGTCTTCATCATGACCTCTTTGAAGTTTTTCCATATTTCTTCCACAGAATCTCCATTACAGTAGTGTATATTTCGGTTTACTGTAAGTCTGTCAGTGAATATTTTCCTTGTTTCTTCTTGCTTTAGGGTTTCTACATTGTATCTTTCTCTTCTGGTAGTCTTGCGATTATTTTCTCTGGCTAGTTTCATCCTTAATGTTTTACATGTAAGTGGTTACAGTTTTACATGTAAGTGGTATATATTTACGTCAGACAAATGTGTTCCTGCCTTAACACTCGTACTCTCGTGCGTCATCTACTACATAGTCCTTAAATCGTACCCCGGTACTCCGGTCCTGTCTCTTCTAATTATTTCATCCGGTCTTTGGTTATAAATGTGATTCGACGGCTCCATCTCGTTCATTCTCTCTAATTGGCCTGAGTCTAAACATTGGAATGGACAAAAAATAACAAAAAGGATACTGTTTTGTCTCTTCTTTGAACTTTAGTATAGAAGCGTTTCTTTTAAGGTCGTTTATAATGTTTTTCAAAAATTATAAGCAGTATTTCGAGAAAAAGTGATTGAGTTTAAATATCTATGCATCACACTATCTAGCTACGGAAGGCTCGAAACAGAAGTGGAAGATCAAGTAAATAGAGCAAATAGAGCCGCAGATTGCCTGAATGACACAATATGGAGAAATAGAAATATCGGAAAAGAAATAAAAGGTAGAAATTATAAAACAGTCATCAGACCAATAATGACATACGCGGCAGAAACAAGATTCGATGCAGAGAGGACAAAAAGATTGCTCGAAACAGCGGAGATGAAAACTCTTCGAAAAATTATTGGTAAGACTCTATGATCTATGGGATAGAGCTAGAAGTACAGATATACGACGAAGATGCAAGGTGGATAACAATAATAACTGACAACATGATAACAATGACAACAAATAGAGTAGTAAGGACAGCGAAAAACGGTTAGCCAATAGGAAGACGATCAGTGGGAAGACCACGAAAACGATGGAATGACAACTTACTAAAAGCACACTGAAAAAACAGACAAAGTCATGTCTAGGGAGCGGATTTTATGCTAAATGCATATTTCGCATATTTGAGAACTTTACAAAATTTTGCATATTTTTAAAGAAACGTGCATATTATGTGTCTATTTAAAAACATTTTTGCCCAAACGAAAAAATTCTAAAATTTTTTAATTCGACACAAAATATTTCCCCGCACATGCTGTCATAATATCTTTTCGAGAACTACCTGAAGTCGGCTCATTACTACCTGTTCGTTTTTTCTTAGAAAACACCCGGTCTTTACCAACAAAGTGCGTATAGTAGGTACGCCGTCATAAAATGATTGTAGGATGTTAAATACCCTATTATTAAGATAATATTTACACCCCTAAACATCGTTTTATGATTGTCTAACGCCAACGGAAATTTAAATATGATTTAAATCAGATCATGTAAATCAGTAAAATTAGTCACCTTCGTACTTCTGTTTGTGAATAGTGCAATATACCGAAAGATTCTAGCCTAGTTTATTCCCGGATCAGAACTTATCCCCAGCTTCTTTACACCAATGGAAAATTATTCTGCAAAGCATGTAGTAAAATGGTGAGTTTAAGATGGCTTTCTTCCTCTTTTTTCTTTAATAAATAATATTTGGCTGCTTCCTCGACATTTAAGTTTAAACAGTTTAAAAAAGTATGTGTTATTGTAGTAGATACCATCTCACCGAAAATTTTCCGTTACACAACATGTCGGGACAGAACTACATAAGTCAAAATGCAAGAAGATAAGCGAATCGAAAGTTGATCAGTTACCCATTGACAGTAGACAATCGTTGATGAATTCATCCAATGAACAATATAATTCGGATTTATGCGAAGCGATGATTTGTGCAAACATACTTTTGAAAAAACTGGAAAATCCTATGTTTAAAAGTGTTTTTGGAAATATATTCTAAGAAAAGTGTTCCTGATGAAAGTAAATTGAGAAAAAATTACGTCCCTCAAATTTACAACGATACCATAAAAAATCAAGAAGATAACTAGTGGAAAATCGATACATTCGATATTGTAGATAAATATGTGGTTTCTCAAAATGCGCATTTTTTGAAATTAGTGTGCATATCTTGGACATATTTCGTAATTTTTTACTGCATATGTATGCGCATATAAATCCGCTCTCTAGTCATGTCTATACAAAAAGAAGAAGATTTCAAGAAAAGAATTTTCTTAAAATATCTGTAGATTGCGCTTTTATTTATTTTATGAAAAGTATTTCCTTAAATACTACAGTTTTATATTATAGACCATGCAGCCTATTATTTTAAAGATATCTCATTTATTTAAAGCTATATCGTTTGAAACGCTAGAATAGGGAACCTCTAAGGAACAATAACTAGATAGAACTTCAGTTCATGAATACTTTAGACAAAGAATTCAATTAGCGGCAGTGGGATTTCACGAAAATTACATCAGCCAACTTAGTAAACGTACAAAAACGTAGATTCTCTAGAATTACGTAATTACATAGGAGAGTTAAATAAAAGTTTTTTGTATGAGAAGTTATTTTTTGATTATGTAAGTGAAATATTATAGAACACTCCTTACTATTTTCTTTTAGTATCAAATCAAAATATTTTTTAAATGAAATATTAAATGGGTAAGACAGAAATAAAAATTTAAATTTTTTATTATGAAGGTTCCAAAGTTTATTTTGAGACTCCCTCTCCACTGCCCCCTTGGTCCATTGGTGGTAATGTGCAGTTGGTTCTCCAAAACATCATATTCATTGCATTTATTCAGTTTTTTATTCTTTTATTCTCTAGAAGTTTTTATTTAGTAAAACTTTACTTACTAAGCAGAAGAAAAACTAACTAACCCAATTGAAGCTGTCAATGTTATAAGACAGCGGGATTTCCTAAGTTCAACCGGGATTGTTCAACCTGATTATGGAAGAAATAATAAAAAAGTAAGAACTAAAAAACGGTTCCAAATGGGAGAAAACAATTTAATATTATCTGCTATGCAGATGATGCAATTCTAATCTCTCAAAATGAAGATTATTTACAACGTATGCTGCACCAATTTAATATAACTGCCAGAAAATTTAACAATTTCCCCAAAAAAGACCAAATGCAGAGCTGGAGGGCTTTCTAGATACTAGAAAAAGTGATGAAGTTTAAATTTCTAGGCATAACACTATTTAATGCGGAAAGCTCGAAACAGAAGTGGAAGATCAAGTAAATAGAGCAAACAGAGCTGCAGGTTGCTTGAATGAAACAATATGGTGAAATAAAAATATCGGAAAAAAATGAATGGCAGAATTTGCAAAACAGCAATCAGACCAATAATGAGCTACGCGGCAGAAACACGACCTGACACAGAGAGGACAAAAAGATTGCTAGAAATAGCAGAGATGAAAACTGTTAGAAAAATTGATGGTAAGACACTATGGGACAGAGCAAGAGGTATATACAGTGCGTCCATAAAGTAACGCATAAATTCATTATTTCGTAAACCGGAGCCTTTAAAGAAAAATCCCGAAATAGGTCGATTTTTAGTTTGATAGTACGATTTTTTGGCATACATATCATATTAGTGACTTCATCCATCTGGGCATGATGACGTAATCAATGATTCTTTTTAACGAGAATAGGGGTCATGTAATAGCTCATTTGAAAGGGTATGTAATTCGCTATTCAATAATATAAACATTAATATAATTATTTATACAGGGTATCCAAAAAATGTTTTTTTTAATTAAATTAATTGGTACAAAAAGATGAATGTATGTAATTTGTTTAATTCTAAATATATTTTATTGGTGCCAGAAAACATCTTTCTTTCCCCCTTCCTTATACCCTTTCAGGTGTCGGATTTGGGTTTAATTTAGCTACATATTCATCCATCTCTTCCATTCTTTTCGGTCCTGTGCTATTAGTTTCATTTCTTCTAGCGTTTTCTGTTTGATTTTTCCTGCTTCTACTATTTGCTGTATCCATTTTTTCTTCGGCCTGCCTTTTTTCTTTTTTATAATATTCCTTGTTTCGTGAATTTTCCTTGCTAGTCTACTAGGTTTCATTCTCATCAGATGTCCATACCAGTTTAATTGCCTCTTTATTATTTTATTCATTATTGGTTCCTGTTTAGTTATCCCTCTTATTGTCTCATTTCTTATTCTATCCCATTTGGTCTTTCCGGCTATAGCACGTAAATGTCTCATCTCAATTGCATTTATCCTACTATTATGCTTTTTCTGTAAAGTCCAATTTTCGCTTGTATACAGTATCGTCGGTATCACAATCGTATTATATATTTTAATTTTTGTTTCGTGGGACAATTCTTTTTTCCTCAGAATTGGCGCTAGTGCGTTGTACAGTTTATTTGATTTTTTAGTTCTGTTTGTTATTTCGAGGTCTATTTTCCCATCATTGGTAATAATACTTCCAAGATAATCATATGCTGTAACTATTTCCAGTTGAGTATTTTTGCATTTTATAATTACTTCATTTTCTTCCTTTTCACCGATGACCATTATTTTACTTTTCTCGATGTTTATGTCCATTTTTAATTTCTCTATTTCTTCTGTCCATATATTTATGAGTTTTTGCATTTTTGTCACGGAATCTGCTATAAGGACTATGTCATCCGCATACAATAGGGCTTCTATTTTTATTGGCTGTAATCTTTGGTATCCTATTGTTGTCTGTATTTGGTTCGTTCTTTCTCCAGTATTTCTAGTCAATTCATTCATGACTATTATGAATAGTAGCGGACTAAGACTGTCTCCTTGCTTGATACCTCTTTCCCAATTGAATTCTTCAGATCTTTCCCCTGCTATCTGTACACGTCCTTTTACTACTCCGTATATATTTTCAATCATTTTTATCACTGTACTTGGTACTTTCATGTTCTGCAAGCATTTCCATATAATTTGTCTTTCTATAGAGTCGAATGCTGCCCTTAGATCTATGAATGCTAGAATGAGCTTTCCCCCCGAGTCAATACTTCTTTCTATTATATTTCTAATGATGTAAATGTTATCGTTTGTCTGTCTTTCTGGTCTAAACGCTGCTTGTTCTTCTCCCAGTTCTTTTTCTACCTCTTGTCTTAGCCTCTTCTCTACTATTTTCGTGTATATGTTAAAACATACCGATGATAAACATATTGCTCTATAATTTTCGCAGTTGACGTGTTCTCCCTTTTTGTATATTGGCACTATAAGGTTACTTTGCCAGTCTTTTGGGATTTGCTGCTTTTCCCATGCCTCTTTGTATATTTTCAACAACCAGTTTATCCCTTCTTCTCCCATGTACTTGACCATTTACGGGTCTATGTCATCATCCCCTCCAGCTTTACCTATTTTTACGTTTGATACTTCCAATATTACTTCTTCTCTATTTATTTGCTCTAATTCTTTGTTCTCGTTATCTTGATATGTTTCATTTCTATCATCTATTATTGCATTTCTAAATTTGTTTTCATAGTATTCTTTCCATACTTTAGCTATTTGTTCTGGAGTTGTTTGGATTTGGTTTGTTGTATCCCTTACGGCTGTTATTTCTTTATGTTTTCCTTTCTTCATATGTCTGATTGTTGTCCAGAAGCTTCTATTATTTGTTACATAGTTTTGTTGTAATTCTTCTCCAAACTCTCCCCACGTTTTTGTTTTTACTTGTTTTATGGTGTTTTTCGCTAATCGTCTCAGCCTTTTGTATTCTTCTTTATCTTCTTCCAGTTCGGTCTCAATGTATTTTTTCCATGCTATTTTCTTTTTCTTCACTGCTGTTTTAACTTCATTGTTCCACCATCTCGTTCTTTTATGGAGTTTGTTATGTTTTCTGATTCCACATATTTCTGTTGTTCTAGACTTTATGACTACTTTGAAGGCGTTCCATCTTTCTTCCAGTGTCCATGCCTCTTTTTGGTTTTCTAGTTGTCTTAATCTTCTATTTGTTTCTTTTTTGTAATGTTCGCGCACCTGTTCTAATTTGAGCTTATTTACTTTTACTCTTTGGTAATCTTTTCTTTCCACCTCCTTTATTTTTTCATCCTCGAGTTTTGCAGTAACCATCCTGTGCTCTGTAGCTAGTTCCGGTTCCTTTTCAGTTAAGACGTTATGTATTTTATCTTCTAGGTTTATCGTATAAACTATGTAATCTATCAAACTTTTCGCTCTTCTCTCTTCCGCCACGAACGTATATTTGTTTTCAATGTTTTGGTTTGTAAATGTGTTTCCTATTAGTAGGTCATTTGCTTGGCAGAAATCTAGCATTTTGACACCATTCCTGTTGAAACATTCCTCTCCGTATTTTCCAATGCATCCTAATCCTTTGTTGACATCCTTGCCCACTCTTGAATTCCAATCTCCCAAAATTATGATTTTCTCTCTCGATTCTCTTAATTTGTCTAGTGCTCTTTGGAGTTCATTGTAGAATTCTGTCATCGTTTCTTCATCTCTGCCTTCAGTTGGTCCATATAATTGTATGAATCCTATTTTGTCTTTTAGGTCCATTTGGATTGTTATAATTCTAGATGATAATGTTTCATAGTGTGTTATTCTTGGTTCTAGTCTCTTATTTACTATTATACCAACTCCTTCCTTTGCTTTTTGTCCCTGCGGTACTCCTGAATAATAAAGACTATATTCCTCATTTAGATTTATGTGGCCTCCTCCTACCTTTTTTGTTTCACTTATTCCCATTATTTGGATACCCATTTTTTCCATTTCTTCAGTTATTTCTATTTCCTTTCCATTTAGAGAGGTCACGTTCCATGTTGCTATTCCTATTTGTTCTGATTCTTCATTTACAAAACTATTATTTGATTTTCCATTATTGTTATTATTACTACTACTACTATTTATACTACCTATACTACCAATATTTCCACCACCCATCCTATTTCTATTATTATGTTTAACATTTGAACTCCTAAACCTAATATTATCACTAATCGAGTCTATACTTTTATTTTCATTGTCCAGTGTATTCGTAATTTCCTTGTTTTCTGATCCTTGTCTGGCATCTACTTCGTCTCTTCTCTGTCGCTCTGCTAGTTTTTTGGACTCGCTACCTCCACTACCTTTTCCTCATTGTAGTTCCATCTCCATTCCTTACCATCCACTGTAATTTTGTTGTACCCAATTTTCACTGTTTTTCCTTTATCTCTCATTTCCCTTGCTTTGTCTCTTAGAGATTTCATTTTTTCTCTCTCTTTTTTTGTAAGGTCCTCTGTTATCCATATTTTCTTGGGTTCAACATTCTTTAGTTTGTTCCTATTTCGTAGAATGGCTGTTTTTTCTGTTTCGTTTCCTAGTTCTATTAAGCATGTTCTTATTCCAATCTTACATGCTCTTTTAATATTAATATTTACACCTAAATGTTTTCCAATCATATTTGTTGCTCTTTCTTTCAGTGTTGCTGAATCGTCAGTATCAATTTCTAACCCACTAATAATTAAATTATTTTTCCTTTTGTTTTTGTCCATTATTTCTATTGTTCGTTGGAGTTCTTTTATATCTTCTGTTATCTTTTTATTTTCTTTTTTAAACAATTCATTTTCTTCTATCAAATCTTGTCTTTCCTTAGTCCATTCATTTTTCATTTTTTGGATTTCTAGTTTTATAATATTTATTTCTTCATTATTTTGTTTTATTTCTTCTTTTAGTTCTTTTATATCACTTCTGGTCTTCTTATTTTCTTCCTTCATTTCTGTTTTTAAGTTATTTATTTCTGTTTTAATCTCCTGCTTCAGTTCTGCTAATATGTTCTTTATTTCATCCATTTCTTGCTTTTCCTTATCGTCTTTTTGGGGTGGTGTTCTTATTGTTGACTTACTTTTCTTAAATGCTTCCTCTTTGTCAAACGAATTATCATGCTCCGGTTTGCTCCTTTTATTGTTCATTCGAGTGGGATTATACCCGTAACCTTATTTTGTTTAAAGTTGGCGTCAGGCAGTGTCTTCCACCCTATCCGTTCAGAGAAAAACACTACCTACCTACCTTAATTTAATTTATCTTCCACCTGATTAAATTTTCCAAAGCCGTCCCTGACTTTTATATTTAATTTTGCTAAACGGCTGGTCTTAATCTATTCTCGACAAGTTTTTTGTTCCTGATTTATTTTATTTAGTTTTTGATTATAATATGCTTAAATATTAGGTACTGGATTTTTGATTTTATGAATATTAATCTAGGCATGCATTAACTTACAGTTTTTCTGAAGGCTTTTGCGTTGTGTCGTACACTGCACTTTCCTTTAACTATTAATCTTACTTTTAATATTTTATTATTTGTTTATACCACTTAATTTTTTATTTTTATGAGAGCTAAATTTTTCACGTTGTTCACTTTCGATTTCCAGGACCGGACCGCCAGAAAACATAAAAATGTTTTATTTAAAAAATAAACATTGATTTTCGCATTGATTGATTAACGTTATGTTAATCTTCCAAGTGGCAGGTGGGTGGCAGCTCTAACATTGAATTTAAGCGAAAAGCAATATTTATTATTTGTCAAATACACATGTATTCCTGTTTTCTAACAAAAGTAAAACGAATTTTGAATTAAATAAGTTACATACATTCTTCTTTTTGTCTCAATTAATTTAATTTAAAAATTATTTTTGAACACCCTGTATAAACAATTATTTTATTGTTTGTATTACTAAATAGAGAATTAAATACCCTTTCAAATGAGCTATCACACGACCCCTATTCTCATTAAAAAAATCATCGATTACTTTATCAAGCCCAGATGGATGACGTCACTAGTATGATATTTATGCCAAAAAATTGTATTTTAAAAATAAAAATCGACCTGTTTCGGAATTTTTCCTTAAAGTCACCGGTTTACGAAATAATGAATTTATGCGTTACTTTATGGACGCACTGTATATTGTTATATAAATTTTATGGGAACAATTTAGAAAATTAATTTATGTCAAAGACCACGAGATCATAGATTTTCATCGCCCTGTATATGGCCAAATATTGTAAATAGTATAATTTAGTCATAAGCAGTGGTTCGCGGAAAGTAAAAATCGTTTAGTATTAATGATTCTATGAACGGACTTACACAAACGGTCGGATTAGAAAGTGCATATCTTCACTTTGGAAGTGAACAGTAGGACGTTTATAAATGCTTCTTAGAAGGAAATACGGTAAACACAATTGTTGAGTTTTAGAATATCTGGTTTTTATAGCATGTAGAAACACAAAAGTAATTTTGGTATCTCCAAGAATTTGACGAAACGGAAAAGTTGTATACAAAAATAATTTGTTCTTAAGAAATGAAAGTAGGGATGTAATGTGTAGAGAGGATGTTTTGTGATTGGCGAGAGAGACGGATGGAGGGAGAATAGAATGTTGGAGTCTGAGTTTGAGGAAAAGAAAAGTTTTACTGTGTAATGAAGATCTGGAGAGAGCAGTCCAGTTTTTGAAAAGTAAGAAGTCTGTGTAAAGTGGTGAAGTTGGCGGCCGTGTAAGCAGAATCGTGTTGAAACGAAATCGCTGATCGAGTTGAGAAGTTAAATTTCCTTGTGTCCGAAGAGATTCCTGTTTCTCTGGAAGGAGTAGCCGGCTGGTATCAAATTACACAAGATATCGAGCAGAGAGAAAACTGAGGAGAGATTTCGAGAGTGCTGTTGTTTGTTTGTGAAGCAGTTTGAACGAGAAAGATCGTCGCAGCATCCGAGGAGAACGTGTGGGAGAAACGAGGACTACACAATCCATGAGAAGAAGTAAAGAAGAGAAAAAAAGGTTATTCAGATTATTTGTGAAACGGAGAGAGTTCTTTTATATCACATACCATATTTGTTTATTTTTTATTGAACAGTACTACAGCATCATTTAGTCATTCATAAATTCAAAGAAGAAATAAGTAATCTATTCAAAAGGTGAAAAGTAAATTTTGTTTTTTTTTTATATAATAGTAAGAACAGTCTAACGAATTATTTAAATGAAAATGTTGTTAAAAAAAGGAGATAGCAGAATTAAAGATTAATTTATTAGATAAGAAATAGTTGCAACAAAATTTAGTTTTAGCATACATTTAAATCTTATATTTATGGTATATTGGATAAATAAATAATCTTTAAATCTTGAATGGGTTGTATGTGAGAGTTCAATTTTAAATGAAGTAAAAGTCAGACTTACTCTCAATCTTTATTATAACTTCCGACGACCGGTTTCGCTCTTTAAAATTTGTAGAGCATCTTCAGGTCAAAGGTAACAAGTTACAAAATGATTCGGATACAAGGTGCTATCAACTCAGTTTTCATTATCATGATGTTTCTTTTAAAGTTATGTTAACGGGATATGGTGGAATAGACGGACGATGCAGCAAAGGTAAACAAATCTATGGGACTTAGGAGTTCTTGAGGGTGATGAGATAGTTGGTGTAAGTAAACCAGCAAATCTATGTCTGTTATTATGTTTGTGTAAATCAAATTAGTGAATGACTTATTTACAATTTTACAATTTTAATGTGTGTTGATTTTAAACATTTTATTTTTATTTTATTTTAATTTTATCTATATTTATACATATATTAAAGAATTCTATTTATTATTAATGTAAGATTGACAACGTTTGGATCGTAAATGTATTGAGTAATTATTGTGTATGTTAGAACTTGATTGTGCAGTTGCAAACTGATTATTTTAAGGTCAAAACCAGATCTGTGACGTGTACAGTTCGTGTGGGACTATTGTTCTAATAAGAGTAGGGTGATCGAAAGATTTTTAATTGTAGTTAAAATGCCATATCGGCAGTCATATAATAAATAGCAATACAAAGTAAAAAGGTGGATTTAAATTAAAAATTAAAACAGCAATGTAGGTAAACAAAACATTACAAATTTAAGGGTGGAGAATTGGAATAGAAATTAAATAGAAATGAAAATGTATTAGGAAGTAATTTTTTGTGAATAGCAACTATGTTTTAAGTGATATAAGCTATGGATAGATATTAATAAACTATTGAACCAGATAATGGAAATTGGTAGTAAATTATATTTTCTTGGTATACCTACATTGTGTTACAAAATTTAGTCAATAAATAAATACTTGCTAGTTATGTAAATTCACCTCACATAGAAACACACAGGACAAAGGACGATACAACAAAAAAGAGGGATTAGTTAGGTCTGGAGCACTACATTTGATTATTTTACTACATTTATTCTTAATTTCTTAAAGTCTTTCTTAAGGTGTCAGTTTTTTAAAAAGATTGAGAGTAAGTCTGACTTTTACTTCATTTAAATAATCTTTAATATACATTTAATACATTAATATAACTTAGCCATGAGAATACATTTTATTGGAAAATTTTATGTAATTTTGGTTTTGATTCCTGTTACAGAATAAAAAATTACTGTGAAGGTACAAGAAAATTTACTACTCAAAAGTGCAAAAAAATTAAAGCTCCGGCTTTGAAACTAAAATTTCACTGAGACCTCTTCAATCTTCAAGGGGAGTATTCTCCTAAGGAAATTGCTTCTTTCTTAGGAGGTTCGAAAATGAATCATCCACCAATAAATACTCTATAGGGCGCCAGGTATTCACTTACTTATTACAATAACTGTACCCTGGGAATACCATCAAGGTACCTACTAAAAAAACTAAATAAAACAAAACCCAAACAAAAAAGAAAGAGTATTTACGGTGTATGGATCACCATCGAACAAGATACGTCCTGGGGTGTATTAAATAAAACATAAAATAAAACATAAAATAAAACAACGTACCTTCATAACCAAATCTAAGAATATATTTATTGAAAGAAAATAAACTCTATTTTATTTTATATAAATTCCTGAAGGATCAATCAAAAGTTACAAAGAAAACATATCAAATAATTTAATTCAAAAATTTACAAATCTTTATATACTAACGAACTTAATTACTTAAATTCCCAAATAGTTCTTAAGATTAAAACACTATGTACTTAACTTTGACATTGCCATACTCCAAACAAAAAATGTGAACTCGTCCAACCATAAAATACGTGCTCACTCCGGAACTAGACCATGAAGTCCATATTCATCCTAATAACCCAAATCCTACGGAACGTGCTCCTCTATATCGGGACACCGGGAATAAACCAAACCAAAAATCTGACATCCTATGAAAAGCTCCAGAAATCCTTAATAATAAGGGTTTATCTTAGACTACTTTGATCAGTAACATCCAGAGGATTAGGCAATTTAAGCTTTAATTCAGCCTCAAAAGACAGGCCACACGCCCTAACCTGATTGGCGATTTCTCTAAAAGAAAACGAAAGAGAAAAAATTACCTTAATGAAGGAAAAACGAAGCTGGAAGTAAGTACTTACAATCGCCTTTGAGCAGCTAACACATACTGAACAACTAAAGCTCAAAATAAAATTGTTTAAAATAATTTATTTCGATCTATTTACGGAACCAGTTAATCGACGAAAATCGGCCGTGCCTACTATGCCGACAACGGGTAAATAAAATTTGAAAATGTGACAAATATTTTGAGAAGTTTGAAATTAAACTTAAACACAAATTATACATGTTACATTAATGTTTACATTAATTGTAACATTCCATAAGTAATAATTCAAATAATTAATTAATTAATCGAAATAAGAATATGCTGATCAATCTCATAACAGAGAGAAAATACAGAGCATAACAATATATATGCATACGACGAATATGCAATGCGGAGAAACAAGGCGGAGATGCAAGGAAGATGAAACGACCACAAAACCTGAATGATAACAAATAGAGTAGTAAGGACAGCGAGAGACGGTTCCCCAATAGGAAGACGATCAATGGGAAGACCACGACAACGATGAAACGAAAACTTAATGAAGGCAAATTGATAAAATAGACAGATTCAAATGTGCACCAGAAAAAGGAAAAGAAGAAGAATAAGTTTCTTTTGTTTGTCATCCACATCTCTCAGCCAAAAAGTGAGCCGGTTTCCACTATTGTTTTAAAAATTTGGTGTTTGATCATCTAGACCAGGGGTGGGCAACCTTTTGAGTCGGAAGAGCCAAAAATTGCAATTTACAAAATTTCAAAGTTTTTAAAGAGCCACATTTTTTTTGTCAACGATAAATAGTACTAGCATAAATAAAGTTCTTTGTTAAAAAAAATTAATCTATTTATTCATCATATGTATATAGTGTATTTCACATATGTGTATATTTTCTTACATTTCATTTATTCAAGTAAAAAATTAAAACAAAAATATTCACTTACTACACTAACTTGTACTTCAATGACAAACAATTGAGCAAATAATCTCAATGAGAGCGTTGGCTTTGCATGGTTTTCGGAAGTTCGGATAAATCTGGCTCATAACTTGTTGTTTTAAGTTCCAAACACGACTCTAAATTTTCATTTTTTAGTTGGCTTTTTAGTTTACTTTTAATTATATTCATGCAAGAGAACGCTTTCTCGCAAAAATATGTCGATCCAAAGATAGTTAGCCCTCCAAATGACAAAATTCTTTACCTCACTGTATCACTAGCAATCTGGAAGACTATTCCATGCGTCGAATATAAGTCCCTCAATACGCGGCATTTCTTTCAAAGCTGTCCACTTTTATTGCTTTACGTACATACATTTCTGGACCTCCAACTCTTCCAACTTACTTTTCAATTCTGTAAATTTTCCACTCCACAAAGCTTTACTTTTTAACCCTTAAACGCCCAAGAGTGGGTAAAAATTGTCCACCTAATGCGTATTTCCTTGTAACATATTTATTACGTGTTTAAAATTTAAAAAAAAATTATTTATTGTTAAAAAGACAGCCCTTTATCGAATGCTAATTTGATTCTACCGATATTTTTGAAAATAAAAGTAGCATCTTGAGTTAAATATGGGTGGGCATAAAAAGTACACCCTTGGTAAAACTTGTTCCTAAAGGTTTCTATATAATTTCTCGTTGGTAGGAAGATAATCCATATAATTATCGACGTATAATTACATAATCTACATAATTATCCGCCAATGGGGAGGCCGAAAGAAAGAATGTGGAGAAAATCGACTAATCTGAATTACTGGCTTTTACTGGTATGTTAATTTTGACGTACATTTTAATTTTGATGTAAGGTTTGTAAATTGTTGATATTAATATTTTAGAAGATGCTGTGTTTATTAAGCATAAGATTCTTAAGTTTAATCCATTTCCAACAACTCTCAATAAATATATTAGCTATTTTCGAGGTGGACATTTTTTACCCACCCTTGGGCGTACATGGAACCTAAAAAAGGTTGGGCGTTTAAGGGTTAAATCGATCAATTGCATTTCTAAAGATCCAGTATCAATTATTCCAAATGGCTCAACGTGGATTTCGTTACTATTTGTGTTGACGAGGATTTACTATGAATGCTAGAGTGGTTCTGTTGGTTTTGAATTGTTCAAATCTGCCAGCAAATTCATCTTTAATTTTTTTTGTAACTGTGCTGAAGTAATTCGTATCAACAGTTGCACTGGTTTTATCGCGATATTTTGGTATTTATTTATTTTGGTAAAGTAAATAATATTTGCGTGTGGAACTAAAGAGCCGCAGTTTCACATCCAAAGAGCCGCATGCGGCTCGCGAGCCGCAGGTTGCCGACCCCTGATCTAGACCGATCAAATAAAATTTCAATACATGTAAATCAAAATGTAATTCCGTACAGGTTGGAATAAATTTTTTATCAAAGGTGAGGTCAAATCAAAAGATATTTTCAAGAAAGTATATGATTCATAATAGTGGATCAGTGCTTAAATAATTAAAAATGGGTAATTTTTGCACAAAATTTACTTTTTTAACTGCTGCGGTAGTTTAATGTTTTTATTAAGGATTTTACAATTTTTTTCTACAAAGCTGAAGAAAAAAATCTTTTATATAAGACTTACTGAATTAAATTTGACCCTTAATTTATTTAAATAATTTTAAATCAAAATTGAAAAAGAAATTTTCAAAAAAATATAATTTGCGTTATAAATAAACCCTATAAGACATTTTATTTTGCAGAAAAAATTGCGCTATGGTACAAGTATAAACCGAAAAAAATTGGTTAATAAAGATTAAGTAGTTTATGAGATATTTATTTTGTTTATAAAAAATTACCATTTTTTCAATTGCAAAAACGCGGTTGTTGTCGATACAAGTTTTTAAGGTCTCATTTTTTTGCTTTAATGTATATTTTCGACAGATGTATTGACAAATCAAAATTTCAATTAAACACTCCTCCAAAATGGTGTTTGAAAATTGGTGTAATTTGTTTAAAAGTTGTTTTTTTGATAACATCGCCGGGATTAAAAATTTTGAAATTATTTTTCGATATTCGTATTCCTGGTAGTTTTTGACATACTTACAAAAGAAAAAAATTCTAGATCCATTTTTTGCCGAGATAGCTTATCTAAGTTTAAAAATCCATAATTTGTTTATTTATCAATACTAACATTTAAAAGTGCGTGAGTACATGTATTAACCCTACTACTTAAAATACTATTTATACACATAATAAAAATTGTAGAATATTTTGAAAAATAATGATTTTCATAGCACCTCAAATGAAAACTCTTTGCCTGAAAATTGCCGGAGGAGTAGTTTGCGATATCCGTTAATAATGGGCCAATGTCAATGTTTTTTTTTTAATTTGGGGTAGCATATAAAAATAACAACACCTCCATGACCCTTTTTGCAATAAATATTCATTAGTTTGTTATAAACAATATTTCTTTCAAAAAATTATTGCCTCTAATATTGTGATAAATAAAAATTGGCCCCAAAGATTACCACAAAACAGTATTAAAAAATTTTTTATTTTAAAAATATAACAAAATAGTAAAATTTTGTTAAAAAACATAAAAACTTTTTTCTTTGTACAAATCATTGACAAAATCTCGCATATTATTTTTATATGCTACCCCAATTTAAAAAAAAAACATTGAAATTGGCCCATTACTAACGGAGATATCGCAAACTACTCCTCCGCCAATTTTCAGGCAAAAAGTTTTCATTTGAGGTGCTATGAAAATCATTATTTTTCAAAATATTCTACAATTTTTATTATGTGTATAAATGGCATTGTTAAGTACTAGGGTTAATAGATGTACTCACGCACTTTTAAATGTTATTATTGATAAATAAACAAATTAGGAATTTTTAAACTTGGATAAGCTATCTCGGCAAAAATGGTTCTAGAATTTTTTTTGTTAATGTGTCAGAGACTACCTTGAACACGAATATCGAAAAATAATTTAAAAATTTTTAATCCCGGCGATGTTATTAAATTAACAAATTTTAAACCAATTACACCAATTATCAAACGCCATTTTTGAGCAGTGTTTGATTGAAATTTTGATTTGTCAATACATTTACCGAAAATATACATAAAACTTAAAAACCTGTATGCTCTATCGGCAACAAACCGCGTTTTTGCAATTAAAAAAATGGTAGTTTTTTATAAACAAATTAAATATCTCATAAACTACTTAATATTTATCAACCAATTTTTTTTTCAATTTATACTGATACGCAACATTTTAGGCAAGACAAAATGTTTGATAGTGCTTATTTATAATACAAATAATATTTTTTTGGAAGCTTGTTTTTCAATTTTGATTTAGAATTATTTAAATAATTTAACGGTCAAATATAATTTAGTAAGTCTTATATAAAAGATTTTTTCTTCAGCTTTGCCGAAAAAAATTGTAAAAACCTTAATATTAAAACGAATTGCCGCAGCTGTTAAAAAGTAAATTTTGAGCAAAAATTACCAATTTTTAATTATTTAAACAATGATCCTCTCATATGAATCATATACTTTCTTGAAAATATCTTTTGTTTTGACCTAAACTTTGATAAAAAATTTATTCCAACCTGTACGGAATTACATTTTGATTTACATGTACAGTAGAACCCCTCTAATCCGTCACCCTCGGGACTAGGAGTATGGTCGGAACGCAAAAAAGGTCGGATTATCAGAAAAAGTCATTAAATACGTCTGTACAAGAAAAAAAGCCTGTATTATTCTCTTCAGTGATATAATAACCATACATATGTACATAATTATATTGCATTAAAATGCCAGAATTCTTTGTTATGTATTTATTAAATTATGTAATTGCAAAAAAAAGGTACATATGTACTGAAAAAATTAGTAGTCTACTTGGAAAAAAAGTCAGTGATAGATTTCTGTTCACGAGACGAAATTCTGGACTTAGTTGCAATGTTTCTCCAATTTTTGATCCACAAGATGTCCATCGGTGTTGATGCTGGATTCTGCTCTATGTACTGAAGGCCGATTTCAAATGCATTCTTGGCATCGGTGTGTGAAATCTGGACAGGAGGCTCGTCAACATCACTGTCGGATTCTGAGTTCACGTTTTCATCATCATCATGTTCCAAAACCGCGGCAACAATGTCGTCATCATTCAGCACTTCACTGGTTTCGCAGTTTTTGTCGCCTTGTTCAATCCACTCTTCAACTTCACCAGCAGGGATTGAATTATTCAGGGTTTAAAGATTTTTAACGATTTCCTGCATGTCGTTTTGCTCATCTTCGATCTGGTCAATTTCGGTCATAACTTCTGGCCAAAGCTTACGCCAAGATTTTCTTAGCGTGTCAGGATTCAGTTCTGCCCATGACTCAGCCATTGTATAGATAGCATCTTTAATGTTGAAGGATTTCATGGCTTGAAAAATGTCATATCCTTCGGATTTTTCTAAGATTTTTCTTTTTCAAATCCTTCTCAACACATGGCACAAACTCGTCAAAAATCCACGATTTGAAAATATTGCAGTCCATCCAAGCAGATTTTTGATTGCGGTAATAAACCGGCAATGATGATAAATTGATGTTTTTGAAAGCCCTGGGCTTCTTAGATTTGCCTATAACAAACAGGGAAAGCTTGTGTGTACCATCGGCATTGCTACAAGGAGTAACAGTTAACCTATATTTTAAGAGTTTCGTTCCCGCTACGGTTTCATTTGGCGCACTTAAGGTTTTACTGGGAAGCATTTTGTAATTTAGGCCTGTCTCGTCTATGTTATAGACTTGGCAAGGTAACAGTTCATTTTCTTTTACGATTTCTTGAAACTTCACCGAAAACTCGTTAGCCGCTTCAGCATCAGCAGATAATTTTTCACCACAAATTGAGATAAACCGGATACCATGACGGGTTTTCCAGCGATCAATCCAGCCTTCACTAGCTTTAAACTCACTTCCGACTTCTAGTTTTTTGTGCAAAATTATTGCCTTTTCTTTTATGATTGGGCCAGATATCGGAGTTCCCTTCCTTCTTTCTTGGCTGAACCACATCCATAATGCACTATCAAGCAGTTCAAGTTTAGGCTTTTTCAATGTTTTTCGATTCTTAAGAGTGTTTTCTCCATCTATCGTCATTGTATATGATTCAATGTCTTTCCGATTTTTTCTCCAATCCTTAATTGTTGTCACGCCTACGTTCAGTTCCTTGGCAATTTTTTGTAGTGATTCACCTTTATCCAGCCTTTGAAGCACTGCAAGTTTTTCACTTAACGAAAGAGTAATGTGTTTACGTTTCGCGGACATTTTGAAAACATATGTACACACCACAAGGTTCGAAATATCACTGAAAGAATTGCGAGCAGGCACTGAAGGAATTTGCCGGGGCATGCGGGCAGGTCGGATTACCCGGAGCGTCGGATCATCCGAGGGCGGATTAGAGGGGTTCTACTGTATTGTAATTTTATTTGATCGATCTATAAGTACTTTAGCATTTTTTCTACCTAAAAGAACTGCCAAGTGAATAAAAAAATTTACTTATTTCAAATTCCATAATTCCGCTATTTTCTGCCTAACTAGATTTTTTGATCACTATATAAAATCGTGTTTTTTTATACGAATACAAATCGATTCCCCTATCCTACACTACCATGTTGTTATTCTAAAAATAAACGATCTTGACCCGACTGAGTTCTTTTTTCTTCTGGAAAAGCTATCAACTAAAGACTCGTTAATAAAAATCGATAATGGGAAATTACCTTTTAATATATTTTACAGAAAATCATCAAAATGTAATCCGTGGAGTCATTAATACCCCAAAAATGTTCAACAGGCTTTTATATTTTTAGGACCATAATCTCAGAGGACGAAAATTTCCCATTTTGTTCCTTGGCAATAAACTTAATGGCTGATTAGTTAAGCTTAATTAATTATAATAATGAGTGAGTAATTATAATAATTAATTAAATTTTTATAATGTAAATATTATAATAATTAATGTAGTTAAGTACGTCAAAGTTTATATTAAACAGTTACACGAACCAGACACTGCTAAAATTACAACTCAGCTAATTAGTCAATAAAAAATATGAAAAAAATGTTTAAGAAACGCTTTTCTTTAGTGTCGAGTGACTAAAATTAAAAATATTTTTAAAAAATCAACTAAAAAAAATATAAAAAAATTCAAACTCGAAGGATTATTCGAAAAAAAAAACTGTTATACAGATTAAATATACAAAAATCCCACACATTCGATAAAAAATTGAAAAAATCTAACATATTCGTTAAAGAAAAGCATGGCGACGCGACGGCTAAATTTTCTAGTACTAGAATAATTACATATCTTAGCTCTTTAATGATAAGATATCAAGGAATTGAGTATTAACACTTTTGGAAGATGTACTTCAAATAGCATCTCATGAGAATCTGATGAATCTATAAAAATAACAAAGAATTTCAAAGCAGTAGTGGTAGATGAGATTTATTGAGAACTTTTAAGAATACTGAAGGACAAATCTACACTATAGCAGTTTTCATATTTGGTGGTAGGTATTCAATTGAATACCTACAGATATGTAGAACTGGAATAATTCCAAAATATTTGGCCCATCTAAACCTTTCTCACCATTCCAAAAAAAGTCCAGTCCTACCAACTGTGCCGATTACTGGCTCATAAGCCTAATGCGTCATGTATTAAAGGTCTCTCTTCGAACTATGCACACCATAATTTTCAGCAAATGTGAAAGTGAACATCACATACACAGTTCGGATTCTGCAATGGTTTGGGAACCAAAAAAGTCGTATTTGCCCTTAACGTACAGGCACAGAGATGCACTAATGCTAACCAAGCTTTGTCGATCTACTTCATTTACCATACTAAGGCCTTTGACAATGTTAAGCATGGAAAGCTAAGATTTTCGTCAAAGACGAAATAAGTATTCAGAGGGGTCTAGGATAGGAATGTATTCTCTTGCTAATAGTCCAGAGAACTGAGATTTTTCTCGTGACACATTCCCCTCCAGGCCGAAACCCAATTTTTTAAGTAGTATGGCCATCTATATTAATAACCTATATATTTCCTGCAGCCGATTTTGATGATATACATAGTTATAAACAAATGAAGATCAAAAAACGGTAAATTTTCGCTTTTTTCGTCTATTACCAAAAAGTTAAGCATTTTTAACAAACCCGAGAGTAAGAAACTCATAAATCGCATAAAAAACTCCAATATGGCAAGAAGTAGTCACTTCTGTTGGCACTCCTTAAAAGCCACCCACCGTCATTTATTCTCTTTCGTTTATAAAACTTAATAATAAATTAGAACATAAAATCACGTTACAATAATATTGTATACTCTCAGCAATAAAACAAACTAACACTCAATTATACAGTCTGCTATGTAAACCAGATACGCAGCAAAAAGTATAGTTTAAGTAACCAATACAGTGAAACGGGTCAGATTTGTAAGTCTTGCTAGTTCCCCTTTAATATAGTTCGGAGGCTGGTTGTTTTTTCTGGTGATTAAATATGTAATTAAAAATATTTATTTTTACTTAGATATACCGTTAAAGCAGGACATATCGTATGTGCTAAAATTAATTATTAATTAATTAATTAATCTTACATTAAACAACATTTTACACTCCATTTTCGAGCTTTAAATCACACACCTATACTCCAGTAAGACATACTACTGAACTAAAAGTTTTGTAAAACTTGTAAATGTCTGAGGCGACCGATTATGTGGGTGTGAAAAACAGATGTCAGCAAACGAACCGCCTCTTAAAACATCTTTGACAAAGAATACCAAATTTTGCCGACCTTAAAGCTGTTTCACAATATAAATTTCTCGAACTATACATTTGCAAGTGAAATCGTGGCTGGGTAAAAATTTGCTATCAGTTACCGCTGGGATGAAAATTTAAATATCTATTAATGCACATTTAGCTGAAAATACGAGCAAATATGGAACATGATATGCTTCAGAAACTCAGGAAGTTGTAATTTTCAGGAGCTTTATTGTACATCCGAGCTTTGTTAATGAACTCAGAAAGGAAAAGAAAATGAATAAAAAATAAGCGTAGACTATGTTTGTGTTTTATATTCAGTTTGAACTCAAAAAGTATAATTATTTCATGCAGAATTTGTAGAATGGATATTTTTACATACATTTAGTAATTTGGCATCATAATTACAAAAATAATGTTCTCTAAACTATTGAGTAAATATTTGAAATGTTTGAAATGGTACTTTAGCTGAAAAGGATTTAACTAGTTTATTTAAATAAGTAAAATAATCAAACGATACTAGGTCTGGATCCCGCGTATGAAAAAAAAGTTGATTAATAGCAAGCTGAAAATTTGTTAATAGCTTAAGGGTGTCTAGTCGGATAAACTTTGATATATGGGAACACTGGAACAGGGGCAGTTTAATTGTGGAACAGGTTAAAAATTTGGAACGGTCAGAACACGAAAACTGCACATTAATTTTGTCCGACAGAACAGACTTAAACTCTCCGAACAGAGATTAAACTCTCATGCAAAAATCAGACTGCTATTTATCACCTGTCATAATTCCTGTCATTTGACATATTCTACATGTTCCACTCATTAAAACGCCCATTTGGTGATAAATAGCAGTCTGATTTTTGCATGAGAGTTTAATCTCTGTTCGGAGAGTTTAAGTCTGTTCTCATCATCATCATCATCATTCTCTTTGCCTTATCCCTATGCGGGGTCGGCTTCCCTAATTTCATTTCCCCACACAATTCTATCTTGGGCCATATCAATGTTAATCCCCTTTACCAACATATCCTGCCTTATCGTCTCCCCCAAGGTCTTCTTTGGTCTTCCTCTCCTACTCCTTCCAGGAATCTGCACTTCAGCTATTCTTCGTATTGGGTGGTTAACGTCTCGACGTTGAACATGACCAAACCATCTTAACCTATGCTCTCTCATTTTGGCATCAATTGGTGCCACACCTAGACTTCCCCTAATATACTCATTTCTAATTTTATCCTTCATTGTCACTCCACTCATCCATCTAAGCATTCTCATTTCCGCCACATGCATTCGCTGTTCCTCTTTCTTTTTCACTGCCCAACATTCAGTTCCGTACATCATAGCTGGTCTTATGGCTGTTTTATAGAATTTTCCCTTCAGCTTCATTGGAATTTTTCTGTCACACAACACACCACTCGCTTCTTTCCACTTCATCCATCCAGCCCTAATTCTACTGCATGCATCTCCATCTATTTCTCCATTACTCTGTAATACCGATCCTAGGTACTTAAAATGATTGCTTTTTACAATCATTTCACCATCCAAAGATACCATTTTATTTGTAGTAGCTCCATCTTTAAATAAACATTCCAAATACTCTGTTTTTGTCCTACTAAGTTTTAAACCTTTTTCCTCCAGAGCTTGTCTCCACTGTTCCAGTTTTTGTTCTAAGTCTCTTTCATTATTTCCTACTAACACGACATCATCAGCATACATTAAGCACCATGGAACGTTACCCTGTATTTTCGCTGTTATCTGGTCCAAAACTAATGAGAATAAATACGGACTAAGCACAGAACCTTGATGCAATCCTACTTTCACATGAAATTTATCAGTCTCTCCCACACCTGTCCTAACACTAGTCGTTACTCCCTCATACATATCCCTCACAATCTTTACATATTCACCAGGGACTCCTTTTTTATTGAGTGCCCACCACAGAATCTCTCGAGGAACTCTATCATATGCTTTCTCAAGATCAATGAATACCATATGAGCGTTTGTTTCTTTACTCCTGTATTTTTCCATCAACTGCCTTATAATGAAGTCATAACTAATTTAAAGAGATAGGTTTTTAATGTTCTTAGATAACTGTTATTTTTTGTATAATTGCAACTTATTTATTCAGTTAATAAATGTGATATTTTTTTACTAACTATACTTCATCTAATTTACTAACCGTTGCACGTCATCCGCGTCATAGCCTGTGACGTCGCATAATACCAACACGAAATATTTAGGCGGTAGGTGTGTTCTTTTTTAGAATCATTTTGCCTAGTACACTGGAATCACAGCCACTAGACATATTTTATTATATACGCGTAGAAATAATATTTGAAGATTTCTATTAATGTTAACCTAAAGAAATACACAATAATATGTTTCATTTAATTCGTATAAATAGATTATAAAGCGTTTCTATGAAGCACATTTTTGTTCGGAACACACTGTAATTGTAATCGAACGAAGGTGACATTTTAGAATAAATTGGTAACATCTATTTGACAGTTGCGGTGATGACACTTCATATTTGTTTATATTCCTTACTATAAGTGTCTTTGTTATTATATTTACTGTTTTTATTATTTACTTTACTATAAAAAGATCCTCTACTATAAAAATATAAATTTCACATAATTTTATCACAACTTGGAATAATCGAGGTGCCTGACAACTTTTTTAGTTATTGTAGACATATACACAAAGAAACCTACCAGCTTCTGCCAAGAGTTCGGAGCCGTGTTTAATTTATTAACAATGCAGTGCAAAAACGCTTGCACTGCAAATCTTAAAAGATTATAACTTAATTCTTGTTCTCTATTTCTTAAGTTTTTACTTATTTACATTGAATACTAATTTGTTTTGTTGTATAATTCACGTTTACAATACTTATGTGATATATTTGATTTAAAATGGATTCAGGATTTTTTTATACTTTGGCAACTATGTCAACTTAGATCTCTGGCGTAGATAATGACGTGCAACGGTAAGTAAATTAGACGGACTGTATGTATTCAGTGATTGTAATAATTTATATGTACCTACAACAAAAACTAATACTCGATCGAGAAAAGAGGAAAAGTGTTAAAGTGATTTTTTAATAATATATTGATACTATGGAACGCTTACAATTTTCAACATCTTTAACAACCAAATGCTTGGATCACAGAATATATCTTGATGTATTATCTGCTTCTATCTTCCATAATGGGGGAGTGCAATTAGAACGAAAATATACATTGTTTCGGAATAATTCAAACAAGCTTATATTTTTCTAAAACTTTTTTTGTTAGTTTATATACATGTTAAAGTAAAAAGTGCTACTCGCGGATTTGGCCGCTAATTGTTTATTAATTGTTTAAACAACAACAATTATTTTGTATTAATAATTTAAAAATATCGTTAAATTCATTATTTTACTTTGATCAAATGTATTTCTATTTTGTTTTTGATTATACTGAATCCGAATATGGCATTGCAATTTTAAAATTCTTATACAGAAGCTCTTATACAGTATGTCTGCGTAGCTAGGAACCACATGGAAAACTTTTTTATTATCAATTTTACGAAAAAAGTTATTCTTCCTAAAATGCTCTGGATAGTCAAAAATCTAAAACTGAACCATCAGATATCAAAATTTATCAATTTTATACGAGTTATGTCAAAAATATGAATTTCGTTAAAGAGTAAAGTACCTTTATATTTCAGAATATCAAAAAATGCTATTATGAAAAGTTGTTTGAAATTAAAAATTATGTTTAAATATACAATTACATTATTCTAATCGAACTTTTTTTTTCAATTTTTTCTCAAATGACGGATACTCATCATCATTTTATTACAATATTATGATAACTATTTTATTATCACTTTTACCAAAAAAAGTTCTTCTTCATAAAATGCTCTCCCTGGTCTAAAATCTAAGATATCTGTACCTCAGAACCAGACAAACGTAAGTCACGTTTAGCCAATTTTTCAGGAGAGAGCAAAAACTAAAAAAGTTACCTACTTTTGCTTAATTACAAAGCTGTCACTTTAATTTACTTTCAAACTATTGTTTGTATTATTAACAAATAAGTATCCTTTATTTATTGTTTGATTTTTTTTACTAAATTATATCCCATTTTGCAAAAAGTGGACTTATGTTATTGTGGCTACACACAAAACCGTACTGTAGGACTTACTCCTGGACTTGCGTTATTTTGGCCCTACAAAAATCCCTCATAGGATTTAATTATCTAGGAAAGGTGTTTAGAAATAAACTTTATGTGCTACTATTAAAAACATGTAATTATTATAAACAAACATAGATGAAAAACTAGCATTTAGTCAATGTTTTTCAATTAATTTTGGACATTATTGTCAAAGAGGTAAGGAGAAAAAAAATATTCAAGAGCAGTCGAGTAATCCTCAGGGAAGTTGCCTTCGTGTTCACCAAGTGGAAGGTTTTCAAAGAAAGATTTGTATTCTTCAGGGATCCATTGCATCAGGTTCATGAGGTCGTTGTACTTTCCATTGCTTATTTTCTTTTTGTGTGCCCATATTTGTGGAACTGCCAATGGCATATTAATCCTTTCTTGCCTCCGATTTCTTTTTAGTTCAACACTTTTAAATGAATCTTCCTCAAAACTGGATTTGTAGTATGTATAGCTTACTGTCCCCTTTTCGAAGCTGTAACCACACTGCATTGGACATTAGAAATGGTTTGTTGTTTGTGTTCTTCCTTGGTATAAATGGGGCGTCTTTGCTCCTCAAGAAGAGAAACTCAAATAAGTCTTTAATGTACATCTGTCTGACAATAAATGGAGTTTTTTTTGAGCAAGTAGCAATAAAGTTTGCCCAATCATTTGTAGTGAAAATGGTGTTAGTTTTTATTTGTTTTTTAGCTCTCTTTATTATGCTGTGTTTTCCATCAACCTCCATGTGGGTGTGTCCGGCCAATAAGAACTTGTGGTTGACTGTCTTTACAGGAACTTTTTCCAAGAGCCACAAATGCATAAAAACCATATTCATATTTCTGTTTTGTCCACTGCAATTATCTGTCCAAATAGTCAGTACATCAGTAGGCTGATTATTAGTAATTTCTTCACTTGCCCATGTAAATAAGCAAGACGCTATTTCATTTCCTCCTCGACCCGCTGTAACTTCATTCCAGATCATGCACCAAGTTTTATGAGTTGTTGCAACATAAATAGTACTATTTAACGTCCATAGTTTTCTTGAGTAAAAACTTTTGGTGTTTTTTAAGTCTGGTGTTGGAAGGCACTTTTGGAGATCTGACATAATCACTCTTGATCCTATGTTAGCACTTCTTTCAAGTTTGTCTTTTTCTTTAACTCATATCTTAATGAGGCTTCTTCGAGGTGTTTATTTTTTTTTAATTTCAGTTCATTGAGTAGTTCATCATTTTTTTCATTTTTCACAAACATCACATGTATCGTTGTCTGGTGAATGAAAAGACAAGTTGAAATCTTCATTAAAAATTTTAGAATAAATCCACTTTTTTTCTGGTTTAACTTGTTCTTTTTTACACTCTTCCTCATACAATGCGTACATTGTTGAAATGTTCAAGTGATTTCCCAAATATTTTGGTTGAGACCTTTCCCTGCTGTAGTAGCTTTCATATACAGGGAACTTTGAAATATGATTTTTGATTCTATGATTCTATCTATAGGTATTTTATTACATGTTTTCCCCTAATGTCTTTAGTTACTAATCCAGATGCACTGGCCTTTTTTATGGCTACTCTCATGAAAGTTTCTGAAATTAAAAGTGTATTTAAAAAGAACATTTTGCAAATTACTTCCTCTTTTTTATGTAATTTAAAAGAAAACGAATGACTTTCAGATTTGTTCTTTCTTGTCCCGTCTCTCTGACGTTGCCTATTAACTGGCTTAGTTCTTATACAAAACAATACAAACTGCCGTTTTGATTCCCAGTTTCTTTCAGCATTCCAATATTCAGAGTGTATTTTTAATCTGTCTTCTTCTGTAAACCTCTGGTTACATTTTAGGTGACACTTATCATAACAAGGGGGTTTTATTGATATTTTTTAAACAACCATATTTTTGTGTTAACATATTCCTTACCAGCAAGTCTATTCTTCTTCTTTATATTTTTTTTCCATTTTTCTTCATGTCTTACTCGCTTTTTGCCTTTTTCTTGACTCCCTACGTTTGTATTGTCTTCTGTATCGGGGTCATTATAAGGGACCAGTTGAGCTGCATTCACCACAGGCTGTTCAAAAGCCTAGGCCTACTTACCACGGCTGCAATAGAATCACTGCTTGATGTAGATTCATTTTCTGAAACTGCTCCAGGAGAGTACGAAAGATCATCTATGTCATTATCTGCAAACATCTCAATTTGAGAACTAGACAACTCTCCATCTTCACAATCCTTTTGAAAGTCAGTGGGAGGTACCGGTGTTGCAATGCGTAGGTACAGCTTGGACTTACATTTTACAGGTTTTAAGCAAAACCTCAGAGGCCCTCACAGGCAAAGAGTTACGTTTGTTTGGCTCTGATATGGGTAAGGACTTACGCTCTTATAACCTTGGCTAATTTGGAAAGTATAATTTTTAAAGGAGTTACGTTATTATGGGTCGATGTAGAATTAAATTTTACACACAAAACACCAAAAACCCGAAAATCACAATTTTTGGACTTACGTTCGTCTGACTCTGAGGTACAGATATAACCATCAGATATTAAACTCTTTTAATTTTAAAAAGATAAAAAAAGGGTTCAAGGCAGGTTTTGTTTATATTCGATTCAGAGTTGGACTACCATCTCCATATAGTAACTATTTCAGCATCCTTATGCATCATCAGTGAAGATTATGCAGTCACAACTCTGAAGGGAATACAAACATTCTGCCTCTTTTAAAGCAAACCATCGCGATGCGATGAACCCGCCTTTTGAGACGCAATACAGCGACATCTCTCGTATTACGAGGAAAACGAAAAGCCCTAGATCCAAGTTTACTACTTTTTAAACAATTAGAATAATTGAAATAAAAATATAATAAACAATATTTTAAATCCAAGACTTTTCGTTAATAAACTGCTTTCTGGCTGCATCCCATATCTCCGGATTTTACAATATATAATCACATAGAGACGACGAAATAGGAGAAAGCAAATAGAGGACACTTAGGCCACGCATTTACCTTCTCTTCGTCTAGGAAAAGGACCGAAAGACAGTTTCTAAATACTCACAAATTGAGTAAAAATGAAAAAGATAAAAAAGGGTTCAAGGCAGGTTTTGTTTATATTCGATTCAGAGTCTTTTAATTTTATACGAGGTACGTAAAAAATATGAATTTTTCTTAAGAGTTAAGTGCCTTTATTATTAACAATATTTTAATTAGAAGAATGTAATTGAACACTAAAACAAATTTTTTAATTCCAAACAGCTTTCCTTAAAAACAATTTTCGATATTGTGAAATTTAACGATACTTTACTCTTGAATGAAATTCATATTTTTTGACATACCTCGTATAAAATTCATTAAATTTGATAGTTGATGATTGCATCTTAGATTATATATGATGCAGAGTATTTTATAAAGAATATCTTTTTTTTCGTAAAACTGGTAATAAAAAAGTTATCAATAGGTTCCAAGTTATGCAGACATACTGTAAAGAGCTAAAAAAAATTTTTTGCTGAACATTTATTATTGTTGAAGTTTATTATTAAATGTATTTTCCGTAAGTTTTACAGAAAAAAGTTTTGATCACTTTATATAAACATTTTTTTAGCTGGTAATTTTCGGTTTTTGTATTACATTTTTGCTATCTTTCTTAATTTTCTCCAAAAGAAATAATTTATTTCACTTCAAAAGTAAAATAATTTAGTGCATTTTAAAGACTACATCCTAAGCTTTAAAAAGCACTTATATAACTGTAATAGATCTATTCAAACTTAAGTAATACCGTCTTAAAGTGGTGGTAATTCAAAAAACTACGAAGATTTTAAAAATTACATTTTTTAAGACATCATATCATTTGAATTAAATTCTTGAGATTTTTTTTGAATGAAACGTCATTGAGAAAGATGCTTGAAAGGTAAGTTGTGCAAAATTGAGGGTTTTATAAGAAAAATTGTATTAGTTACACATTTTTAAATCATTTTTAAACAAAAATCATGTAAGGCTTATTTTCCGCCCCCACCGTACTTATACTCATACATTTTATTTATTTTTATTATAACCATAAGATAGCTTAATTATTCTTCTTTTTGGTTCAATTTGTAAAATTTCATTTGATCCATTATAGTTTGTGAGAAGGGTGACTTTAGCGTTATAAATAAAAATTATAGAATATACAGATTTAATTTTAGAAAATTCTTCATAAAAGGTTTTTTTGTAAAATTTTCTGAATTTTTCAATTGTCTAGTCAGTCTTGTTCTAAAATTTATATTTTCGGAGTTATTTAAAAAAACATCAAACTTCGTAGTTCATTTGTTTAATAAAAAATGAAGCACCCACTTCTCGAGTAGAACTTTCTGATATGTTATTTATTAAACATTTCTTAATGAAATTACAAAAAGTTCTATCTTGTTTGATTTTTTCCGAAGTGAAAATCTATATGCACTCCTCTATAAATAATACACAATAAATAACTTTTTATAAAGTTCACGTCTTAAATCAATTATTTATCATATACACTATATATCAATATTATTTAATCAACAACTCAAAATACTCCCGATTCATGTCAAATATTTAAAATTGTCACTGATTGTCAGTGTCTGACTGACAATATGCTGACAATATTCTATTCGACTGAGTGCGTTGTATGACAAAGATAGATTTGGAAAATATTACCACGGACATTGTGTTCATTTTTTTCGAATCCTGAAAAAAAACCAATAAATATTTTTGAGAAATCTCAACGCAGAATGAAAGACTAAATTATTACCGAAGGCCGAAAGTCCCTTAGATTAACTAAAAGGTTTATTTTGAATGAGATATTTGAAATTAAAAATAACACTAAATTTTCTCTTAGTTTTTCACTCTTGTAACTTATTAAAATAAACATTATAGAAGTTCTCAGGGACTTTCGGCCCTCGCTAATAACGTAATCTTTCATTCTACGTTTAAATTTTTCAAAAATACTTATTAGTTTTCTCAGGATTCGAAAAAAATGAATCCCCATTTGAATAGCATTGCAGCCGAAAATACGTACCCATCCTCTTAACATATTTTAATTATTATCCCAATTCAAAATCCTAATTTATAAGCGAACAAAACTGCTTCTAATCCAGACTTTTATTTACAATTCCTGTGAAATAAAACGCAGAGTTGTAAAAAATAACCACGATATAAAATTTTAAACGAAAGATATAGCATACAAATTTTTTTCTTTTTATAACATTTTTATATAGATATCGGCTTTTCACTCGACTACCATTCGACACTTTGAGTTCTTTGCCAATTTATACACTTCCCTAAGTCTTCGGATAATTTTGTCAACAAGCCGTTTAGACGGAGCTTTTCATATATTTCAGATCATCAGTGAACCGATGAACTGTTAAAATAATGGTTTTTTCTTCTTTCCTCCCTTAGTATCAATTTGCTAAGAATGAAAAATTGCCTGCCGAGGGTTTAAATATAACTCAATGCGGGTAGACCGCGATATTGAAAAAGTGTGTTATAGCGGTTGTATTCACCGATGAGGGTTTTATTGGGATAACGGTTAAATTTCTGAAGCTGAGGGGTTGCTTTTATAAAAACGTGGGCTTATAAAAATATACTCAGATACGTAAACAAGTTTTATTTTCTTCTATTGTGCAATACAAAACATATTGCTAACAGAATATTTTTATTTTTTTGTGTACTGGAGCTATATTTAACAACATTAAAACTGGTTTAACTTGTCATTCAGTCATCCTAGCACTATGTTAATATGTTGTTTCATAGTTTGCGTCTTCATCCCTTTCAAGTTAGTATGTACTTCCTCATCCTCTATATTTTTTCCTTCGTAAGGATATAACTATGTACCTTTATATTATATATATAATATGTTATAGTCAAAGCCCGAATTCCAGGCACCCCTAGGTTTGACTAGGCAATCCTCAGGTCTGACTGACGGTTTTAGTCGAAGCCCGAAATAGATTACAATTTCGGCCTTTGACTAGTCAAACCTAGGAGAGACTACGTTGGTCAGGCAAAGGTCGAAATTTAATTTTATGAAATCGGGGTTTGACTAGTCAAACTCCGATCTGGTATTAAAATGTCGTAATTTGTTAGATTAGGTCATTGTGTGTAGGTAATTATTAATCAATGATTAGGTTTAATAAAACGCCACTTTTTATTTGTAATGTTTATTATTTTTATATTGTCGTAATTAAATAAAAAAATTAGTGCTTATTCTCGCATGTTGAGGCATTATCATTATGGCATTTAGAGTTGCACAATACGTTTGACCTTTTACAATTACATTGTTTTGAAGAGCATTTCTTATTGCAATGGTATTTTACAAATCCTTCTCCTCCAAATTTAGAATATTTTGTACTAATTTCGCTTAGAGACAGCTTAACGTCTAGAACATCTTCGAAATTAAGAAAATTCTCTCAGAAAAAAGTGTGTTTATTGTTTCGTATTTCGTATTAACTCTATGTATATAAACCGTCAATTATTGTTTTATCTTGTATGATTTAATGTGACCAACTAGCCCGAAAAATCCGGGACATGGCGCGAATTACCAAGTCGTGTCCCGGCGTCCCGGACAAGGCTTCCGGGCCATCCGAATGTTCAATGTTTTTGGTAAAATTCTATTTTGAAATTTTGAATACGTTATTCTTCTATAAAGTTACATCAAATTGAATTGATGGGATGAAAAAAAGTCGACAATTTCTAGTGTGTAGGTAATACTAATACCACATCCAAAACGCATGCATTTTATATCGTGGTATTATAGTTCTACGAAAACTCAAACCATGGACATTTTCCCGTTTCTATATTTTAATTATCGTCTTCTGAAAAGACGACTTAAAAACATGAATATCAAATAATGATAATTATATTTTTATGATAACCTAAGGTTTTATTTACATGGAAAGGCATCAGTTGTTTTTCTAATTTTTCTGTTTTTGAGAACGATTTCCGGATTGGATGTCGAAACGTTAAAAACTAACAAAAATTAAATTATCGTTATAACCAATGCCATCAAAAAAAAATTTTGTCAACATAAAAATGTTAAATAATCAATAAAATGATGATATAAGTTTTATATTAAAAAAAAAATGGCCCGATTTTCATTGAAAAGTCCCGAATTTTAGATATATTGTTTAAAGCCTTGTCCTGAATTCGACTGAATTGGAGTTGCTCACACTATAGTATGATACCCAAAATATTTCGAGCATCTCCTTGGCAAGCGTTCAAGCATGCGTTCTGCACAGACAGAAAAGATTAAAATAAATAAAGGAAATGCGATTGAAGGTCTTCATGCCCAGCCTAACGCTATGAAACAATTAGGTGGAAAAAAATGTCCTCCAATTTTGATCGGAAAAACTGTAACAATACCTATCCCCAGCTTTGATAGAGCCAAAGGAGATGCTTGAAATATTTTGGTTATCATACAAGATAAAACAATTGACGGTTTATATAGAATTGGTACGAAATACGGAACAATAAACACACTTTTTTCAAGAAATCAAATAAGAGAATGCAAAGAGAAATTCCCTAATTTGGAGGAAAAGATTCTAAATTTGGAGGACTAAAATGCTACTGCAATAAGAAATTCTCTTCCAAATTATGGGAGAATAAACACTAGTTTTTTATTTTAATTACGACAATATCAAAATAGTAAACATTAAAATTAAAAAATGACGTTTTATTAAACCTAATCTAACAAATTACGACATTTAAATACCAGATCGGGGTTTGACTAGTCAAACTCCGATTTCATAAAATTAAATTTCGACCTTTGCCTGACCAACTTAGTCTCTCCTAGATTTGACTAGTCAAATGCCGAAACTGTGATTTATTTCGGGCTTTGACTAAGATCGTCAGTCAGACCTGAGGATTGCCTAGTCAAACCTAGGAGTGCCTGAAATTCGGTCTTTGACTATAACATATACACCGGTATTTAATATATAATAATATTGGACCAAATAATAGAAGCAGTACGTAAAGGTCATGGCTACAGAATTAGCCCGATCTGGGAACGCAAAATTTTACGAAAACCTCCAAAAAAATAAAGGAAGGATGAAAATTTGGCAATAGGTAGTTAAATTGTCTATTATTATATAAGAAAAAGTTTGCAATTCTACATCCCCTCCATTTTACAAAAATTGGAAAATACCGGGTGAAATTTTTTTTCTCGGGGGTGAAAAATATACGTTCAAAGTAAGTCCGGCATTGGATAAAATGGCTAATTCTAAGTAACTTTTGTTCTATAGAGTTTTTTACTAAGTCAATACTTTTCGAGTTATTTGCAAGTGAATGTGTTCATTTTTAACAAAAAAAAAAATGTTTTTGGACGGTTTTTCGGAGATAACTCAAAAAGTAAGTATTTTAGCGAAAAAAATTTCTCTTGTAAAAATATAGCTTATAAAAAATTGAAAAAAATAGTGTATGCGTAAGGTCTGCAGACCCAGTAGAAGCAGAGTTGCAGCTAATGAAATATAGGTTCTTCTTCGTCAAACTCCAAATCGAATATTTCAATGTGAAATAACTAAAAAACGGAGCACTTTTCGGGGAAAATTCATTATAACTTTTTTAAAGTGTTTAAAAAAAGTATATTTTTGTTTTTTAAAAATCTTGTAACATTAATAGTGAGTGAGTTACGCTCAAAATATTGTTGGTCCCTTTTTATTTTTTGGTAAAAAAATGGAGAAAATCACCTCTTAATTAGCTTCTCAAATAAAATTTATCGTTACCGCTTTACAAGTTACTTTACTAATGTATTGTTTATATTATCTATAAGTTTCATTGGTTCAAAGTGCTCAGTTTTGAAAAAAATTGGGTTTAAAATAAAACAATTTTTTTTAATTTTGAAAAAAATCGTAATTGTTTATGGAATTAACTTAAACAAACTAGGGATACCAAAAATCTCAAAGAGTAATAAAATGTACGTTTTGCTTTTCTGAATATTTTTGATTTTTGTTTTCTTGTTAGACAAAAATTGGTTATGCTATGGCTGTTCAAACTTTGCCTAAACTCGTGATTAGTTACTCGTTCAAGGCATTTTAACTACAGCTTTTTCAAAACGAAGCGCTTTGAACCGATGAAACTTACAGATCCTATAAATAATACATAGACAAAGTGACTTGTGAAGTGGTAATATTAAAATGTATATGTGATGCTAATTAGGGGGTGATTTTCGCGATTTTTTACCAAAAAATAAAAGGGACCAACAATATTTGGAGCGTAATTCACTTACTTTTAATATTACAAGTTTTTTTAAAACAAAAATAAACCTTTTTTTAAACACTTTAAAAAAGTTCAAATGAATTTTTCCCTAAACGTGCTCCGTTTTTGGGTTATTTCACATTGGAATATTCGATATGGAATTTGACGAAGGAGAACCTACTTTTCATTAGCTGCAACTCTGCTTCTACTAGGTCTACAGACCTCATGTATACACCATTTTTTTCAATTTTTGATGGGCTATATTTTTGTTAAGAATAATTTTTTCGATAAAATACTTACTTCTTGAGTTATCTCCGAAAAACCGTCCAAAAACATGTTTTATTTTGTTAAACATGAACATATTCACTCGCAAATAACTCGAAAAGTGTTGACTTGGTGAAAAAACTCTATAGAAGAAAAGTTGTTTAGAATTAGTCATTTTATCCAATGCCGGTTTTGTTTGAATGTATTTTTTTCATTTTCGAGAGGGGGTATTCTCCTCCATTTTTGTAAAATGGAGGGAATGTAGAATTGTAAACATTTCCTTATATAATAATAGACAATTTCAACTATCTATTCCCAAATTTTCATCCTTCCTTTATTTTTTTGGGGTCCGATTGTTCCTTGATCGGGCTAAATGGGTAACAAAGAAATCCAAATATTATGTTATGCAACGACGCCGCATTAATCGCCGAGACAGAAGACGATCTCCAAAGATTAACACACATCTTCAATACAACAGCCAAGAAATACCATATGATAATATCAGCAGAAAAAACCAAATGTATGATATCTAAATACCCACTTCGATGTAAAATCGTAATTGATGGGAAAATAATAAAGCAGGAAGCAAGGTTTATATATCTGGGAATATCTATAACCAGTTACGGAGATGTTGAAGAGGAAGTACAGCAAAGCTTAAAAGCAAGTAAAGCGGCGGGATCTCTTAATGACACAATCTGGAAGAACAAACACCTAACACAAGACACAAAAGCAAGAATCTATAAAGCAGCAAATACGAATAACACGAGATAAGTCACCAAATGGACGAAGAAGTATTGGCAGACCAAGAAAAAGATGGTGCGATAAATTAAACAATTTAGGAGGCTAAATTTGAAGAAGAAACAGGCTTTAAAGCCTACATACAAGAAGGAAGAAGAAGAAGAAGAAAAAGATATTTAGACGTTAACGCCCTTCCGGTAGGGATCTATGGAGGAGTATCACTGAGACGCAAGCCCATATCCCTTGCCGTACTGCTCTCCCATAGACCGATCAGACGCCCGCATATTCCAGTCTAAACCTCAAATTCCTATGAATTTTCAACTGCTGCGTTAGCCTTTTTGTTTTCCGTTCACCAGGCCAGGAATTGAACTCGCATTTATGACGACGAAGTGCTATCCCATGTACAGTAAGGGAAAAACCCCTTACTGTATAATATAATATGTATCAATAAATGTATATAATTTTAAGTAATTTAGCTTGTTACAAAAATATGTTGTTTCTAAATATGCAAACAAAACGAGGGTTGATTAACGCAGTTTTGTTTATGTAACCTCGTAGAGGCTCACGTATACTTTACTTTTCAAAGTCCAAATTATAAGGAGATATAAATAGCCCATAGAGGGATTACCAAAAATCATTATAGTATTGTTATTATCAAGATCGTTACTATGCTAGTGAGCTGCCCTACGAGAAGGGTGTCCTGAAAGACCACCCCGCGAAACAACATCTTAATAACCTTATGTTGATCGATGTTATAAACCGTAAATAACGTTATAAAGTTAGAGTCAGTGTTCCAACTCGACCTTCCAACCCTGCAAGCTTATCATGGCAATCTACCAACGTAGCACCAACGTAACACCCACTAGGTCATCCGATCGACTATATACCTACGTCTAGTACATCGGCTAATACTAGACAGAGGCAACGAAAACATTTTTTATTAGAGAAGGCTTTGGAATAAACCACCTTTTCTAGACTACTAGACTACTAGTCACGCCAGTGGTGCACCCATAATTTTCCTCTGGGGCTGGTTTGACTTGGGCACCGAAATTCTTTTGTATTGTCGTAACATAATGTTGTTCTCAAGCTATTTCCTTTTGGCATTTTTATAATCAACTATTTTTAATGGGAATAAGCCCAATTTTACCAAAAAAATGATTTTATTAACGTTTCGAAGCCCAAATCGAGTTTGGTTGTCAAAATACAAAATACTACTAAAATAAACAAAAATGTTGTTGCTAAGTAAAAAAATTCTGCTAATAATTTATTTAATCTGACTCATTTATATTGGCAATTCAGACGTATATTTTACATTTTAAAGTAGAAGACTTTAAAATGATATCGCCAATATTTATGAGTTGCGTTCCTGGGACGACTTTACTAAAAGATAGTTCATTCGATTACACGAAATCAATCCCAACTCAAGAATATCCGTCACAAAAAAATCATAGCATGTGATCTGTCTTTAAAAAGACAACCAAATGCAACGATGACGGCAAAATTCTCGCGTTAGAGATTCCATAGTAAATCACGAGGGAAAACCAGGAAAAAACCTCGTGATACTATCCCGACATCGTAAGTATTTAGTCTTACATTCAATTTACCTTCAAAAAACTAATACCAAATTCTGACTTTAATATGTTTAAATTATAAATAATATTAATAATACATGGATACACAATAAGTAATACTAAAATATAAAATTTGTACTAACTCGATATGTTATTGACTTACTAATCGTGGCATTTCCTTTCTATTGACTTCTTTTTTCAGTATGGGTAACCACATTCTACTGCATTCTACCGAGGAATTTGCGACACAATTGGTTTCATTTAGCATAATTAGATCCGCTTCTTTGATTTTTCTCTTTTTACTATCTGATTCTTTCAGGACTATACTTGAATCTCTCCACTGAACTCTATGTTCATTATCCCATGCTGGTTTTCCCTCGTGATTTACTATGGAATCTCTAACGCTAGAATTTTGCCGTCATCGTTACATTTGGTTGTCTTTTTAAAGACAGATCACATGCTATAATTTTTTTGTGGCGGATATTCTTGAGTTGAGATTGATTTCATGTAATCGAATGAACTATCTTTTAGTAAAGTCGCCCCAGGAAAGCAACTCATAAATATTGGCGATATCATTTTAAAGTCTTCTACTTTAAAATGTATAATATACGTCTGAATTGCCAATATAAATGAGTCAGATTAAATAAATTATTAGAAGAATTTTTTTACTTAGCAACAACATTTTTGTTTATTTTAGTAGTATTTTGTATTTTGACAACGAAACTCGATTTGGGCTTCGAAACGTTAATAAAATCTTTTTTTTGGTAAAATTGTGGCTTATTCCCATTAAAAATAGTTGATTATATTTCATTCTTCTAACAGGAAAGTATTAACTAACGTTTATGGTTTGATATATTTGTAAACTGGATTAAAATGTTCTAATTCCATCTATTTTATATCGCCATCAACCTTTCTCTTCAACCACCAACCAGAAGATTTACCTCTTTCTCTAACGACTCCATCTACACCCTCTTAGCTTGTTCTTAAATACTAATTACCTCTGTTAAAAACGCTCCCATCTACGCGGTTAATTGCCACTAAATCTTGACCCATATTCTGTTTAGGTGCTAATGATTTATCCCACATAGACATTCGCCATTTCCGCCATCATCCAAGAGCAAAGATTTACCACGCAATCAGTGGATTTTCGTCTCTCGTTATATCTTTCAGTCGGAGAATTTAATTCTTATCGTGGTCTTTTTATAGTCTGGGAGCCATAGCTACGTCACCGAAGTCATAGGAGTCATAGGGAGCCATAGCTACGTCACACTGATGAAAAGGCAGTTAATCTATACTAGTCAAATCCGTGTTTATCGTCCAGCCAATATAAAGTCGGAAAAATAAAAGAATACCCATGAACGATCACATCAATCACTTATTTTGTATTTGCTGTCTTTTTCTATAACAAACGTTTGTTATTTATAGAAAAAGACAGCAAATACAAAATAAGTGATTGATATGATCGTCCATGGGTATTCTTTCATTTTTCCGACTGTATTAGATTTGGAGAATAATATACAGTATGTCCCTGTAAGTTGTATCCACATGGAAAACTTTTTTATTATTATTTTTACGAAAAAAAGTTATTCTTCATAAAAAGTTTTCCATGGTCCAAAACCCAAGATTCAATCATCAAATATCAAATTTTATGAATGTTATACGAGGTATGTCAAAAAGTTTGAATTTCACTCAAGAGTAAAGTAGCTTTACTTTTCACAATATTGGAAATTGCTATTATGAAAAGTTGTTTGGAATTAAAAACTATATTCTAATATGCAATTACATCCTTCTAATTGAAATTTTTTTTTTAAATTATGGATAACTTACATTATTTTCTGTTATTTCAATTCAGATAACTCTTTTATTATTAATTTTACGATAAAAAGTGATTCTTAATAAAAAGTTTTGGATGGTCTAAAACCTAAAATACAACCATCTTATATCAAATTTTATCAATTTTATACGAGGTACGTCAAAAAAGATAAATTTAGATCAACAGTAAAGTACCTTTATTATTCAGAATATTTCAATTAGAAGGATGTAATTACATACTGAAACATAGTTTTTCTACGGCCATGCTAAAAGAGCCACTTTCAAGTACGCATTTCGTTTCTGAAAGTTGCACTTTCCCGCACGGCTGTCGGGAAAGTAAAATACCTTTTAATATGGCATTATAATATATTATAATACAAGCAACAAACTAATATTTAGATACTATTTACTAATTTATTTCAAATTTATCTTATTGTGTTCATGTTTTAATGAAATTAGCAAGATAATTCGATGAAATAAAATTATTTTGACATAATATTTAAAACTCAGATCAGTAGACAATTACAATGGTTTTGAATCATCATCATGGAAACAAATATCGTCGGCGTGGTAACCCATTATATTGAAAGTTTGGTTTTGACAACCTTGTCAAATAATTAATTTGTGTATTTTCACTTCTAAACAAAAATTGATATAACTCTATTTTTTGCGGCTTTTTTCCAAACGTACGGCCCTAGAAAAAATATTGTTCCTAACTCATGCGGAAAGTGTCTTCCCCGCACTCAACTGCTTGCCCGAACTCCTCTATCGCGTCGTTCGGGTCAACGGCAGTCTCGTGCGTGAAAGTATCACTTTCCGCACTAGTTAGGAAAATAACTATTTTAATTCTAAATAACTTTTCATAATAACAATTTTCGATATTGTGAAAAATAAACGAATTTTACTCTTGAGCGAAATTCATATTTTTTGACATACCTCGTATAAAATTGATAACATTTGACATAAGATGGTGGTATTTTAGGTTTTGGACTATGCAGAACTTTTTATTAAAAATCACTTTTTTTCGTAAAATTAATAATATGGCATTATAATATATTATAATACAAGCAACAAACTAATATTTAGATACTATTTACTAATTTATTTCAAATTTATCTTATTGTGTTCATGTTTTAATGAAATTAGCAAGATAATTCGATGAAATAAAATTATTTTGACATAATATTTAAAACTCAGATCAGTAGACAATTACAATGGTTTTGAATCATCATCATGGAAACAAATATCGTCGGCGTGGTAACCCATTATATTGAAAGTTTGGTTTTGACAACCTTGTCAAATAATTAATTTGTGTATTTTCACTTCTAAACAAAAATTGATATAACTCTATTTTTTGCGGCTTTTTTCCAAACGTACGGCCCTAGAAAAAATATTGTTCCTAACTCATCTGAATTGAAATAACTGAAAATATTGTTAGTTATACATAACTTTTCAAAAAAAAAATTTTTTCAATTAGAAGGATGTAATTGCATACTACAATATAGTTTTTAATTCCAAACAACTTTTCATAATAGCAATTTTCAATATTGTGAAAAATAAAGCTACTTTACTCTTGAGTGGAATTCAAACTTTTAGCCATACCTCGTATAATATTCAAAAAATTTGATATTTGATGGTTAAATCTTAGGTTTTGGACCGTGCAGAGCTTTTTATGAAGAATAACTTTTTTTCGTAAAATAATAATAAAAAAGTTTTCCATATGGATACAACTTACAGGTCATACTGTATAATATGCACTAGCTGTCTGGCTTATAGATGAATTTATAGGCCAGGATAATAAGACAAAAATATACCCTCTTCGTGTTGAAGTGAATTCACGGAGAAAGTGATTAAAAAATGCGTCTATTGTTAATAACTAATTGCGCAAAAGTATCGTCAATTTTTCTTTTTTTGAACCCTTTTTTTAAGGTGAATCCTTGAAAAAAATTTATTTTTTACCGTTTTTTAGGTGCATGACTACCAAGTAATGTTATTTATATGATAATTGATGAAAAATTGTAATAAATATATATAATTTATTATATAAAAAATAAAGACTTTATAAGGAAAATTGAACATACGTTTTCATAATTATTTATTACTAATAAATGCATTTTTTATGCACTTTTTTTAAACCAATTTGAAAGTTTAGCTCATGCTCTTTCATTTAACACATGTAGAATGGTTCTAACATTATTTTTTTATGACTTATGTTATTGCAAAAGAAGCTCTTTGGGATAAACAATTTGAATAAAATTTAAACAATTAAATGAATCGCTTTAAAATTTTTGTCACATATTAAGCACCAAAGAACTCTCATTTGACAAAAATTTCAAAGCTCTATACTTATTTTTACAATAGTTATTGCGAAATTAATTTTTTTGAAATTTCGAATTTTTTCGCAATTATGTTAGCAATATATTAGTGTTTTAAACTATACGCTATTTTAAAGCTTTTTCCATTCTCTCGAAGATGTTTGTACTAAGAAAACCATAAGTCATACTGTTTTCCATTAATTTGCAAAAAAAAATATCGTTTTTAGACACTAAATTGTTTATAAATAAAAATGGCCGCCAGATCCTACGCATGAAATAGTTACAATTTGTTCTTACAGGTATTACCTATCGAAAAAACGCTTCAGTACCTTGGCTGTTGAAGTGTCATGGAAAAAACCTTATTATCCTGGACTATTATATCAGCTTACAAGCGTTTCTCTCTAAGTATGAGGGTGGATTAATATATTATATAGACCCCACAATATATAAAAAATCTTTCCCATTTTTCTCTGAATTTATTATGTTTTCCAGAGATTTCTCTCCAGTTTTTCACCGGTTATTACTCTAAAAAGAAGAAACCGGTTATAACCGGGACAAAATAAAACCGGTTTTACCGGTTATTGCGAAGTAAAAAAACTGGTTTTAGGTTATAGCCGGTAGGTTTTTCCCATCCCTAGCTCTGGCCCATTGACTAATGTCTTTAAGTTGGAAAATTTAATCCTTATCGTGGCCTTTTATCCGAAAGTATTTATTACTACTATTGCTCGACTAGTAGCTCGCTTATTCGAAAATTCCAGAGTTCCAGAGTTCCGCCTTAAAAAGAATATTTGAGTTTTGTTTATCACGTCTGGCTAGAAATTGCGGAAAAGTCTGGCTGTAAATTAGTAGATATTCATGGGGGATTTTTTGTTATCTTTGTCAACGAAGTTATAAATAAAAATAGCCGAGATTTATATTGACCGAACCATTTTATCTTACATAACTTTTTAACTTTATGATTTTTTTGTTTTGTTTTACTATTTTTCTTTTAAAAATTGTTGGCGCTCAATTGTTTTATCAACTAAATGTTCTGTATAATCTTTCACTTATTTTTTATCCTTTTGTTTTCCCCTTCTTCTTCTTAAAATTCCCTCTCCTATAGGAGGTTGGATATCATAATGGCTATGGTCACTTTGTTGGCTGCTGCTCTGAATAGTTGTAATGAACTACAGTTAAACCATTCTCTAAGGTTCCTCAGCCAGGAGATGCGTCTTCTTCCTATGCTTCTTCTTTCTTGGATCCTTCCTTGCATAATAATTCTCAGCAACTCATATTTTTCTCCTCTGGTAATGTGACCCAAATATTCCAGTTTTCTAGTTTTTATACTTTTCATAATTTCTAACCCCTTATTTAAACGTCGTAGCACTTCAACATTGGTAATCCTTTGAACCCACTGAATTTTCAATATTCTTCTGTAACACCACGTTTCGAACGTTTCTATTCTTCTTATGTGTTATCTCTTTAATGTCCAAGCCTCCATTCCGTATAGCAATATAGAAAATATGTAGCATCTTAGAGCCCTCAATCTGAGAGGCAACTGAAGGTCTTTGTTTGTAAGCAGTGTCTTCATTTTTATAAATGCTTGCCTTGCAGTTTCAATTCTGACTTTAATTTCTTTGCTTTGTTCATTTTTATCATCAACCCAGATGTCTTAACTTTTTCTATTTGGGTTTGCTCTATCATTAACCTTTCATTTCCATGTTCTGTTTTTGAGACAATCATAAATTTAATTTTTTTCTTGTTTATTTTTAGTCCGTATCGAATGCAATAATCGTTAATTCTATTTAGCAAATCTTTTAGCGATTCCAGAATGTCTGCCATTATAACGGTGTCATCAGCGACTCTTATGTTATTTACTATCCTTCCGTTTATAGAGATTCCATCACTTAGCTCGGCTATCGCTTCCTGAAATATGGCTTCACTGTACAGGTTAAACAGTAGCGGCGACAGAGCATAACCCTGTCTTACTCCTCTCTTTATATCAATATTCTAGGATTCTTGTTCTTCTATCTTTATATTGGCTTTTTGATTCCAATACAGATTGATGATCATTCGTAAATCTTGTCTGTTTATATCTCTGTGTTTCAATAATTCTACTTGTTTTTCATGTCGGACCCTGCCGAACACTTTCCCGAAGTCGATGAAACAGGAATAAATATCCAGGTTCATATTAGTCCTGTCGCCAGGGGGGGTACAACGGCCTCGTTAATTCAGATGGACTTACTCAAATTTTTTTTATGTACTTTGACCCGTAGAACACGAATTTTTTGGGTAACAGTTGATCCGGATGTCGATAAGATTGTTATAGACCAAGAACTTGAGGAATCAAATAACAGCGATTTTTGGCAAAACAAAACAATATTTTGTATTTTTTGGGCCATTTTAAGTAAAAAATATTTCTACAAGTTTTTTCGTAGGATGCACAGTTTTCGAGATAAACGCGATTGAACTTTAAAAAAATCGAAAAATTGCAATTTTTGAACCCGAATAACTTTTGATTAAAAAATAAAATAGCAAGTCTGCTTACCGCATTTGAAAGTTTAAGTCAAATTATATCGGTTTTGATTATTTGCATTGGTAAAAATTTATTTTTTTATTGTTTAACAAAGCTATAAACACGTAGGGTTTCCCGTGCTTTTACATGCGTTTTAACGCATGTAACGTAGAAATAGTCTTGATTGCACTAGTACCTATTCTACCTACTCGTTCGATTTTAAATGAGAAATCATAGAAACATCACTCACGCACTAGTTGTTTGTAGCTTTGTTTAACAATAACACAATAAATTTTTAGCAATGCAAATAATCAAAACCGACATAATTTGACTTGAACTTTCAAAGGCGCTAAGCAGAATTGCTGTTTTACTTTTTAATCAAAAGTTATTCGGGTTTAAAAATTGCAGTTTTTCGACTTTTTGAAAGTTCAACCGCGTTTATCTCGAAAACTGTGCATCCTACTAAAAAACTTGTAGAAATATTTTTTGCTTAAAATGACCCAAAAAATACAAAATATTGTTTTGTTTTGCCAAAAATCGCTGTTATTTGATTCCTCAAGTTCTTGGTCTATAACAATCTTATCGACATCCGGATCAACTGTTACCCAAAAAATTCGTGTTCTACGGGTCAAAATACATAAAAAAAACTTGGGTAAGTCCATCTGAATTAACGAGGCCGTTGTACCCCCCCTGGCGACAGGACTATATTTAAGCATCTTTGAGAGAGGACATTAAACGCAAAACGTTTATTGAAAAGTATCCCCTTATTGAAAAGTAATGTCTATGGTGTCTTTGCCCCCTCACAAGATCTTTTTCTTGTTCTTGCTCTTTATAAGTAATTCTGCTTGTTCATTGGCGGATTAATACCTCTATGGCAGGTTGTCACTCCACCTCTTGCGCGGTCGGCGGCTACTTCTACCGAGTGTTGATTTATCTCTTTCTATTTCGATCACACGTGTATCCCCCATTCTGGTTATGTGGTGATTCCATTCTTTTTTCCTTAGTGTTCATTCGTTTATTTATACACTATACGTTACATTATCTTCTAATATCTTTACTCTTCTTTAGACCTTTCAGCTTATTTCCTGTAATTCTTTTCAGTACTCTCATTTCCGACGTTTCTCGTAGTCTTAGTATTTGGCTGCTTCGAATCTTGTTTTTGATGCATTTGTCATTATTGGTCTTACATTACTTTTATAAATTAATGGTTTCATCTCAGTGTTTCACACCAATGGACAATTCGATGTAAATAGCAGGATCGAATTGTTTTGTAATGCCCCTTTGTCCTCTTCTGCTCGATCGACGATGGTAAATAAATGTTTGAGTGTGGAGTAAAAATATGGTTTTATTGACAGCTACTTATAATTACACTATAGATGTTGTTCAGGTAACTTTGTATAATAGACTGCTATTCAGATTCTCTGGTGCGTAAGGTTCTCGTAAGGCTTCTACTTCTAATTTCGGTGGTTCCTGGTCTTTGTTTTATACTTTCTTTTCTCCACACTTCAAATTCGATCATCGATCTTGTACGGAACTGGAGAACAGCTGTTCAGGTCACTAAGGGTCGTCTCCTTCGAAGCTCTAATCCAATTAACGCCCTTTTGATGTTGTTTTGTCGAAGGACCAATGGACAATTCGATGTAAACTTATACAAAAACTGATATTGCACTGCAAGATACCAGACACATGGAGAAACAGCATAACGATACCAATGCTCAAGAAAGGAGACAAAGAAGACCCCAACAATTATAGATGTATAAATCTACTGAATACCGCACTTAAGCTAACCACAAAAGTTCTAACCAACAAAATCAATAAACTAACAACTTTATCAGATGAACAACAAGGATTCAGATCCGGAAGATCCTGAGTACACGCCGTATTTGTACTGAGACAAATCACAGAAAAGGCCATTGAGTACAATAAACCAGCATATCTATCTATGTTTTATAGACCTTACAAAGGCTTTCGATCGCATCCAAGTCGAAGACGTCTTACATTTACTGTATAGAAGAAACATAATAATCAATATTATACAAACCATCGAAAACATCTATTTTCATAATCGAATACTTCTTCTTCTTTAAGTACCGTGCCCAAATTTTTAGGCGTAGGTAGCTTCCATAACAATTTGCCGATATCGTTCTCGATCTTGTGCGGCATGTAACAATTGATCTGCTGATAAGCCAGTCCATTGACGAAGGTTTCGGAGCCATGAATATTTCTTTCGACCAATTCCTCTTTTTCCGTCGATCTTTCCATTGAGTATTAACTGCAGCATCCTGTATCTGCTACCTCTCATTATATGCCCCAGATATTCAAGTTTTCTCTTTTTTATCATCTTCATTAAGTCACCTTCGCCTTGACCTACTCTGTTTAAGACTTCTCTGTTTGCAATGCGTTGAACCCAAGATATTCTGAGCATTCTACGATACGACCACATCTCAAAGGCTTCTAATTTGTTCATCATGTTAACCTTCATGATCCAGGTTTCACATCCATATAGTAATACAGGATACACATAACATTTTAGGAACTTGATTCTTAGTTGTAAGTTCAGCTGAGAGTTGCTCAGAATTGATCTAAGTTTCATAAATGCTCCTCTTGCAATTTTTATACGAGTTTTAATTTCTTCATCCGGATTTAGTGTCTCGTTTATCCAACATCCTAGGTATTTAAAATGGTTAACTTTTGTTATTGATTCATCATTGACAATTAGTTGCATAGGGCCGACGTCTTGTTTACTAACCACAAGTAACTTTGTCTTTGTTGCATTTATGTTAAGTCCGTTATTGGAGCATTCTCTAGTGACTCGATCTATAAGGAATTGAAGATCTTCGATATTTTCAGCCATGATCGCGGTGTCGTCTGCATATCTGATGTTGTTAATAGTTTCTCCCCCGATTCGAACTCCACATTGTCCTTCCAAGGCTTCATTAAAAATTATTTCTGAGTATACGTTAAACAAAGTTGGGGATAACACACAACCCTGTCTGACACCTCTTTGAATGCAAATTTTGTCTGTTTCTTTGCCGTCTACCAGAATAGAAGCTTCTTGATTCCAATATATATGTTGTAAAAGTCTCAGATCTTTATCGTCTATTCCAATCATTTCTAGATATTCAAACAACCTATCATGTTGAACTCTATCAAACGCCTTCTCAAAATCTATAAAGAAGACGTAAATTGGTTTCTGTACTTCCCATGATCTTTGAAGTAATGTTAACATTGAGAACAAAGCTTCCCTTGTCCCCAATCCTTCTCTGAAACCGAATTGTTTGTTTCCCATTGTCTCTTCACATTTCTGCTTGATTCTATTAAGAATTATCTTAAGAAGTAACTTGAGAGAGTGGCTCATGAGACTAATTAGTCTAAAGTCTTTACATGACGATGTATTAGGCTTTTTTGGGAGTGGAATAAATGTAGACTCTAACCATATCTGTGGCATCATGCCAGTCTCGTATATATGGTTATAAATGTTTGTTAGTTGTGAGACATTGTCGTCATCCAGAAGTTTGAGCCAGTCTGATGGTATTTGGTCAGGGCCTGGAGATTTCCCATTTTTGCTCTGTTTGATGGCTTTCTCTACTTCCGCTTTTAAAATACTAGGACCAGTATTCGTATACTTTGTGGTGTTAAGTGGTGGCCTCGTATCCAGGAAGAGCTCTTTTATATAGTTAGTCCGAATACAGGCAAATCGAATACAGGCAAAGATAAATGGAAAACTAGCAGTTTATACCAGTACAAAGCGGAGTCGGAAAAGGTGATTCATTAAGCCCACTGCTCTTTAATATAATAATGGACGAAATAATAGAAGCAGTACGTAAAGGTCAAGCAGTACGTAAGGTCATGGTTACAGAATGGTGAACAAAGAAATCCAAATATTATGTTATGCAGACATAACCGCAATAATCGCCGAGACAGAAGACGATCTAAAAATATTAACACACATCTTCAATACAACAGCCAAGAAATACAATATGATAATATCAGCAGAAAAAACCAAATGTATGACAACATCTAAATACCCACTACGATGTAAAATCGAAATTGATGGGAAAATAATAAAACAGGAAGCAAGGTTTAGATATCTGGGAATAGATATAACCAGTTGCGGAGATGAATAGAATAGAATAGAATTTATTTCATCAAATATACAAAATTTCTTTTGTTTTTGACAAGTCAAAAGAATACGTACCTACATTATAAAATTTTGACAAAATTTAAAAGATAAATATTATAAATTATAATGAACAGGTATACAAACAGGTACTAACAAATTTAAACAATTTAACACACTGTAAAAACGTAAAGACATGAAATAAACTTAAAAACATGAAATATCGTCATAATCGGCAAAAAAACCCTGACCAAACTAGTGTACTTATTATAATGTATTATAAGCGGTACCTAAGTACTCTGTCTTTGCGTAAAAACAATGTTTTAAAAAGTGTGATTTTATTTTATTTTTAAACGTCTGTAAATGAAAACTTTTTACTTCATCTGGCAAAAAATTGTACAAACTAACATCAGTTGAGTTTTTTATACTTTTCGTCAACCTAAAACGTTGTGCTCTAATAGCATCGCTCGATCTTGTATGGTGATCATGGAAGTTGGAGTTTATGTTAAACTTACTTTTGTTGGAATGAGTTTCAATCAGCGTCTCATATATATAGAGTGAAGGTAGTGACATAATACCTAACTTCTGAAATAAAGGTTTACAGTGTTCCCTATACTCTGCTCCTGCAAGTATCCTCACTACTTTCTTTTGTAACTTAAAAATTCTGTCTGCGTGACAAGAGCCACCCCAAACAGTTATTCCGTACTTTAAATGGCTATGGAACAGTGCAAAGTAGATCATTTTAAGGGTACTTTTAGGGATCATAAAAACTAAGTTGCGTATCAAAAATATAGTTGTAGCAAGTTTAGAAATTAAGTAGTCTGTATGAGCACTCCAGTCCAAATTATCATCTAGGAATATTCCTAAGAGTTTAACACTATTTCCTAAGACATACTTTCGGTCAGAACTAAACATCAAATTCTGATTTTTGTCTTCATTTAGCTTCAGACCATTATGCAAAAACCAGTTTTTTGCTTTCTGAGTATCACTATCTATTTTAATTTTCAAATTATGATGATTAATGTCAGTATTTATGAGAGTGGTATCATCTGCAAAGCACACACATTTTATGGGAAAAGTGTAGTGAAATAGATCGTTCAGATAAATAAGAAACAAAGTGGGTCCTAGTATTGAACCTTAAGGAACCACGTAGTCGACCGTGTTCAAATCAGAATAGCTATTATTAAGAAAAACTGCCTGTTTTCTATTTGTTAAATAAGATCTAAATAGATTGAGAGTGGTTCCCCTTATACCATATTTATGCATTTTTTCCAACATTAATTTATGCGAAACACAGTCAAAAGCTTTGGATACATCACACAATGTCAAAGACACGAAATGACCTTCCTCCATGCCGTCGACTATATCTCTCACAATTTTCTGTATAACTTGTGTAGTGCTGCACTTTTTTCTAAAGCCATATTGGTTACAGTGAAGTATTTTGTGTTTATCTAGATATTCTATCAAACGAGTATTAAGAATGCTTTCAAAAATTTTACCGAAAATGGGAATGATAGAGATGGGACGGTAATTTCCAATTTCATCTAAAGACCCTTTTTTGATTAGTGGCAATACTTTTGTTACTTTTAGTACATCAGGGAAAATCCCCTCAGTAAGGCAATTATTATAAAGTAAAACTAATTTGTCAATAACAATATCAATAGTTTCGACAATTATTTTTTTGTTTAAAAAATAAAAATCTGTACAATGTGAATTTTTCAAGCCACGCAAAACATTTCTGATTTCTGATCACTTGAGAAAGGCACTTTGCCGAAACAGCTGTAGTAATAACATAGTTGTAATAAATTTTGTGGAAGTATAGAAAAACAAACGTTTTTCAGTGTTTTATTGTGAGATAAAATGAACTTCCATCAAGTAACGGTCGAATCCATCAATTATTTCTGATTTCAATATCAGTAACAGGTAGTAAAAATAAAGAGTGGCAAGGAGAGTGTACATCTTTCAAAATATCTATAGCTACATTTTCATTTGTAGAACTGAAAGAACCTCTAATATTTTTAGCTACTGAAGTAAAGTAATTATTGAAATCGTTTGATGAGATCGTACTAGGACTAACTTTTTTATTTTGACCTTTATTTCTGTGATAGTTTATAACTTTTCAACTGTCACGAGATATATTTTCAGAATTTGAAAAGAAATACCCATAAGCTAGTTTTTTCTTTAATGATATTGTTGATCTATAATGCTTCTTAAACTTATTATATTCACTATAATTTTTTGTAACGTCAGCAATTACCTTGACTGTGGAAAGATTTTCTCGCATAAGTTTTAATTCATCATCAAACCAAGAAATTGGAGCTTTATTCTGACTTCGCAATTTTTTTAATGGAAAATTGATTTCAGTTAACTTTTCATACATTTCAGTAATAAATTGAGCTAATTCTGTTGCTGTTTTGAGAGAAATAGCTAAAGACCAATCAACGTTATTTAACGAATGTTTCAACTTCAGTATGCCATTGCTCGTTATACGTCTTAGGTATGTATTTGCACTATGATTTTTTTCAGATTTTATTTTTAAGTTAATAAATTGAGCAAGATGATCAGAGATACATGGGTCCACAATTCCACAACCAACTATCCCACTGTTTATGTTTGTTAAGATGTTATCTAAACAAGTTGCTGATCTAGTTGTTATTCTAGTATATTCATTAATATTTATTGTTAAGCCAAAAGTAGAAATTAGATCACGGAAAATTCTGAGTTCATTAGAAGATTTTTTAAAATCAATGTTGAAATCCCCAATTATTATTATTTCCAAAAAATTAGCAGAGCAAAACACCAATAACTTTTCAAAAAGGTCTAGAAATATTTTAAAATTCCCATTTCCGGTTTTATACACTGTTACTAGAATAGTTTTAATATCTGTAATTTCTACTGCACAAAATTCACCCTCATATTCACATGATATATCATTCAAACAAACTGGTCGTGTAGAAAATTTATTATCGCTAAAAATTGCAACACCTCCATGTTCTCTTACCTTCCGACAGAAAAAAGTTGACAAAAAGTACCCATGACGTTGAAGAGGAAGTACGACAACAAAGCTTAAAAGCAAGTAAAGCGGCGTGATCTCTTAATGACACAATCTTGAAGAACAAACACCTAAGACAAGACACAAAAGCAAGAATCTATAAAGCAGCAATTAGACCTATATTGACATACACGGCGGAGACAAGACCTGACACATCTAAAACGAGACGACTACTAGAAACAACAGAGATAAAAATACTCCGACGAATATCAGGGAAAAGTCTGTTGGATAGGGAGAGAAGCGAAAACATAAGAAGATCATGCAATGTAGAAGACATAAATAGATGGGTAACAAAACGAAAACAGGAATAGCACGAGATAAGTCACCAAATGGACGAAGAAGTATTGGCAGACCAAGAAAAAGATGGTGCGATAACTTAAATAATTTAGGAGGCTAATATTGAAGAAGAAACAGTATTTAAAGCCTACATACAAGAAGGAAGAAGAAGAAGATTTCAGTGTTAATATGTCGGTATCGCCGTATGGTCTTATTGAGGCACCCTGCCTGTACTTGATTTCTCACTTCTTTGTCCAGATCTCCGTAGCTCCACAATGTAATTCCAAGATGTTTTATTTTTCATTACTTGTTTAATACTGAAGCCATTAATTTATATTATACATCTGATTGATTCTTTACTGATTACTATTGTTTTAGTTAGTAATTCTTGATTAATATTTGTCAGTTGGTAACTCTTGACTTTCATTCTGTCATGTCAGTTTTCACTTTAACGGAAGGGAGTGTTTCTATAATGTCTGTCGTCTATTTAAATTGATGTTTGAGCCATTATTTCATTATCGCGAGGGTCTGAAACTGTCAAGTCCTTTGTACTTAAAGGACGTAAGTATTTGTAATGAAATAATACTCGATGTAAAATACTTTATTTTAAAGAATTATGCACATGGTTTCCATTTTCTATCGCAGTATTAAGTATGTGACAGCTGTCGTTCAGATGACAGTAGTACCAACCTACATTCATGGTTAAGGGAGTTTTACACGAACATAACACCTCCTCCCTTGACCATGAATTACAAAAGTTAACTAGAAGTAAAAGTACTTACAAATTCAGTCTGGTAACAGGTTTCCTTACTCTAGTGGAACGCCTTAAAATGGGTTCCTCAGTTTCAGTTTGAGCCCCAGGTACACTATTCGAACTTTCCATATTGTTTGAAATTTCGGATTCATCAGTAATCACTTCGGTAGGTGGTGGTGAGACACTGTGCTCTGGAATTGATGCCTCCCTCGGAATCAAATTGTGAGTAATGGTATCCGGAATGTAACATGTTGGATTATTTTGAGATGGAGTATATTCCCCAATTTGCCGTATTTGGTCTACATGACGTTTCCATGTTCTACCATCATCTAACTGAATTAAATAATGCAATAACCCTAATCTGAGTACAATAATGCCAAATTGCCATTTAGAATGAAAATAATCCCTCACGGAAACCCTAGTTCCTATATCAAAGTTTCTTAGACTCATATCAGTATAGGTAACTCTATCACTACATGAAGGTTTAAGTAAATCTAATCTATTCCTTATTTGTCTTCCTAACATAAGTTCTGAGGGACTTTTACCTGTAACTGTATGTGGGCTTCTGCGGTATTGCATAAGTAGCTTACATAATTCAAACTCCCTGTCATTTCCCTCACTTCGCATAGCCCTTAAACATTTTTTTAGTATTTGGACATATCTCTCTCCCTGTCCATTAGTTGCAGGATGGTAGGGTGCAGTAAATTTTTGTGTAATTCCATTATCTTTCATAAAAGTTCTAAACTCATGAGAGTCAAATTGTCTACCATTGTCTGTAACAAAAACTTTAGGAATACCAAAAGTTGTAAAAATTTTTCGGCAAATTTCAATAGTAGTTTTTGTAGTAGTATTTTTTGTAAAATGAATTTCAGGCCATTTACTGAAGGAATCTACCAATATAAAATAATAACCTCCATTGAAAGGTCCAGCGTAATCAGCATGCACTCGTTCAAAACAAAATTTTGGTGGCTCCCATATATGAGAATTATCTTTAATTGGGTTGTTCTTGTGCTTATTGCACTCTAAACAATTTTTACAAAGTGACTCAATATCCTGGTCTATGTGAGGCCACCAGCAATAACTACGAGCTAAAGATTTCATTCTAACTATTCCAAAATGTGCAGTATGTAATTCTGTCAAAATTTTATTTCTCAATTTAGTAGGTATAACTACTCTTTGTCCTCTCATAATAACATCAGATTGTAATGAAAATTCAGCTTGATTTATATTGAAGCTAAATCGTTTATCAACAGGTTTTCCTGTTTTTAACCCAACAAGTAATTTTTTTAAGGTATGATCATTTTTTGTATGAAAAGCTAGATCTCTAATATTTGTAGGCAAAGTTTCAATTTGATTTATTTCAAAAATATCTGGCTCATCATGTGTGAAATTTTGTTCTGATTTTATAGGTAGACGTGAAAGTGCGTCAGCATTGAGATGAGAATCTGTATTTTTGTAACGAATGTCATAATTCAAACCTTGTAAGAAAATTGCATAATGTTGCATTCTTGTTGCACTTAAAACTGGTAGGCTTTTATCAGGTGCAAAAATTTGAACTAACGGTTTATGATCAGTGAGCAAAGTAAATTTCCTAGCACATAAATAATTGTAAAATTTTTTTACTCCAAAAATTATGCTGTAAGCTTCTTTGTCTATTTGTGAGTACCTTTGCTGTGTAGTAGTAAGAGTTTGAGAAGCAAACTGTAAGGGTCTCTCTGTACCATCTGAAAAGATATGTGAAAGTACTGCACCTACCCCATAGGGTGATGCATCAGTTGCTAGGACTAATGGTAAATTTGGGTCATAGTGACATAAAACATTTCTAGAACAAATGAGTTTTTTTGCTTTGTCAAACGCAGTTTGACAAGTATTCGACCATTTAAAATTGACATTCTTTTTAAGTAAATTATTTAATGGTTGTAAAATTGTAGAAGTATCTTTTAAAAAACGTCTGTAATAATTAATTAGGCCACAGAAACTCCGAACTTGAGTTCTGTTTGTAGGTATTGGAGCATTTGCAATTGCAGTTACCTTATCTGCACTAGTAGACACACCCGTTTTACTCATCTTATATCCACAGTAGTCAATCTCGTCTTTGAAAAATTCGCTTTTATCCAAATTTATATGTAAATTATGTTCAGATAATTTCTTTAAAACTTGTTCAAGTCTTTGTAAATGTAAGGTATTATTTGGAGCTGTAATTCTTATATCATCCTGAAATATTGAAATACCATCTATTCCTTGTAGCATTTGCTCCATTAAACGTTGCCATTTGGCAGGAGCACTAGCAATTCCAAACATTAATCGATTTGGTTGAAATAAACCTTTATGGGTGTTTAATGTAAGTAAATGTTTCATTTCATCTTTTATTGGCAAGTGTAAGTAAGCTTTCGTAATATCTATTTTTGTATATTTGTCCCCACCTGCTAATTGGGAAAGTAGGTCATCTGGTGTAGGTAAAGGGTATTCATCCACTTCAATGCAAGGGTTTAATGTGATTTTAAAATCACCACAAATGCGTATGTCCCCATTTTGTTTAACTACAGGAACAATAGGAGTTGCCCAGTCCGAAAATGCTACTTTCTTTAAGACTCCCTGATTTACTAAGGACTCTAATTCTGCCTCAACTTTAGGGCGTAATGCAAAAGCTACAGGACGGGCCTTACAAAATTTTGCTTTAGTACCAGGTTTTAGATAAATTTCAGCCTCTAACCCTTTTATTTCACCAACTGACTTTTCAAATAAATGTTTATATTTATCTAACAAAGTTGCAATTTCAAAATTTTCATGTAGAATTGTATTTACCTGATGTAAATTGATTTCCAGAGCATGTATCCACTCTCGACCAACCAGTGAGTAGCCATCACCATCCACCACATACAACTTTAGAGTGTGCTTTAATTCCTGGTGCTCAACCTCCACTGAAACTAAACCTAAAACATTCAAATTATTTTTGCAGTATGTAGTTAATTTAACATCCGATTTTTGTAATTGTAATGCAGGAAAATATTTTTCAAATATATTTTTATTTATGATTGTAACAGCAGCGCCAGAATCAATTTCAAAATTTAAAATATTACCATTCACTTTTAAATTTATAAAAAATTTATCTTTGCAATTCCCAGCATTTACTTCTAAGACCTCTTGAGCAGAGTTTACTGAATTTACTTGCCTGTGTGAATTTTGTTGTGCCTTTAAACAAACTTTTTGAATGTGTCCGACGTTTTTACAAAAGTTACAGATTAAATGCTTTTTATTACATTTATCGGCTAAATGCGAGGTGTCTCCGCATCTATAACAAGCCCTATTACGGTTATTTGACATTGTAAAAGTATTATTAGGAGAGCTACTATGATTATTTACTGTATTATTATCATTAAATTTACTAGTGTTTGTATTTTTATGAAAACTTTTTGCTTTCGCATTTAAAACATTTATACTAGCCTGATTGTAATTATTGTTGTGAGAAAATTGATTACTATCCTTTTCTGAAGTTTCCATGCTTGCTGCAATTTCTACGGCTCGGTCCAAGTCCAATCCCTTTGTTTCTAATAGTCTGGCTTGAATCCTCTTTGACTGTAAACCAAAAACAAACTGATTTCGTATAGCACTTTTTAAATATGTGGAAAAGTTGCAGTTTATGGCAAGTTTCTGTAGAGAATGTAGGTATTCTTGTATACTTTCGCCTTCTGCTTGTCTTTTTGATTGAAACCTAAATATTTCAGCAATTTCAAGTGGTGCAGGGTTGTAAAAATTATCCATTAACTTAACTGTATCCTCATATGACTTGTCTTCAGGGACCTCTGGAGCTAGTTTATCGCACAGTGTATCGTATGCTTCCGACCCCATGTAATGTAGTAAATAGGGCAATTTCATTTCCTCTGGAATTTTAAAAACTTTGTATGCTCCTTCCAGCCGTTTTACCCACCTGGACCATTTTGTAGCTGTCTGGTTAAAAGGTTCAACGGAAAACTGGAATGTAGAAACTTGTGTAGACATTACTGGAGCTGTAGCAGGTGCAACTATCGCAGTTGTAGTCGAGGAACTCGTGTTTGTACCGGCTGTAGTTGGAACGTTGTAGTTGATGTAGTGTCTGTAATATTTGTATCCATTATCCTCGTCGCCAAATGTCAAGTCCTTTGTACTTAAAGGACGTAAGTATTTGTAATGAAATAATACTCGATGTAAAATACTTTATTTTAAAGAATTATGCACATGGTTTCCATTTTCTATCGCAGTATTAAGTATGTGACAGCTGTCGTTCAGATGACAGTAGTACCAACCTACATTCATGGTTAAGGGAGTTTTACACGAACATAACAGAAACTATCTTCTAACACATCGTCGACAGTGAAAATACGTGGAATAATAGCATGAATTTAAACTGCAGCTACCATTTTTTTATGGCGTTTTGTATGTCGTCGAACGATCTTGTTTTCCGTCTCACTTATCTTCTTCATAGGAGTAAGGTATTGAATCTTACGTAGGTCATCTCAGTTTCGGGTCCTCTCATCTTCTGATCTCATATGCTGGACCAATACCAAGCGTTGTGATTTCCAAGCTTTCACTATATTTTTCGTTAATTCGCCCAAGGTGGATCATTTGCCCTGGGGGGGGGGGGAGTACTTTCAATAAAACACCAACCAAAAGACATAAAATAGAGATAAATCCAAACTAGGCCCTATTGGTATCTTTTTGAACATTTTCAACGAAAACTTTTCGTTTATAAATTCGCAAAGTCTGTGTGTTATTGTGGCGCCGCTCCTGCAATACATAGAGTAGATTTATCGATGGATTCTTATGTAGCTTTGTCTTTTGAATCCAAATCTGAAAACGGCATTTCGATATCTCTAACCGTCTTCGAGATAATCGACCTCAAAGTCTAAAATGTGACGTCACAATCCTTTTATTTTCCGTCGACATACTAAACGTCAGCTGAAATCGTTTATAGTAAGTAGTATAGTTTTTTAATCTGAATTTGTTAAGCAAAGCATAGGTTATATTTACATTTGAGTTTGACAATTCCTGAATGTCGGAAACTAAACGGCGGAAGCTAAATTTTAAATAAAGTATTAATAAAATATCAATGACATTTTATAGTGAATTTAAATATTATATAAAATAAATAAGATGTTCAAAAATACAATTTGAGTATATTTTGAAAGCAATAATTTACTAATAACTTTACAAAGGTTTATACGAGTATACGGCCTCCCCTTTAATAGGACTACCTAATGATAAATGGACTGTTCCATTTGTTATGAAATGAAAATTGTTATTATAGTCGGTTCGCTAAACTCAGAAACAACTGGCTAGTGATTTTAGTAGCTAATTTTTTAGTTTTTTGCGAATTTTGCCGAAATTGGAAAATTACTAATTATTTAGTAATTATTAACTATTTAGTAATTATTTGTTTGTCGAATTGGCAAAATTACTGACTAAAACTAAAATCACTAGCCAGTTGTGTCTGAGTTTAGCGAACCGAATATATGAAATGTTGTTTGGAATAAAAAATTATGGTCTGATATGTGCAATTACATCCTTCTAATGGAAAAAAATATTTGAAGATTTTTCTCAAATTCTCAAATTCTCAAGATTATGAGATTAAGATTTTTATCAGTATCAGAAGATGAATTATATTAAATAATATCCAATATTGAACTGGGTCAAGATTGTGTAATATCGACTAACATTTACCTTGATTGTTTATTTAAATATTGAGTGTCGAATTCTTGAGCCACGGGCGCTGAATTAGCACCCGTGTATTTGTAACAATAACACACTTTGATTATTGAAAATAATATAATTAAAAGATCAGAATAAACTTGGTGTTCGTCGAGGTAATATGTTTCATTCTCCCTTAACAACTTAACATTGAAAAGAACCTGATGTATTACCACCCTTAGCTCCCAGGGTGACAGGAAATATCAGTTATATTAGATGGCGTTCCACATACCACTATATCTTCATGGTCTAAGATTTATGATGCAACCACCATATATCAAATTTTATTAATTTTATACGAGGTATATAAAAAATATGAATTTTGATCAAGAGTAAAGTACCTTTTTAATTCACAACATTTAAATTAGAATGATATAATTGCACATTAAAACATAATTTTTAATTCTGAACAACTTTTCATAATAGCAAATTTTCCATATTATGAATTAAAATATGTAAATAAACAAAGTTTTCGTTATGGTAATGCTCGCATTTTCAGCGTGTTTATAATGATATTGTTCTTACTTTCTGTAATATATTTTAGCCCTAATTTGAGGGTGAATATTACAAACTATAATTTACTAAAATAAAACACATCTTTCTACAAAGAAGGCTCATTTAATACTCCTTTGGCGAATGTACTTTCTACAGCAATAAGAAATGTGTTACTCTGATAACAGTTGTTAGGTTTTACAGAGTGGTCTACTAAAACTATAATTACAATATCCAACATCTCCCCCTTAAAAAAAATTATTTTTTACTAGTAAAACAAATATAAGTATTTACCAAATAATAAAAAAGAAATTACTCATACGTTAAACGATCTATGGGTTTGACCACTCTTTTAGGCCGTTCAGTACTTTCTTTACTTAAATTCTCTTTATTTACAATATTTACATCAGTATCTACAATAGGAGAAACTTCATTTGAACCACTCAGTAGTGAAGATTCCACTATATGAAATTTTTTAATTTGGTTCAAATGACGTTTCCAGTTAACATCATTTAGTTCAGGAATTTTAACAATATATGTTACTTTTCCGATTTTCCTTAAAACTACGGCTTTTATCCACTCAACCGTATTTTTTTACGATAGTCGCGCACAGTCACTTGTTCACCAGGCTGAAACACTAAAAATCTCTTACCGCTAGAATACATTTTTTGTTTATTTTGTATTGTAGTTACATGATTTCTTAAATTTTTTCGATTACCTGGTAATAAAATGTCAAATATTGTCCTTAAGTTCCTATTTAACATTAATTTTGCAGGACTTACCTTAGTTGTGCAATGAGGAGTGGAGCGATAATCGAAGAGAAAATTATTTAATGCTAAATTAAGGTGTACATTTTTTTTATCACCTAAAAAATTTTTTAAAGCATTTTTTACTGTTTTCACAGCATTTTCTGCAGCGCCATTAGATGAAGGATGATATGGGGGAGTAGTAATATGAACAATATTATTATTTTTTAAAAAATTTTAAAACTCATCCGAACAAAAAGAACTACCATTATCGGTTACTATTTGACACGGCAACCCAAAACGTGCAAAACATGACCGTAGAACGTCTATAGTCATGGCAGAAGTTATTGAACTCATGGGAAATACTTCTATCCACTTACTATGAGCATCTAATATTATTAAAAAGTTTTTATTCAAAAATGGACCCATAAAATCCAAGTGAAGTCTTTCCCAAGGTCGTTCCGGCCAAGGCCACGATTGAATTTCGGTTTTTTCAGGTACATTCTTAAATTTTAAACAGTTTTCATAAGTTCTACATATTTCTTCAATTTGTTTTCCTAATCCAGGCCACCAAAAATAAGATCGCGCTAAGCTTTTCATCTTAACTACGCCCATGTGTGATGAATGTAAACTTTGTAAAATTTTTTGTTGTAATTTAGACGGAATTATAATTCGATTATTCCAAATTAAACAATCTGACTCGATAGATAATTCATTCCTAATTTTATAAAATGACTTAAATTTAATATCTTTTGCAAATTTTTTGTTTATAGACCAACCCACATCAACAAATTGGCGAACCGCAGATAAAACCTTATCATTTTTGGTTGCCTCCCTAACTTCTTTCAATTTAATAGGAAAATTACAATTTTCTGAAAAATACTCAACATAATTAAATTCAACATTTTCAACTGAATTATTTTCAATACATTGCGGAAAACGTGACAACATATCCGCTGGATTATTTTCACTTTTTACTACTTGTACATCATATTGATAACTAGATAGAATTATGGCCCACCTTCCCAATCTATTAGCTGAATATTCCGGTATTTTTTTATTTGGATGAAAAATATATGACAATGGTTTATTATCCGTGACTAACGTGAACTTTCTTCCATATAAATAGTTATGAAATTTACATAACCCAAATACAACCGCTAATGCTTCTTTTTCTAATGTACAAAATTTTTTCTCCCTGTCTAATAGTGTACGTGAGGCGTATGCAATTACTTTTTCCGTACCATCCTGCATTACATGAGAGATTAACGCTCCAACCCCCTGCTCACTAGCATCAGTTATTAATTTTAGGGGTAGTTCGGGATTATAATGTACTAAAACCGGTGCTGACACTAAAATTTGTTTAACTTTTAGAAATGCATTTTGGCAGTCAACTGACCAATTCCATGATACCTTTTGTTTTAATAAATTATAAAGAGGATTTAGCACGGTAGATAGGTTTTTAACAAATTTGCCGTAATAATTTATTAACCCTAAAAATGACTGTAAACTGTTCAAATTAGTAGGCGTCGGCGCCTTGACAATTGCCTCGATTTTAGATTCAGAGGTATGTAAACCATCTTTGTCAATATCGTAGCCTAAATATGTAATTTTTCTTTAAAAAATTCGCACTTATCTACAGATAATTTTAAACCTGCATTTTCTAACCTAAAAAGAACTGTCTCCAGCCTTGATAAATGCTCTTCCCTATTTTTACCAGTGACGAGAATATCGTCTAGAAAACATACCACACCATCAAGACCCTGTAAAAGTGATTCTAAAATTTTTTGAAATTTAGAAGGTAAACTTGCAATCCCGAATGGTGCTCTAGTATAACGAAATAAACCTGTATGTGTAGAAATCGTTAGAAGCTCTTTCGATTTTTCATCTAAACATATCTGCTGGTAAGCATTAGATAAATCCAATTTTGTAAAATGTAACCCCCCGTTTAATTTTGTAAACAAGTCTTCAATTTTCGGTAAAGGATATGAATCAATTTCTATTAAAGGATTTACGGCGACTTTAAAATCACCACAAATTCGAACAGACCCATTTCTTTTTAATACAGGAACAATAGGCGTACCCCAATTTGAAAAATCTACAGCTTCAATTACACCTAGTTGTAGTAACCTGTTTAGCTCATTTTCTACCTTTTCCCTCATCACGAATGGTAAAGGACGAGCTCTAAAAAATTTAGGACTTACAGAATCAGATTTTAATTTTATTGAAATTACACCTTTGGTAAATTTACCCAAACCAGGCGAAAATAAATTTTGAAATTTATTTAATATATCATTCAAATCTGACGGAAATGCTAAATCGTTTACGTTAAAAATGGTAAGATCGAACAGATTATAGAAATCTCTACCTAGCAATGGAGGTCCTCCTTTACTAATAACATACAAAGTTAACATAGCATTTTTCTCTTTATATTTAACCTCACAATTAACGAAACCTAAAGGTTTTAATTTGTCCCCATTATAAAGATTAAAAATTTTGGAGGTTGCCTGCAAAATTTTATTGCTAAAATTTAAATTATAAAAGCTTTCTGAAATAACACTATAGCTAGCGCCAGTATCCAACGTAAATGTAAACAACTCATTATCAATTAATAAATCTATTAACACAGAATTCGTATTTTATTGGAAACTATATAAACAATATTCTTCAGAATCTAGAAAATTGTTTTTATTACCTGTTTTATTAGATTTATTATTTTTATTTGAACACATTGGTGCTAGATGCCCTTTTATATTGCAAATGTGACAAAAACATTCTCGATAGGTACACTTATCTGAATTGTGGTTTTTACGTCCGCATACATTTAGTTTTGGTGGAAGTTCCAGCTGTTGAAGATTGGCTCCTCCCTCCTGCGTCGAAGTTGCTTTCCTGAGATGTAGATGCGCGAACATGCGCTGACTGTTTAAATTTGGAAGAGCTTCTGCCAGCGAAATGGATTTCTGGTTCCTTGTTTACAACTTGTAAATTTGAAAAACTTACAGATTTTGCAGAAGCTATTTCCACCACCTCGGAAAACTTTACCGTGGATTTCTCCTCGTAGAGACGATCTTTTACTGTGCCACTATCATAGCCTATGATAAATTGATTCACTAACGCCTGTTCGATTTCACGAGCGCCACCAAATTCACACGACACTACCAAACTACGTAGACGTGCTGCCCATTCTTTGGCACTTTCGTTGGCCATTTTGCGTGCTATAAAAAAATTTTCCCTGTTACTAAACACTGATTTAATCGGTTTAAAATGTTCATCCATCAAATCAACCAACTCTTTGAACGTTTGTATCTCTGGCTCGTCTGGAATACACTTATTGAACAACAATTTATACGCTTCTTCATTTAATAAACTTAAGAGAATAGCGCGTTTCCGATTTTCGTCACTAATATCATTTGCAGCAAGGTAATTACTTAATCGTTTCTTATACACTGTCCAATCTGAGTTACCGGGCACGAACTCTTGAATGGTACCGGTAAACGGAACATACAATGGCGTTTTTGGCACGTCCGGCATTTTTAATATAAAAAATGCGTTAACTACGACAAAAAGTCACTAGTCTCGTTCGTAATACTAGAACAAATGTCCATAAACCTCGTCGCCACTTTGTAATATATTTTAGCCCTAATTTGAGGGTGAATATTACAAACTATAATTTACTAAAATAAAACACATCTTTCTACAAAGAAGGCTCATTTAATACTCCTTTGGCGAATGTACTTTCTACAGTAATAAGAAATGTGTTACTCTGATAACAGTTGTTAGGTTTTACAGAGTGGTCTACTAAAACTCTAATTACAATATCCAACACTTTCCTTTTTCAGTTTGAAGTCTTCTTCAGTATTCCTCCCATTTTTTATTCATTGTTGTTTTTATCGCACATGTAACAACTGGCTGTATTAGTGTTTTACATATCTTTATTTTTTTAGTTTTGGTTTGTCACGTCTTCTCCAAAATGGTCTATTGTAGGTGTGTTCCCGTTCTTTCATTAAAGAAGATGTCCATGAACTGGCTCTTTTCTACTACCGAACTGTTATCAGGATGGCTCCCAATATTACTGTTTGTCATATATTTTCATGATGACTTTTACTAATCACTCATATATGAGTTCCTATTGTGACTGTATTGTTTTTGTCCATTTTTTTCTTGAGTAGAATTCCGAATCTAAGATACACTATGCACCAAAATTAACGCACCACCTTAAAAATGGGACATTTTTGATGTCATGTATTTCCTAAACCTGTTTAGGATTTTCCGATTTTAGTGATTTTTTTTAATATGTTATAGCTTTATTCTTTAAAAATACCGAAGTAATAATACTTTTGCTAAACAGATAAGTGTCATTGTATACCGGGTGTAACAATGATAGTGTCTTTTTTCCTCAAAGTTTGGAACACTCTGTGGAATATTCTGGCTTATATAAAATATTGAAATTAAAATTCAACTGTAGCCTTATGCTTTACTAACATTATGCTTTTTGATTCATTAGCTTATGTTGAATAATAAAAAAGTTAGTTACTTTAACAACTAGCAACGTTCTTCATCAATACAGGGTGTTTCTAACTAAGTGCGACAAACTTTAAGAAGTAATTCTGCATGAAAAATTAATGACCGTTTGCTTTATAAACACATGTCCGCAAATGCTTCGTTTCCTAGATACATGATGTTGAATTTTTTCTTACAAACTGACGATTTATTTATTGCTCTAAAACCGGTTGCGTTATGCAAATGAAATTTGGTAGCTTTTAAGAGGTAGTTATTGCGCATTTTTTGGCATACAACTAGGAATTTTCTATTCACCATTGGCGTGCATACGGGTAATATGACCGGGTAATATGACCTGTATGCACGCCAATGGTGAATATAAAATTCTTATTGTATGCCAAAAAATGCGAAATAACTTTAAAACCTACCAAATTTTGTTTGCATATCTCATCCGGTTTTAGAGCAATAAATAAATGGTCAGTTTGTAAGAAAAATTCAACATCCCGTATCTCGGAAACAAAGCATTTGCGGACATACGTTTATGAAGCAAATGGTCATTACTTTTTTATGCAGAATTACCCGTTAAAGTTTGCCACACTTATTTAGAAACAAACTGTATTGATGAAGAACATGGCTAGTTGTTAATACCTACGTTTTTTATTATCCAGCAAAAGCTAATGAATCAAAAGCATAATGTTAATAAAGCATAAGGCTACAGTTGAGTTTAAATTTCAATATTTTATATACCCCAGAATATTCCACAGGGTGTTCCAAACTTTGAGGAAAAAACCCACTATCATTATTACATCGATATTTTTGAAGCTATAACATATTAAAAAATTACTTAAATTGGAAAACAGGTTTAGGAAATACAAGAGATCAAAAATGTCCAATTGTAGTGCGTTAATTTTGGTGCTTAGTGTACCTGTACCGACTCCTCTTTCTACTATTCTTCTTAATAATAGTAATAAAAGAGAGGGGGGGAAGTAATCAAAATCTTATAATATTGTTTATTCGAGGAAATGCTATATCGGGTGCACCAATTATTAAAGGCACAAGTCAATTTCCAAAACCACCAATTATAATGGGTATAACTATAAAAAAAATTATAATAAATGCGTGGGCTGTAACAATAACATTATAAATTTGATCATTTCCAATTAGAGATCCAGGCCTACCTAATTCTGCTCGTACCAAAATTCTTAGGGAAGTTCCTACTATTCCTGCTCAAATTCCAAAAATAAAATATAAAGTACCAATATCTTTATGATTAGTTGAAAATAATCATTTATTCGGTAAAATGGCTAAGATTAAGCAATAAACTGTAAATTTATTTACGAATTTAGATTCTTTTACCAAGTCTTATATTCAATTATGATTTTAAATTGCAAATTTAAAGGTAATATTAATAAATATTTAACTTATTACTACAGTTTAATATGTCCCAATTTTAGTGAAAAGACTAAAAAAAGAAGGACATCCAAGAAGGAGCTCTTTTATTTTCATATTGCGATTTTTCCGAAATCGTTATTGCCCTTAATTTTTTATCAACCCGACCACATTGAAAGCACATTTATTTTTCCTAGTTTGCTTTACTTTTAATAAATTATTCCCTAGCTCGAATAAAAAGGAATTGAAATCACCATAATACAGCACCATCAAATAAATAACTCTATGTATAGAGCCGATTCGCAAGGCTCTCTTAGGAATGCTTTTAGAAATGCCTTCGTGCTACGAACATGTAGCAAGTGTCAATATGAATACATTTTTAACGTTTTACTAAAGTAAAGTTGGCGTAATACCGAAAGCGAGTTAGAATTAGAGGTGGAAACTGGAGAATATTTTTGGAATCAGTAAGCCCTGGTATTTTAACGGTGCCTCAGTAATAGGGAACTTGCACTAAAAAATTTTTTTGCATAAAATTGTTAATTTATGTTTTAAAATGTTATATTCAAAATATTACGTCTTAACAATGAATAGTGTACGTACAACATCTGATCAAAGTTCCGCGCGTAAAATTTCCGTTTCAAACAACTTCAAAACCGAGAGCTGGGGTCTGACGTCACAGGCCACTCGTATCGTTTGCCCGTTCGGTGGGCTATTACATTTAATGCATTTTGCCCATAGATAAAATAATATAGTTGAAATATCTTGTTTTACTCTGTGGCAAAAATGATTTTTTCTGTGACAGGCAAAATATTAACATTTTATCTCTGTTGACATGTATCAAAAAGTTCTTTTTTATGAAATTACTTTTGTCGTTTCTTGTGTTGAAGAACAAAGAAAAAACAAGTAACTTAAAAATAAACAAAACTTTTAGTAATAAAAGTAAGAGTAACTAAAAAGTATTGGTGCTACTATAGTATGCGGTCTACAGTCGGGTTTCTACTATAGCTTGCGGTCTACCGAGGGATGCGGTGTAAGTATAAGCTTAGATGATAAAGATATTAACTTGTAAAATTACAATAATGATTCTTCTTATTTATGCGTATTATTAACTTTGTAAAGAAGGATTTTGTTGGCTATGTACACGTTCTATCGGTACGTCTGCTAATCACCATAATCTTTTCTCAGAAAGCTTTGAACACAATAATGAAAGGCTCCAGTAGGTACTAATAAACATTACAATAAAATATAATCTTTATTATAATGCAAATTACACCGTAATCTTTTCCAGGATATACGAAATCCTTCGATTAGAAGTAGGTAGATCAAACCCACGGGGTAAACCGTATACTATAATCTAATGGATACCAAACTATTGTTATAAACGGTTTAAACATGCTTATTAATAACTCTTACTTATTTGCCTTGATACCTCGCATTTCTCCAATAGAATAGCTTTCACTACTTTTTATAAAAGTTGCTACCATGAAGACATCAACGGTAGGTAAGTTAGTCAGATTGACCCTTTGAAAAACCCTCGTCCGTCATATTATGCGTTTTAAACTCTTTACAAAGTAGCACTCAACTTTATTAATTTCAGTTTAAAACTAAGCTGATTGGGGAACTACTTATTACAATATATAAGATGAACATAAATATTACCTAGGAATTTTCCATTGAAGACGATTAAAATGTAATATACCCGTGATACCTACCCTAATCGCGTTGTTTCCGACTGCTAGGTCGGTTGACCGTGGCCCGTGACGTCGAACCAATAGAAGGGCGTTCAAGAGCCTCCTAAGATATTTGAATTTTATAGCATTTTCAAAGCGTCGTAATTAGCGTACGGGTTAAAAATATTTGTTTTTTTCGCATGCAAGCGTTGTAAGATCATGTTACATTATGCTTTTTAATACCATTTTAATATTTAAAAATTTATGCAAGTTCCCTATTGGCAGCAGTACATGAGATGCGTTTCAAATCGAAACGGGTCTAAGACAAAGCAATCCACTTTCCCCTTTGTTATTCAACTTAGCTCAGAGCACGCAGTTAGGAAAGCGCAATTAGAATCAACAAATGGCTTCGCTGACCAGGAATCGAAGTTGCTGTTAGCTTTTACTGACGATGTCGACAGAATTTCGCATACCACCAGAGATGCGAAACAAGTTTTTATTTTTTTTAAACCAGGGCCAAGAAAATTGGCATTAATGTCAACGACGATAAGACCAAGTACATGGTAGTTACCAAAAATCCAAGATAAAGAAATTAGAGAAAAAAAATTTGATTCGGCAAACGAATAAACTTTAGAAGTTGTCAAAGAATTCAAATTTTTGGAAGCAAAGATAATAGCGAAAACAGTTATGAAACAATTTAGCAGCTAGTATCATGTCACGAAATAGAGCATATTACACCCTGGTAATGCTACTTAAATCAAAATTGCTCGCAAAGGCAGCTAAATCAAAGGTATATAAAATTATAATTAGCTCCAAAATAACGTATGGAAACGAGACGTGGATACTAAGGCCGATGCCACATTATGCGTTTTGAACGGATGCGGTGAAAACGCATCCGTTTCCAACGCAACCGGACCGACCTGTCACACTATGCGTTTAGTCTGGTGCAGGTAGTAAGCGCGTACCGATGACTCAAAACGCATCCGCTTCCAACGCAACCGGACCGACCTGTCACACTATGCGTTTTCACCGGATGCGTCGGAAACGCATCCGGTCAAAACGCATAATGTGGCATCGGCCTAAGGCTACGGCTTTACGGGCGAGAAATTGATGCTAACAGTATAGTAGCAGTAAAATGAACTTAAGGTTCTGCGGAACGGAATGGGAATAGCCGAACTGTACCGACTACAGGACTTGTGCGTAGTCGGTTCAATTCGGCTATTCCCATTCCGTTCCGCGGAACCTTAAGTTCATTTTATTGCTACTGCTAGCGTCAATTTCTCGCCCGTGGAGCCGTAGCCTAAGGCATCCTGAAACAACAAAATTACTGGTCTTATTTATAAGACCTTTGAAGAGATAATCCAGATGGTCTTTGGGCTTTACTGAGTCGATCGATAAAACAGGAGCGAGGAGACGAAGACATACTCTGAAACTCCAAGTAGGTACTCTATGGAGATTAAAATAATATTTTACTATATTATAGTCATCAAGGCAAATCGTATAAGATGAGCAAGATGTACTGAGGTCGAATGATACTGAAAACAACCTTCTATAGTCTAAGAGCTAGTGAACCCTCCGACTAACGTTCGTCCTTTAAGGCTAGAAATTTGTCTAGTGATAATTCATAGCACACCAAGGCTAAAAACCATGACCTGGCAGGCCTCAGCGGTGCACGTGTATCTACCAGGTGAATCGAAAAGTGCAAATTTAGGGGGTAAAATAAACTTTCTCCAGTAAGGTTTAAATTTAAGTATGTGTTTGAGTAAGTCATTCAGAAGAAATGTGTACAATGACAGGCGATTCTGAAGAGCATAAGACCTTGCCAGGCGAGGGGAAAGATTAGGGGTTTTTCCTAAAATTATTCTTTTTGCATCGAACAATTTTTTTTTTAGGTTTTTTGAATCATTCCAAACAGAAAAAGTTTTTAGTGATTTTTCTCTTAAGTTAATAGTTTTTGTTATATAAGCGATTGAAAATTTTGAAAATTGCGAAATCGGCCATTTTTAACCCTAAATCGGACATTTATCTAAAAATTTCAATGTTGCCAAGATACGTAGATATTCTTTAAACATTGATTGATGAAATCCCGAAGAGTTTTTTGCAATAAAATATCGAAAACCCCTTTGTTTTTTTAATGGATAATCAAGCAGGTGCGACACTGTAGTATAAGTGAGGACGTTTGAGTTTGCATAAATTCATTATCTCGAGAATGGGCAAATTTCAAGAGAAATCCTCAGACAGGTCGATTTTTATTTTTAAATTAGGACTTTTTGGCATATATATAATACTATTGACGTCATCCATCTGAGCGTGATGACGTAATCGATGATTTTTTTAAATGAGAGTGGGGGTTGTGTGATAGCTCATTTGAAAGGTTATTGAATTTTCTATTAATTGATATAAACATTGACATAATTATTTATACAGGGTGTACAAAAAATTGTTTTTTATTAAATTAACTTTGATTAAATTTGACAAATAGAAGAAAAATTTTTTTGTACACCCTGTACAAATAATTATGTTAATGTTTATATTACTGAATAGAGAATTAAATAACCTTTCAAATGAGCTATCACACAACCCCCACTCTCATTTAAAAAAATCATCGATTACGTCATCACGCTCAGATGGATGACGTCACTAGTATTATATATATGCCAAAAAGTCCTAATTTAAAAATAAAAATCGACCTGTTTGAGGATTTCTCTTGAAATTTGCCCATTCTCGAGATAATGAATTTATGCAAACTCAAACGTCCTCACTTATACTAGTGTCGCACACTCTTGATTAGCAATTAAAAAAACAAAGGGGTTTTCGATATTTTATTGCAAAAAACTCTTCGGGATTTCATCAATCAATGTTTAAAGAATATCTACGTACCTTGTCAACATTGAAATTTTTAGATAAATGTTCAATTTAGGGTTAAAAATGGCCGATTTCTCAATTTTCAAAATTTTCAATAGCTCCTATAACCAAAACTATTAACTTAAGAGAAAAATCACAAAAGACGTTTTCTGTTTGAAATGATTCAAAAAACCTAAAAAAAAGTTTGTTCGATGCAAAAAGAATAATTTTAGGAAAAACCCATAATCTTTCCCCTCGCCTGGCAAGGTCTTATGCTCTTCAGAATCGCCTGTCATTGTACACATTTCTTCTAAATGACTTACTCAAACACATACTTAAATTTAAACCTTACAGGAGAAAGTTTATTTTACCCCCTAAATTTGCACTTTTCGATTCACCTGGTAGATACACGTGCACCGCTGAGGCCTGCCAGGTCATGGTTTTTAGCCTTGGTGTGCTATGAATTATCAGTAGAAAAATTTTTAGCCTTACAGGACGACCGTTAGTCAGAGGGTTCACTAGCTCTTAGACTACTAGGAAAGACCCAATGGCAGAATACTAGATGGCCGCTCACGAAAAATATGGAAAGAAGCAGTAACACGTACTTTACGTAAGCTTGAGGTTTTGTTAAAACCTGAAGGTTTCGACTACCATGATTTTGTTCTACATTATTGAAATACGTCTCAACATAAGTTTGCAAAAAAGAGAATATTTAGTGTTATACTCTGAAGATAATTTTGAGATTGTGATCGACAATGACATGTAAATAACACAGGTATAATGGCGTGAATATCCAGGAGCACTTTAGACAACAGATGGGCTACGACAATAGGAAATTAGACACCAACTAGACCAGGGAAGGAAAGTAATTAGAAATCTTAATTTAGTGTAGAATTGTAAATATTTTACCTTAATTTTTAAGACTCCTGTATAAAATTTTCTTTATTATTATGAAAACGAAATAAGAGTCTCACGCATAAGAACACAGGTGCGGATTAGCTTGGGGATTTGGAATCGGAGTTATCTGAGACGCAAGATAAACATAAGTAGCCTTGACGCCTTGACTAATTTTAATAGTTTTCGTTTATTGGAAAAATTCGGTACATACTTTGATTAAATTTTAATAGGTTGGTTCTCAAGGGAAAACGGAAAAGCGAGTTTAGATGTAAGAGAATTTATTTTAGCGTAGGAGTGCGAGAGTCAGTCGATTTTTGGATTCGAATAAAAGAGGCTGTATTTGGCTATAATTGAAAGGACGCGAAGACGTAACTTATATATTGACAAGCCGGTCATATATTAAGCAGATAAACGCGATTATTTCAAAGATATTTTATTTTGTGAGAACTCGTTAAATTTTGGTCGCAATTACACAAACACTTTTACATTTCGTCAATTTAATAGTATCTATAATTTAGTTATCTATTTTATTAATTAAAACTTTTAAACATCACACGGACTTTTATTACGATTGTCAGGGAACAACATATAACAAAGAAAAAACAATTAGGATTAGAAGAGTATTTGTGAACTGTAGTTATGTATGGAAGTGAAAAGAGGACTTTAAATTCTGAAGCAAAGAGCAAGTTAAATATAATAGAGATGATGTAATTACCAACGAGGCCACTATAGATATATTAAATGCCACAGACACTTTAACACAGTGATTCCCAACCTTTTTCCCATGATCGCCCCCTTAGACAGGTTTCACCAGTTGTGAATACTATAATCGCCCCCCTCCCCAATTAAATTGAAACAAAAAATTATTCAGTACAATATTGATTTATTTTTACATTTCGTAAAATAATACATGGTAAGTCATCATTCAATCTTCGCTTGTCCACTGCTGGACATAGATCTCTCTCATAGTTTTCCCTCTATTTCGATCTTGTGCCTCTTGCATTTTGTCCACGTGTTGGTGAACTTGGTTAGTAATAATTGTTAATTTCTCCCTTGGGCCTTTTGATACTCACATAATTTCTTTATGTCTGGCTCAATGTTGGTTAATAGCTATGTACCTCAAATCCTCTCCAAGGTGGAGGCAATATGTTTGAAGATCCTCAGAATAACCACATGATGATTTCTGGGGAACTTGGTCAGACCTCCTCTCTGTATATTTTCTTCAAAAATAGATAGTTTGTCAATGAATGCTCTGACTACTCCCTTCGCTTTGGCCATATTTATGTTCTTCCTTTGTAATTTTAGATTCGTTCTATTTAATTTTTCAGAAATATCTGACAGTGTGGGGTCAGTAGTTATCAGAAATTCGATAATAGTATCCATGAGACTGCAGAACCGCCGTAAGCAATTCCCTTTCGAAAGCCAGCAGACTTCCGTATGTAGTACTGTAGTAGCAATGTATTAATGTCAGAGTAGCAATGTCAGAGTGTACGAAATATTCCATCATTCTTTGGTTTTGCTTTAATTTTATTTACCTCATCTATGACAAGACCAATATTTACATATGAAGCACAGACATGGACCTTCACGAAAGAAAATATGGAAAGAATGGCCAATAATCAAAGGGCAATGGAAATAAAGATGCTGGGTATCAAGATAAGTGACAAAAATAAAAATACATGGATCAGAAATAAAACCAAAGTGAAAGATCTAAACAAACATGCAGCTACTCTCTAGTTAAAAACATGACAAAACAACAGACAAAAAGACGGAAGATGGAATGAAGCGACAATCCACTGGAGACCTTGGGACCGTAAAAGAGGAAAGGGCAGACCACAGATGAGATGGTCGAATGACTCAAAAAGATACGCTGGGACCATATGGACAGGATTAGCACAGACCGAAGAAGAGTGGAAAAATAAGGGGAGGACTACGTTCAACTTTGGACAAATGAAGGGCAAAAGATAGATAGATGACAAAACGACCACAATTTTGGCCGTACACTTTTTGTTAGAGTCAGATCGGCAGGGTCGGTACCTACTCTCATCATTCTTATCCCACTTCTATCCCTTTCTCTTTTGTGCGGATGTTCGCCCAATACGAAAGCTCGATAAAAGGAAAATGCAGAATTAATTATAATGTATTACTTACCCACAGAATTAAATTGTATCATGATTCATAGCCCTCTGTTACTAGACGAGATGTTTGTGTTATTATGACCTGCATTGATGTACATTTAATTACTTTTTATTATCCGATGGATATCCGATCGAAAGTATTGTTTTTTCTTCTCTATTACCCATTTCTCTTTTCCAGATGCTAATCGCCCACCTTATCGCCCCTTTTCTCTATTGCCCCCCACATCGCCCCCTTCGCTCTATCGCCCCCCTCAAAATCTCAAATCGCCCCCCGGTTGGGAATCACTGCTTTAACAGATAGAATAGGGAAGAGTCGTTTGGACATCTTTAGATGGAAGACAGTAGATGGCCCAGGAGAGTATTTGGATGGAATGATGGTAAACGTTAAAGAGGAAGACCACGATTGTCTTGAAGGGGAAATATCAGAAAGACATTGGAGCACAGGAATTTAGACGAAGAGGACGCTCAAGACTAGCCAAAATTGCAATAAAATCCCTTTTTCGTTCCTTTCATATGTTTCATTTTTTGTTCATATTGTTAGTTCGATTCTCAATCATCTTTCATATATCTCTTGATTATATGAAAGTGCGTATAATATTGATTAATATTATGCTAAATATTTCTGCTATATGCTATAAATTTAACAACGAGGTTAAACCAGAGTTTCTCAACGTTTTACCATTTGCGCCCCAATTTTCCATAATTATTTTCACCGCGCCCCCCCCCCTCGTTCAATAACAATATATCTATGCAATAATAATATACCTTGAGCAGCATGAAACCTAATAAACTAAAAAGACATTGGGAAACGCTTCATAGTGAGTACATTAACAAACCCCGAGGATTCTTCGAGTTAAAATTAAAATGGCGTGAAAGCAAAAATTAGTTTTAATAAAAACTTTGACTGTGAATGAAATAGCTTTACTTGCCTCTTATAAAGTCTGATATTAAATAGCCAGATCTAAAAAGTCTAACACTATTGGTGAATATCTTATATTACCAACTGCCATCAAAATTGTAGAAACTGTGTTTGGAGATAATTTTGCTAAAAAATTGGGGTGTATATCTCTATCAAATGATACTGTTGCCCGCCGAATTGGTGATATAGCTGAATATGTACAGGATCAGCTAATCAGGAAGTTACGTGAAAAGCTGTTTTCGATTCAGCTTGATGAGGCAACAGTAACAGTAGCAATAAATATGCTCATTTTATTGCCTACGTTCAATTTTGTGATGGCAGATCAGTAGTAGAACTACTTTTCTGCAAACCAATAGAATTGATAGCAAAGTCGCTTGAATTATTTGCTATGTTAAATGATTATATAAATGAAGCAAAAATAGAGACACTGCTTGATCAACAGAGAAGCTCTGGCTTGAATATTGTGCTAACTACGGTTGTAACAATAGTTAATTATCTACATAAAAATGAGACCTTTGAAAACTAAAATCTTTTCTGTACTTTGCAAAGACATGGATGCAGTACATTCAGCATTATTATTTTATTGTGAGGCAAGCTGGTTATTACGTGGGAAATTTTTACAACGTGTTTTGAATTAAGACATGAAATCGTCATTTTTCTAGAAGAAGAAAAGGGGCCGCAAGCCTAGATGTTTCACGATGGTTTATTTTTGATGAAATTGAGTTACTTGGTTGATATATTCGAGAAACTAAATATTTTGAACTTACAACTTCAAGGGGCCAATACACATATATTTGATGCGAATGATAAAGTTACCGCTTTCTGTGGAAAATTGAAATTGTGGAGCAGAAATTTAAAGCAAAAAACCTAGAAATATTTGAAAATGTGGATGAATGTTTTAAAACTTACCAGGCTGAAGTTGTGAAAAACCACGTGAAAGTTGTTTTTGTAACCAAGAAAAATCATTTAGCGATGCTGAAAAAAAATTTGAAAAGATATTTTTTTGCCGACAACCAATTAATAGGTACCTAATAGTTATGAGTGGGTCGGGAATCCGTTTCAAATTACACCCGAAGAGCTCTCTACTGCAGAAGAAGAAACCTTCATAGACTTCACAGCAAATGCCCAAATCAAGAAACAGTTTAATATTAGAGCCCTCTTTGAATTTTGGGCAGGGGTAAATGATGAGTTTTCTGTACTGAAAATCAGAGCGTTCCGTATACTATTACCGTTTTCACCATCCAACCTTTGCGAAACAGGATTTTCCGCGATGGCTGCTTTAAAGACCAAATATAGATCGCAGCTAAATATTGAGAAAGAACTGAGAGCGTCTATTCCTAATATTACACCCTGTGTCGATAAGCTTTGCTCTGCCAAACAGGCCCAAGGATGTCACTAATTTACATTAAAGTTGTTGATTTAGTATTCAGTGCTCATAACTATGTATAGCTCCTTGTTCATGGGTATTTTATTTTTTTTGTTTGTCAGAATTTTGTTTTGCTTTGATTTTAGTAAATTAGTCAATGTTTTAGGTGTTTTTTTTTTTATATTTTCACGCCCCCTCATTGGGTTAAATCACTGGGTTAAACTTCTATTGATTGCTTCCTACATACGGTGTTCAAGATGTTATCATCAGAATGCCCATCTCTATTGAGTGCTTCACTTACCGTCCTCGCTCACAATATGCGATATCCAACTAAACGAAGAGTTTTAAATTACCGTGCCAGGAAATATATACTGTAGAGAATATGTATCTGAGCGCTCTAATAGGTAGACGTAACGTATTTAGTGGGTATTTACTTTAGTAATTGCGCTGCTATGTTTAGTTGGAAATAGGAGACTGCTCTTCGTGAAATAGTGCCTCGGAGAGGGCAATAGTTCGAGTAATACAGTGCAAATGTAATATGCCTTAAATTGGTCATTTAGAATAGAAGATGTGTTAATCATAAAATCGCAAATGAGCAGTGGCGACTCGTCAGAGGAGGCAAGGGACGCTTAGCCTCCCCATAAATTTTTGAAGTTATACTTCTTTACGGGCGTAATGACGGTGAAATTTTATATGGTAAAACCTAGCGACCGGGCGCATGCGCATTATAACTTTGTTCTGATTGGATGTTCAAATGACATGACAAAAATTATCCAATATGGCAGCTGTGGCACAGCTGTGGGACTGTGGTTTGGTTATAATGTATGCTTGTTGCGTTTTAAAATTTGTAGGAAGAGAAACAACAAACAAAAAGTTAGTTAATGGTTATACTGCCTTTTTAAATAGTTTTCATATTATATTTTTGGACTTATTTACATAGAAGAGATGATTGTTGCATGCCAATGTGAAAGCTCATTAAACTGTGACTAGTATGAGTGCCGCAGATCTCGCTTATTCAAAGCTAAAGAATCTTTCACTGGTAAGTGTTTTATAAATAGTTGATCAAATTTTGTTATGATATTTGAACATAGCCACTTTGCACGACGCAAGTGATTGCGAAATTTATTAGTCGTTATACGGGCTCCGATACCTACCTTGAACCTACCAAAATACATAAGTAGTATGTAATACTTTTATTTACATAATTTGATTACCATCAAAATTTCTATCAATATTCACCTAATATATTGTTTTCTTACTCTATGTTTTGTTGTATTTTTTCAATTCTAAATCATTTCAATTCAAAATCAAAATAATTTGATTTACATAAGTTAAAAATGTCAAAAGGTTAATCTGTTTAGTGAGACGATCTTCGCACATAATGACGAGCTGTCTCTGTGGCGAAGTTTTAATGCGAGTGCATCCCAATACAACGCAAATACCACTCGCGTGGTAAGTTGGTTCGAATCCCAATAGAAACTTTTATTATTTTTTTATTTTTTTTATACATTTTATGATTGTAAGTATATTTATTATATAATTTTATTTTCAGAAAATACGTATTTAGTTAAAAATTTTTCCGACAATTAATGTTCAGAAATCATTTGTGGCATTTTTAATGTGTTTGTGTGTGTTTTATTTTTTTATTTTTTTTTTATTAGAAAAAGAAGTCGCATCCACCAAAAGGTTATTAGCGACGGAACAAAATATAAATAACAAAAGTAAACAACTACAGGTTGTACAGAATGTTTATGGATTTTAGATAATTAACTATATTGTCGCAGGAATAGTTTTGACCTAGAGCCTGTGGTAGAGCGTTTGGGATCTTGTAGCGCTGTCTTTCTTGGTCATATTTACTACAAACTATTAAAAAGTGTTCGACTGTTAATCGGACGTTACACTGATCGCATATAGGTGGATTACTCTTTGTGAAAAGGTAAGAGTGCGTTAACCTGGTATGTCCTAGACGTAAACGCGCAACCGCAATTTGTTCTCGTCTATTGCGCGACGATGGAAACCACTGAGACACATTATTTTTTATTTTAATTAACTTAGAATTAGATTGAGACCACTCATTTCGCCACAAACACAACACTTTATTTTTAAAATAAGCTTTTAAGTCACTGGAAACACACTTGTCTATCGGCTCCGAGAAATCACTTAAAATTGCCTCTCGTGCAGTCCTGTCAGCTTCTTCATTTCCTGTTATTCCGACGTGTGAGGGAACCCATACAAATTGAACGCTTCTTCCATGTTCATGAGCTTGGGAAAGACGATGGAAAAATCCATCAATGTTCCATTGAAGTATCGAGTTGAATGTTGTTAACAGATTCGGAGTTAGATGATACTGAGCAATTATCTACAGAAGAGTCACTGTCTAAGTCAGAAATCTCTTTCCCTAAATGGTTAAGAAGTTTCTTTTGAAGTTTTGTAAACTTAGTTTTTGTAGATCTATCATTTGCATATTGATAGCTGCTTTGTAAAAGATAGAGTAAACCAGGCATATCAGTTGTAAATTCTTTAACGACGCTAATAGTGTCGGGGGAGCCTTGGACATTATCAATCAGTAAGGACAATTGGTGGTAATTTAAAACGAATGCTGGGGTATGATTATCAATAAAATTTTCAAGAGTTTCCCGTGTCGATGGGACTTTAGATGAGCGCGGTTTTTTTTGGTTTAGAAGATTTGGGTTTTGCAAACAGATTTTGTGATGAAATTGCTGAGTCTGAAGGAGGAGTATCGATCTCACGAATACTGCGTTTTATGGAAGAACTTGCGTTTTCGCAAGTGCTATTAGAGTTTTCACTTAGATGTTGTGGCTTTATTACCTTTGGAAGTACTGGAGCAGACTCATTGGTAATGACAGAAGTCGAGCTTGAAGTTTTGATTGTAAGATTGGTTGAAATGGTTGTTTCGGAAAGTTGTGGTGATGTATCAGTTTTGTTGGAGTTTTCTGCAGTTGTATCTAATGGAAGAGGTGCTGATAGATTGGAGGATATTGCTTTATTATTTTAATTTTTGGCACTGTTTTAATAAAAATGTTTGAGAAGTAGTAAGTATAAATTAATTTAATATTTAAATAAAATATAAATAAAAAGTATATTAATTTCGTTTATAATCATATAATCATATAATAGAAGTATAACTTCTTACGTGCGTACAAAGTACACACACATTCTTTCTTTACACACTATACACTGTTTTGTTTATCTTGAATCTCGAAAAACAAAAAGCACTCTCACTATTATACAATGTGTAAATTCCATATTATCACTAAATATCCATACGCACGGAGCATTAACATTAGAACGCATGATTGCGTCTCAGTTTTTTTATTATTATTGTAGGCAGGACCCTGAGTTATCCCGAGATGCATGAACGGAGCCGAGAAGTCGGCCAGCCTCCGTTGCTAATGCTCCGCGCAGCGCAGCAGGCGTTTAGGGAGACCCGGTCTCCTAACAGTGGTATCTACGGTACCATCACACGCTGCCCGGAGATTTACCAACGGAGGCTAACTAGCTTCTCGGCTCCGTTGCCGTTGCGAGCATCTCGGGACAACGAATTTTAGGGTCATGACTAAAAATAATGAAAAAACTAAAAGTGCGAATTTTGTTATGAAATTTGGTATTTGGGATTAGAATAATATTTGGCACAACTTGTTCAAATAACTTTTTCCGATATTTGTAACGCAAAGCAAAATATCGTTAATTTATCATGTTTTTGGATTCGCAGTAGGCCGCGTTTTGAATTAAAAAATTCAGTTGAGTATCTTAAAAAATGTGAAAATTCAACCTGTATGAACTGCAAAACTTAAAATCTGTATTTATTTTGATATGCATATTTACTTACAAAGATGTAATTGTTAACAAATAAACGACACAAACTTTGGTATTAAACTTTTACAATTAGACTAATTATTTTTAAAATGATATGATATTATAAAATTATGAATTATGATGATATGTTTATGAAATGTAAATAAAAAATGGTCAAAAAATGCGGCCTTACATTACATTTTTGGCGCATTTTTTTGCTAGTGCAAATTTGTCTAGATATTTTAGAGTTAGGTATAGCCTCCCCTATTGTAAAAATTACGAGCCGCCACTACAAATGAGGAAGAGTCGCATTTGAGAGCTACAGGAAAAATTGAGTTGTAATCTAGCTGCAATTCTTAAGAAATTGGTAGGTAGAAGTAAAAGTTAAAAAAAACTTTACAGCTATCGACCTATTGTATCATATTATTGGGCACAGTAATTTCTTAAATACAAACATTAGAAAAACTATAGAGTTATGCTACAAAGAAAAGAAGAGAATCAAATTAATAATGAGAGACTTACCAATAAATACGTTAGGTGAAGACCACCTAAAAAATAAAATAGAAAACTTTACAAACAAAGAATTGTGGATAAAAACAGAAATAAGTTGAGCAAAAAAAATAAATAACGAATACGCGTGTCACTGAATTTGAAAAAATTGAAAATAAATTAAAAATATTGAAAGATAAAAGGTAAAGTAAGTACATATAAACAACACCGAGTATACATAGAATGTAATCTGACACTAAAAGAGATAGAAATACAAAGAAAAAACTTTGAATAGTCGCAAACGAAATGGTACATGTAAAAAAACAAAAATCCGGTACGGATTCATAATTATAGAAGAAATAAGATGGAAATAGAACCGAAAAACAAACATGATAGAATATTAATGCCAATGAATTGTCAGCTAGTTCAAAAAACTAGTGGAAGAGAATAGATAGATGGAACAGGAAATGGAAAAGGCGCAGAATAAGAACATGAGCGAACATAAATATAATAACAAAGACAGACAGAAACTATATACACTGTGTCCGTAAAGTGTGGAACAAATTCTTTTTTAGCTAAACAGAGCATTTTAAGAAATAATCCTGAAACACGTCGATTTTTGATTTTAATTTACCGTATTTTAAAATAATATTCGAATATACAGGGTGAATTACTTTCGAGTAATGACGTCACCGTAATTTTTTTTTAATGGAACACCCCCATTTTGTCTCAATTTTCGGATTACTATAGCTGAGTTGTAGAACACACACAAAACTATTGTATTTTTGTCCACCCTGTACCAATTTGAATCAACATGTGATACATTTTTGGAATCAGCTCAGCTAGAGTAATCCGAAAATTGAGACAAAATGGAGGTGTTCGATTTAAAAAAAATGACGGTGACGTCATTACTCGAAAGTAATTCACCCTGTATATTAGAGTATTATTTTAAAATACGGTAAATTAAAATCAAAAATCGACGTATTTCAGGAATATTTTTAAAAATGCTCTGTTTAGCTAAAAAAGAATTTGTTCCATACTTTACAGACAGAGTGTATAATGGGCAACGTAGAAAGAAACAAGGAAAATATCATTTTAAAAATAGCAACATGGAATGTAAGAGGCATAAACAGGAAAGAAATATAACTGGAAAAATAGAAGATAAGAAAATTCAACTAGTAGCTATAACAGAAACAAAATGAAAAGGAACAGGAACCACGATGTTGGAAAACCGAAGCTTACTAATATATAAAAGAAGAAGAACATAATATGTAGGAGACTTCTAGAGACTTTCTTTTTATTTTTTGAAAATGGGTTTATACAGGGTGTTTGGTAAAGAATGGGCCATAGCTTAACCTTAGATTCCTGAGCTTAAAATAGGTCGATTTAAGCTAACTTGCCTTAATACGAAAGTTGATAATAACCGAAATACAGGGTGGCAAAGTTAAACTTTTATTTTATTTATTCTTGAATAATTCCTGACAGGCACGGGATAACAACACGAAATTTGGTATTCGGGGGTTTTTTAGGATGGAAAAGCTAAATTTGCCACCAAAACTGATGTATTACCCAGAGGGCGTCGCCACATACTTCTTTTAGCGCTCATTTAATACGTTAAATTTTTTTTATCCCCCACTCTATTTACTTCTTGAATCTTGAAATTTTTATTCTCTTAATATTTTTACTTAAAAAAAGTATACTACATTCATCTCGCTAAACTCAACTCTTTTCGAGATAAACGCATTTTAAATCTGAGATACAACATAATTTTTTGCATAATATCATTGTAGTTAAACACGAAAAATAAATGAGGAAATTTGTGATATATTTTTTTAAATTTTTATGGTTTTAAGTTATTTTTGGGTGTAACTACCATGATACTATGCAAAAAATTATGTTGCCTTACAGATTTAAAATGCGTTTATCTCGAAAACGGTTGAGTTTAGCGAAATGAATGTAGTACACCTTTTTTAAGTAAAAATATTAAAAGAACAAAAGTTTTGATTCATAAAGGATATAGAGTGGGTAATAAAAAAAATATAACCTATTAAATGAGCGCTGAAAGGCGTATGTGGCGCCCTCTGAGTAATACATAATTTTTGGTGGCGAATTTGGATTTCTCGTCACAAAAAACCCCTGCTTACCAAATTTCGTGTTATATCCCATGCCTGCTAGGAAATAATCAAGAATAAATAATAAAATAAAAGGTAAATTTTGCCACCCTGTATTTCGGTCATTATCTACTTTCGGACTAAGGTCAGTTAGTTTAAATCGACCAATTTTAACCTCAGAAATCTAAGGTTAAGCTGTGTCCCATTCTTTACCAAACACCCTATATATTTGTAAACAATTCATCATTTCGTTTACATTCAAGATGAAAACTGGGGTTCTTAATCAAACAAAATGTAATTGCAAAACTTCGTTTAAACTTTAGAGGAAACTATCCCTCAGACACTTTGAATTCGAATGACGGTTAATCTTGTGATCCTTCCTATAATTTGCCAAATTTCAACTTCAATATCCCTCGGAAATAACCTCTGTTCTACAGTCTCTCTTCTCATTTGCATGCCCTTTCAGTGTAATGCAGTGCTTCTCACTCCCATGTGACAAAAGAGAATCCCTAATATGTTGTGGTCCGCAGGAAAGCAGGAAAGGGATCATCTTGCGGTTGTTTAGTCACCGGCATTAAGCGAGATTTTGTGGGAAAGGGTTACAACGTCGGGTTTTAGGAGTATTACAAAAACAGAAAGTAAACAGCAAGGCTGAAAAGCCTCTTTACAAATTTTTAAACGTTTATTGATTTACGAGGCCGCAGGGCGTATTTATCCCAGCAACGTTTTTCGTTGAATCTGCTGTAATCGCAGAAATAAAGTCTTAATTTTAGATTAAGGAATCTGAGGGCTAATATGGGGAAATATCCTAAATTGGGTTTATAATATAATGAATGGAAAGTTTAATAAGTTATATTTCGTTTTATGTCGACTTCGTTAATTGGATTTCGTTCCAAAAATAACCTACTTAGTTAAATTAAAATGAAGTAGGAAAAGATAAAGCGAAAATATAAATCAATGCGTTTGTTCCTTCGTTACAGGGTTTAGGAATACTCGTTGCTATGGTATCAAACTTTTTACTCAATTTTTTCAGAGTGTTATCTAGAGTTTCAGAGTGTTTATCAGAGTTCAGTGTTATTTTATTTTGTTGGCATATTCAAGAGATTTGAGTATTGTATAAGGCCAATTGAGCATATACCAATGGACAATAATAATATAGAAAAAGTTGAGTCCTATATAAATCAAAATCTTAAATCAAAAAATCGATCTATCAGAGATTAGCATAAATGCTGATTTAAATATACAGTGCGGTGGAATAAGTGTTAACCCCCCCGTTAACTTGTTTACTTTAAGAATATAAGCAAAACGCTCGGACAGGTCGATTTTTAAACTAATTATAGTATATTATAGCATCACCTTTTCGAACTGTACGCGATCCCTTTTAAGGTGACAGACATAACTTTGATTTTTTTAAATGGGAAAGTACATCACGTGATACCTTATTTAATAGCTTTTGAAATACTAATTACAGAAATGTATAATACTTTAATCCTTTTTAAGAGCGTAGGCGCAAAATTTCGTTCGAATTATTTTTAAACGCATTTATTTTTTTCGAATCCTGAGAAAACTAATAATAGGTCTGGATCCCGCGTATGAAAAAAAAGTTGATTAATAGCAAGCTGAAAATTTGTTAATAGGTTAAGGGTGTCTAGTCGGATAAACTTTGATATATGGGAACACTGGAACAGGGGCGGTTTTAATGGTGGAACAGGTTAAAAATTTGGAACGGTCGGACCACGAAAACGGCACATTTATTTTGTCCGACAGAATAGACTTAAACTCTCCGAACAGAGATTAAACTCTTATGCAAAAATCAGACTTCTATTTATCACCTGTCATAATTCCTGTCATTTGACATATTCTACATGTTCCACTCATTAAAACTCCCATTTGGTGATAAATAGCAGTCTGATTTTTGCATGAGAGTTTAATCTCTGTTCGGAGAGTTTAAGTCTGTTCTGTCGGACAAAATACATGTGCCGTTTTCGTGGTCTGACCGTTCCAAATTTTTAACCTGTTCCACAATTAAAACTTCCCCTGTTCCAGTGTTCCCATATATCAAAGTTTGTCCGACTAGACACCCTTAAGCTATTAACAAATTTTCAGCTTGCTATTAATCAACTTTTTTTTTCATACGCGGGATCCAGACCTATAAGTATTTTTGAAAAATTTAAACGCAGAATAAATTATTACCATGTAATCGAGGGTCGAAAGTCCCTGAGAACTTCTATAATGATTATTTTAATAAGTCACAGGGGTGAAAAAAAAGAGAAAATTTAGTCTTATGTTTAATTTCAAATATATCATTCAAAAGAATCTTTTTGTTTATTCTTAGGGAATTTTTGCTCTCAGTAATAATGTAATCTTTCATTCTGCGTTTAAATTTTTCAAAAATTTTAATTAGATTTCTCAGGATTGGAAAAAAATAAAGGCGTTTAAAAATAATGCGAACGAAATTTTGCGCCTACGCCCTTAAAAAGGATTAAAGTATTATACATTTTTGAAATCAGTATTTTAAGAGCTTTTAAACGAGGTGTCACATGATATACTTTCCTATTTAAAAAAATCAAAGTTATGGCTGTCACCTAAAGAGGGATCGCGTAAAGTTCGAAACGTTGATGCTATAATATACTATGGTTAGTTTAAAAATCAACTTCTCCGAGCGTTTTGCTTATATTCTTAAAATAAACAAGTTAACGGAGGGGGGGGGAACACTTATTCCACCGCACTGTATGTTTTTTAGCATGGGCAGCATTTGAAACATTACAAACAGTATTTAAATTAAACTTGCCAAATACTTACTTTAAAGTTTAAACGCAAAAATTTTCAAAAAGTAGGTATTGCCGGTTCTGACATATGGAACTTAAACATCGGCTTTGAACAAAAATATAGTAAACATGCTCTGAAATGCTACGTTTTGTCAATACTGCAATATGGACTTAAAATCTGGTCATTGCAGGAAGAACACATAAATTAAAAGACTAAGTTTTCAATCTCATAACACATAAAATAATATTAAAAATACCACTCTACATCCCACCAGATTGAAACCAATGGGAACCTTCTCTGGTTACACCTCCGAGGCTTCTAAAATTTGCAAGCCATAACGGATACTGCGACTAAAGAAGATGAGGGAATTTTACAATTTATAATTCACGTCCCATCTGCTCAGCGCGGTAAAGTTCCAACGAGAATGGTTCCCTTCGTACTCCAATTAGAGTAAACATGTAAATAAAATTGTTCTGAAGCTATTTCCTTGTGGCATTTTTATGATTAATTATTTATATGGGAAATAAGCCACAATTAAAATGAAAAACATAATTTTATTAACGTTTCGACGCCCAAATCGGGTGCCGTTGTCAAAATACAAAATATTACTAAAATAAACTAAAGTGTTGTTGCTAAGCAAAAAAAAAATTCTTCTAATAATTTATTTAATCTCACTCATTTATATTGGCAATTCAGACATATATTATACATTTTAAAGTAGAAGACTTTAAAATGATATTGCCAATATTTATGAGTTGCGTTCCTGGGACGACTTACTGAAAGATAGTTCATTCGATTACATGAAATTAACCCCAACTCAAGAATATCCGTCATAAAAAATTATAGCATGTGATATGTCTTTAAAAAGACAACCAAATGCAACGACAGTAAAATTCTCGCGTTAGAGACTTCATAGTAAATCACAAGGGAAAACCAGGAAAAACCCTGTGATACTATCCCGACATCGTAAGTATTTGGTCTTACATTAATTCACTCTCAAAAAATAATTCCAAATTCTGACTTGTAACATGTTTAAATTATAAATAATATTAATAATACTAGATATATAAGTAATACTAAAATATAAAATATGTACTAGCTCGATATTATTGACTTACTAATCTTGGTATTTTCTTTCTATTGACTTCCTCTTTTATAGAATTTGGTATTATTTTTTGAGAGTGAATTAATGTAAAACCAAATACTTACGATGTCGGGATAGTATCACAGGGTTTTTCCTGGTTTTCCCTTGTGATTTACTATGAAGTCTCTAACGCGAGAATTTTACTGTCGTTGCATTTGGTTGTCTTTTTAAAGACATATCACATGCTATAATTTTTTATGACGGATATTCTTGAGTTGGGGTTAATTTCATGTAATCGAATGAACTATCTTTCAGTAAGTCGTCCCAGGAACGCAACTCATAAATATTGGCAATATCATTTTAAAGTCTTCTACTTTAAAATGTATAATATATGTCTGAATTGTCAATATAAATGAGTGAGATTAAATAAATTATTAGAAGAATTTTTTTTGCTTAGCAACAACACTTTAGTTTATTTTAGTAATATTTTGTATTTTGACAACGGCACCCGATTTGGGCGTCGAAACGTTAATAAAATTATTTTTTTCATTTTAATTGTGGCTTATTTCCCATATAAATAATTAATCATGTAAATAAAAAATGAATAACCATTTTCAATTTCGTTGCAACACGAAACTACAGCAGCATTATATTCTAGTTCAATCAGAGAGTGCAGCAAGCATCTATACCGGTTTCGAAACTTATTAGTCTCTCATCAGGAGGCACATATGCTGCTCTCTCTGGCCCAACCAGGACAAACCCCGGCATGCAGTTACGGATTGCAGCGAACGAAATGGCAGGGATGCCCTAGCGGCAAATGCTAGCAAAAGATTCTCTGGTTACACCTCCGAGGTTTCTAAAATTTGCAAGCCATAACGGATGCTGAGACTAAAGAAGATGACGGAATTATAAATTGTAAAATGTGTGATGTAGAGTAGGATTTTTAATAATATTTTATGTGCTATTAGATTGAAAACTTAGTCTTTTGCGAGCAGTTGGCGCTAGGGCATCCCTGCCATTTCGTTCGTTGCAATCCGTAACTGCACGCCGGGGTTTGTCCTGATTGGATCAGAGAGAGCAGCATAATATTATGTGCCTCCTGATGAAAGACTAATAAGTTTCGAAACTGGTAGAGGTGCTTGCTGCACTCTCTGATTGAACTGGAATAATAATGCGGCTGTAGTTCCGTGTTGCAACGAAAATGAAAATGGGTATTCATTTTTGATACACATAAATTAAGTTACCGTCATTTGAAATGTGGTTTTACAGAAGAATACTCTTAGAATAGCATGGACACAGAAGTAAACGAAGAGGGAAGTATTGCGACAAATGGGACAAAGAATACTAAATAATAAACACAATAAAAATAAGTAACTTATAATATCTGAACATTTGTGGGTAGAATAAACATTGGGTAGAGGTATTTGTTTTTAAATTTGACATAAGTTAAATATTGTTATATTTAAATAATTATTTACAATAAGCTATGCTGATAGCTCTGAAAATGGATTTGTAAGCCGAAGGCGTTCAGCTAGGAATTAAATGCTTAACGTACAGGGTGGGGCATTAGTGTGACACAGTTGAATTACTCGTTTGTCGTAAGAGATACCAAAAAAAAGTTATTTAGGTAAAAGTTGTGGAACAGACAGGACCATAGCATAAAAATATTTTCAAATATACAGGGTCGCCCGTATTGACAGGGTGACACAAACTTATGTTTTTTTAAAAGGAACACCCTCTATATTTTTATATTTTGGATTCTCCTCGATGTCTTCTTTCTCAAACTATAGATTTTTGTAATATTATACAATGTAGTTTAAAAGGTAATTACGTTTTATTGTTAATTTCGTAGCAATATTCACACCATGTAGAATTGTAGTGATTTCACATCCAAGTTTCTATTTATGGTCAAACGATTTTTAATACAGTCTACTATTGTTAAACATTAATAATATAGCGAAAAGTTTAATAGTAATATACAGGATTGGTCAAAACTCGTAATGAGTATTTTCTGAGTTTTCTTAAATGGAACACCCTGCATTTTAGTATTCTAATCAAATGATATGTTATGGTACTTTTTTATTTCTTAAGCATTCCATATACCTAAGTGCTTTAATTTTTGAGTTATTCGTGATTCTTTAATTAAAACAATAATTGCAAAAAAATTACGTGAAATTTTATTAGGTAGCTGTGGCTAATATTCAATCAAAAATATTTTTTCAAAAAAAAGTAGATATTAATTTAGACTGATCTTTAATGTATTAATATTGGATGAGATATCCAAAGTCCTACGTAATTAAGATTGTTGGTGTGTAAAATATTATTAAAAACATACAAGAGCCTACCTAGTTGGCTATGAAATTAAGTTTGCTAAAACATTATTCACATTATACTATTTTTATAGTTCCAGATGCTTTGTTACCATTACTAATATGAATTTTTCTAATGAATAACTGATCAGTTTTGTTTTTGTGCTAGGGAAGTATAACAAAAATGTGCTACTAGCAATAAGAATTTTTTTCAGCAATTCAATGATAGACGAAAACCAAAAAGAGAAACTTTAAAAGTACACTAAAACGATTTCAACAGTCTAGGTCTAGCTAGTTAGATTATAAGAAGGTTCTTCCTAATATGCAGATCCTCAGTTGCACTAAGGATTACATTTAATTCATTTTATGCACGACCGGGCGATAAAGTTCATATTATGTATACATTTGGCGGGCGTAAAGTGCCACTTTAGCGCCCGTGGGCGGTAATGTTAGATGGCGGGTGTGGTTTGTGAAACACAAAGTTTTTATTTATTGTATGTTATTGTAATAATGGAATTTTAACTTTAGTAATCAAACATAAGTTTCCTACATCTATAATTTTATATTTATAACACAATTTGAACAATTATTTTTAGAAATGTTTAGGGTTTGCTACTTTGCTCTGTTGTAAGTTGCTATGAACTTCCAATAACTCCGTATGATTTGTGGAAGGTGCATGTCCAAAAGAATCACCATATAAATTTGGACTGCAATTTGAGCAACTTTAAATTTAACAACGATCGTGCAAGGAATTTTGTATCTTTAATAATAAATGATCATTAAAACAGACGTGCATAAAAATTTGTATGTATTTCGGGCGTAAACAGCGTTTATGGACCTTACGTGTTAATAGCGGTAATACACGTCGCGATCCATAAACACCTATTTTACGCCCTTGATATATAAATAACTATTATTCATTTACAATAGTTTTTATTCTATCAGGTTTCTCGTAATTTAAGTATCCCGTCCGTTGAAACCGTTTTAGTATATTTCCAAAAATTTATCTTCTTGGTTTTCGTTTATCGGGGATTTGCTGATGAAAAATTCTTATTGCTAGTAGCACATTTTTGTTATACTCTCCTAGCACAAAAACCATTTTAATCAGTTACTCATTAAAACTATTATTTAGTTAACTTACTACTAACTACTTATTAAAAAAATTAATATTAGTAATGGTAACAAAGCAACTGGAACCATGAAAATAGTATAACATCAAATGTTTTAACAAATTTATCGTCATAGCCAAGTAGGTAGAATATTGTATGTTTTTATTCATATTTTACGCACCAACAATCTTAACTACGTAGGGATTTGGATATCTCATCCAATATTAATAAATTAAGAATCAGTCTAGATTAATATATACTTTTTTTTGAAAAATTATTTTTGATTGAATATTTGCACAGCCACCTAATAAAATTTCACGTAATTTTTTTGCAATTATTGTTTTAATTAAAGAATCACGAATAACTCAAAAATTAAAGCACTTAGGTATATGGAATGCTTAAGAAATAAAAAAGTACCATAACATATCATTTGATTATAATACTAAAATGCAGGGTGTTCCATTTAAGAAAACTCAGAAAATACTCATTACGAGTTTTGACCAACCCTGTATATTACTATTAAACTTTTCGCTATATTATTAATGTTTAACAATAGTAGACTGTATTAAAAATCGTTTGACCATAAATAGAAACTTTGATGTCAAATCACTACAATTTTATAGGGTGTGAATGTTGCTACGAAATTAACAATAAAACGTAATTATATTTTAATCTACCTCGTATAATATTACAAAATCCTATATTTTGAGAAAGAAGAAATTGAGGAGAATCCAAAATATAAAAATATACAGGGAGTTCCATTTAAAAAAAACATAAGTTTGTGTCACCTTGTCAATATGGGTAACCCTGTATATCTAAAAATATTTTTAAGTTATGGTTCTATCCGTGCCCCAACTTTTACCTAAATAACTTTTTTTTGTATCTCTTACGACAAACGAGTAATTGGACTTTGTCACACATATGCCCCACCCTGTATGTTTAAAGTATGTAATTTTCTTTTCAATTAATTCATTACATAATTATTCGATGGTAGTTACACCAACTGCCTTGATAAATTCCCATTTCCCTATTTTACATATTTTTCTCCTAAATATTTGGTCTCCAAAAAAAGTATAAGATAACTTCAACACCACGGTAGGTTTTTTTACGAAAAATATTTCCTAAGTTAACTTTAACAAACCGCCAAGTCATCTTTCTAAATATCCTGAAAAGACCTTGATCTGAAAACACGCAGCCACATCTAATCTTTAGAGCCACATATTAGGCAATATTTCATCGCTGTAAAAGGACTGCGAGTCCTGAGGGACGCTTTTCATAAAAGTGAGGAGTGTACGGTGACATTTTAGCTAAGTGACTGAGATGGTTGATTTATATTAACTGCAACGCAATGTAAATATTAAGACTGATGATAAATAGGAACATCTTCTACAAAGAGTATGAATGATTTTTATAAATCTTCCAAGGTGTTGAAATAAATAATGTCTTTAATATTTTTATATTAGTTTGGAACAGTGGCGGCTTGTGACCTCAGTATGCGGGTAGGCTACACATATACTTCGGGTAGGCGACAAAAAATATCCTACAATTTGTAATACATTTTAGCCGTCTTGCAATACTAAATGTAATCTATGAGTGCAACAATGTGTAAAAATTGCTTTTGGAGCATCTACTTTAATTTTTGATTGTAATCGGTTTAAAGAGCCAGACACTTGCACCATCGTAAAATTGAGCAATTAATTTATTTTTGTAATCATATGGCTCAAGCACGTTTGAAATTAAACGAGCGTCTGCAGATCTATTCTCACTAACATCAAAAAACCCTAAAAATCTTTCTGTTACCTGACCAACTTTGTTAACAAAACGGATTGTTAGAATACACTGTGATTTTTCGGTTATATCAGTAGTATCGTCCGCTAGTATAGAAAAAAATTGACTTTCATTAATTTCTGTTGAAATTCCATATTTTACGTAATCAGCAAGGCAATCTATTAAATCATTTTGTATTGTTTTTGACAAACCCGTGAACACCCCTTCTATTTTTTAACATTATCCTGGATTTCCTGATCGCGTTTAACTACTAAATTAAATTTTTTTTTAAAATTACCCATGTTTGAAGAATTATGGCTCTCATCACGACCGCGAAATACAAGTTCTTGTTTTACTAACAGAATTTTAACATCAATTTCTTCAACTTCTTCAATCTTTTTCAACTTCTTCATTATATATCTTATTAGATAGAGAAATTTGTCCAGCTAAACCACTGTCAATAGTTTGTTTATTTTTTTCTAACCGTTTTAAACCTAAGCAATTGTTTAAATGTTCTTTCGAAGATTCATGTTTTTTTACACTAGCTGATAAATTTTTCAAATCTGAATATCCCTGCCTCACCCAAACATTTTGCTTCAAATTTGAGAGCAACAGACAAGGCCAACAGAAAAGTGAATTTTTAAAATAACTTCCGCTTAGCCATTTATGATTTTCATACCATATTGTTTTAAACGATCTCGAAAATGGTCGATTGTCTTTTGTCTTATCTGTGGATAAAATTGTTAAATTTGGTAAAGGCCGGCCCATTGAAATAATTTCTGATCTTTCTTGATTTTGGCGCCTTGAAAAAGGCGTCTCGATCAAACTGCATATTACATCGTTTAAAATATTCATATTCCATTACTAAAGTTTTTCCACTAATAAAACAACACACCTACGTTTCAACAACGTCAAATATTAGTTAACCAGTTAACAAGTTAACAATTAACCTCGCTTTAAATTTTTAATTATCTATATAATCTAATAACCAGGGATGGGCGGTGTCGATAATGTCATGTCGACAATTCGATTGTCGACATGTCGACAATCATGTCGATGTCGAGTGATTTAAAGTTGTTGCCAATGTCGACAATGTCGAGTATGTCGACAATTAGCAAACGATCAGAATGACGTTCCGTGCGCACTAATTTGAAATTTTAGGTTAATCTGGCTGCGCTGACTTATTGAAAAAGTATGCATTAATGTTTCAACAAGTTGCAAAGATACCAAATAATCTCAAACTTTTGAAACTTTTAACCTCACTATTAACTTGCGATTGTCAAATTCATAGGATATTCCATAATTGTTTGATTGCAGGTTTTTCAAGTGTAAATGAATTTTAAATAGATTCATATAGAGACAATTTATTATGTGCAAACCTCATGATAGAGTAATGCAATGTAATGAATCTAAAATATTACCATATAGATGCAAAACCAGAAAAAACCAGCAAAACAAATTTTCATAGATTTTTAATTTTCTATCGTTACTCGTAAACTCGTAACATTTACAGAAAGGTTTAAAAAAATTAAAAAGAAACGTAAACCTAAACGTCAGTAAACGAGGTAAGATTCAAAACCACAATCAAACATATCTCAGTACATTGAAACCTTACCTTGTTTCCTAACATTTCGTTTACTTTTTTTTTAATTTTACTAACTCTTTATTATAATAATTATAGTATAATAATTACTGAAACAGTGTTGAATCTCTTCGTGCTTTGGCAGAGACTGCATAATAAAAACATTACAACATTTTGCGGTTTTGCTAATTTTTAACCAAAGAAAACATTTAACCAATAATACATCAAATAGTTGTACTTTCCCCGTCCATATCTACAATTTCTTCCTCGTCCAGGTCATAACTATTTTTATCAGGATACTCTCCCTTTAATGAAACATAAATATGTACCAATTTCTTGGAATTAGTGAACGTTAATCTATTTCTTATCAGACTGTGAATGTGTCCCCAATTTGAAAAGAGTCTCTCGATTTGAGCTGAGGAGGCTGGCATTTTTAGAAGTCTGAGAGCCATTTTAGCAAGAATTGGGCATTCCAGTTTGACCACTCGCCAAAATACTAGAGGCTTTTCAACTCCTTTTTCCCAAAGTGTTGAGAATATTCCTGAAATTGTAAACCTAATATAGTAAAAATCAAAAGAGCGATAATTTTGTCTGAAAGACTTACCCGATTTAGTGTTAAATTTGTCCCATTCTTCTATGCCCTGATTGCACAACTTTCTGAGTAAGAACTGAGTTATTATACCAGTGTGCTCTGACGTAAGCTTGGAATTTTCATATTTCGGATGCAGATAGTACGCAGTTAATGCGTACACGTTTAACGCCATTTGTTGTCTGTGTTTCAATTTTTCTTTAAGGTTATCTGGCAGATTCAAATTGAGCCACAGATGAACGGCATCTGCTACAGATGTGTCAGATTTCTGACAAACATTGATCAGATTACAAATGGGTTCATAAATTTCTATGTTCTGTTGAATCTCATCCACAAATTCATCGTTGAAGATTAATTCCTTGACTTTCGGCTTAATCTTTTTTTTCGTTACAGCGGCTACTTGTTTCATATATACCAGATTTTCTAGGAGACTTTCGAAAGAATCTCGGTAAGAGCACCATCTTGTTTCGGCCGGCAATTTGATGCTGCGCCCTCCCTTATCAACTATCATTTTTTCTAAATCTGGTTGCTTAAATTCTTTGAGGACAATGACCACATTGTCGACTAACTTTTTATCCAGCACGTCTTTGGCTAATAGGTTGCCGGTGTGGCTACTGCACGTAGAGTGCCACATGTTGTGCTTGAGGAGGGATCCCATTTTAATCATTGCACTAGCATTATCCGAAACTATACCGTACGCATCTACATCGTATTTTTCTTTTGCAATTTTTTTAGATTCTGTTATTATTTCGGCAAGTTTTTCTCCAGTCTCAGACTCCGTGGTTATATCCCAAGCATCAAGAAAGGCATTTTTTCCGTCTGCACTATGCAACATTGTCACAACCGTTTTAGAATTAGTAGATGAGTTTTTCCAACCGTCACACAAAATGACTGACTCGGTTTCCACTTTTTTACGTGAAATCTCAATACAGTCTTCATAGCACTTATTTAAAAGCGATGTACAAAGTTTTTTCCGGCCAGGAATTTTGTCTAAATAAGCAGGACGGATCGTTTTTATAAAATTTTTAAAGAGAGGTGATTCTACCACAGTAAATGGTAAGTTACAGCCGAATATAAATTTGGCTAGTGCAGTGCTTATCTTCTCCTCTTCATACTCTTGTAATATGTCCATATAGTCGGTGATTTTCTTTGATTTTTTGGCTGGTCTAGCTTGAGATGTAGCGAATAAATTTCTTTTATTCGTGCTTGTGTAGCTTGTGCTGGAGGAAGTTGGAGTACTTAAGTTAGTCAAATTACTACTCTCAGTATCAGTAGTTGATAACATCATATTTTCAACAATACTATGAGTGCCTTGAATTGCTACACCATTGTTTTCTTCCAATTCCAATAAGGCGGCATCGGTATCTAATGAATTTTCTATAATTCCATCTAGCATGTTTTCAGGTGAAGTTCCAGTCACAATAGCTAGCGAACCATCTTCCATAACTTCGTAACTACCGTTCGTTGTATTCTAAAATTCAAAATAAAAAGAAACTCTAAGGTGACTAAATATGAAGGGCGGATCTACGGACACCCTGTATACAGAAGTTGGCATAGATACAGCGTTTTGTACTTAATTCAATAGGCCAATCCGTTTTTTGCCGTAAAATACTAAACTTGGTGTTTTTTAAATGGGACACCCTGTATATAGAGATGCAACAACGTGAAAATCTCAGAATACAAATTCTGGGGTGAAAACTGATGCAATTTATGTCCCCTTCCGAATTCGAATTAAATAGTAATCAAGAAATCTACAATAATATATAGTGCGTTATTTTCACTTCTTGCCGTTAGATGGCTATACGGTTTTTGACGCCATGTTTTCTCCAATATACTACTACCGAAATGGTGATCCATGCGTTGTTGAGTTATGCGGCTCCGAACACATTTTACGATTCATTTTTATATTATAGATAAATGTAATTTCAAAAAGTTCCCCCCAAAATTTTTTCTAGATCCGCCCCTGCTAAATATGTAGTAGAACATACGTCCTATATACTCACTTGTGGATTAACTGTAGGTGTAAAACCTGTGTCTGAGCCAGTATTTTCGTATATCGAAACATGCGACATTTCATTATTGGATTGATTACCATTGCCACGATCTAACTTGCAGACGTTTCTTAAAATGAAAGTACGGGACGGGGTTAGTTATCAGCCGATACAAATATCAATTTCAGAGAATAAATCTCTATAGCTATCCAGCTAAAATTAATTAAAATATTTCTTCTTACCTGTGACTTTGCAATCTTGCTGCAGCTGTATTTTTTATCACATTTCCACATACACAACATTTAGCCGCGTGCTTTCCTTCTATCTTTAATACTTTGAATGATAATATATCATAGTTTTTATTCAGTTTTCTGCCACTCATTTTGATTCTGATCAGATCAGATCACATTCAAAGTTTACAACTGAATAATTTCATAACATAACCTCACTTTTTTCCATTATGGACACGTTGCTGACATTGTCGACATTGTCGACATTGTTGACACGTTCTCGACATTGTCGACACGTCTGTGTCGACAATTAAAGTCGACGTGTCGATGCCCATCTCTGCTAATAACACAATTCGTCAGTTTAACTTTAAGTTATCCAAATTGTATTGAAACACAATAAAAGTATAATGGACGACTGACAAATAACTATTCACAGATTTATTTGTCGTTAGTGAATTATTACTAAAT